>NC_069394.1:22144642-22457857 GCF_027475565.1 Acinonyx jubatus
CGAGAACATACTGTGTACATCTCTTCCCAACTCCACACGATCGATCTGTCACATCATATTAGTAGCTTAACATAGACTGTGGCAGGAGTATTTACCCCATGAAAATCAGCAGACAATAAAAATCAAGGCTTTTTTAAACATAGAAGTGATTATTAAGTATTTACCAGCTGGTTTCATGTGGAAGTAATTGTACCCAAATTTCTTCTGAAAAACCTTACTAAACCTGCCCCTCCCCCTTCTGTTTTAAGTTCTAGCTCAGCCCATTTTCCTCTCCCTTATTTCAGCAACTACAGGAAGTCCTGATTCCAGGGGCCATAACTACCTCCCTCTAGCTGAACAGTTTCAGTGGGACACCCTCAAAAGAGGCTGTGAATGAATCTTCTCTCCTGGTCTTTCAGTTACAGATAAAGTTGACTTTTCCAATCTTGCAGGCCCAAATTTCTAGACCTTTAATCTGGAGGACAGACTAAAGGCTGAGAAAGCTTCCTTAGCACACGTTCGTTTCCTTTCATCTCCACTAACAAATTGGTGAATTCTCACCTGGGCTCCTTTCTTTCTTCTGAAATCCTTGGTAAAAGCAGCAAGAAGCAGTCAAGACACAGAGCCTACCTCTTTCTAATCACTTCCCTGAAGTTAAATGGTCTTCCCTCCATGTCACTGCAGGTGACAGTTTTACCGAACATGTTCCGAAAGCATTACAGGAGGGTCATGAGGCTTCCAGCCTTAACATGTTTCTTGGTCACCTTCTACCTGACCACTAAGAAAGGACACATATTTTAGGGTTTTGTTATGATAGCAACACAGTTTTGGATGCTAATTTCTATAGTAAGCAGGGTACAGGTTAAGCTTTACAGCAAAGATACTGAGATATACGATGTCTTAAATAAATACGGTTCATTTTTCTTATACTATCCCAGAGCTAAGCAGTCTAATGCTGGTGGCACAGCTCTTCTATCCAAATTGTTTCATTAGTTGCCATTACCCATGCATAGGGAAAAGAAGATTTAAATAAAACAGACTGTTTTTAAGGCAGTGACCTAGAAGCTGCAGAGAGCACTTGTCCCCATACTCATTTGTCCAAACTTAGTTAAATGGCCACACTGAACTGCAATGAGAGCTGGGGAATGTGGTCACTACTGGGCATCTATCTGATCAGCTCAAAGTTAGGGGGCTTATCACTAGTAAGAAAAACAGTTGGGATGGAAGCCTGTAAACTATTAGTGGTCCCTGTACAGGCCTAAATAGAAAACAAGATATTGTTTCTAGGTCTAGTTAAGCATCATAATTAAAACTCAAACATCCTTCGAGAGTTAAAGTGTTTCTTCTCCAGGGAGCTCAGGTCTGCTGAAAGTGGGAAATCTACATTGAGAAAAGAGTGCATGGTTGCCTTCTCTTTCTTTTCCTGGTGGTCCCAACCATCTTAACCAGCTCAAAAACAGCAGTCCCTGATTCCTCCGTGGTTGAAGTCATTCACCTGTTGACTCACTTCCTTGCCTCAGTTCAACAAAAGGGCACAGATGCTACTTCGCTTATTTTGTGGGCAGCCTGCAGAAAGCAGGTCCCAGACCAGACCTCTAATTCAAGCCTGGTGCCTTGGACCAGTTTTTTAGCAAATTTATAAATTGTTCCCCAGTCACCTGAATCATGTGCCACCAGGCGTAGGAAGAATGTTGCATAATATTTCTGATGAGTAGAAGATGAGGTATAAAGGTGTAATTTGGCATGTTTCATGGGAAGGAGGAGAAAGCAAAAATTTTTTAGAAAAGTAATTGTGTAAGTGGATCTTTTCTCACTCAGCCATGCTTTTGCAGTGTCTGAAATGAGCAGTTATGGGATTTGAGCTAGTTTTTCACTAGGCTGCTTGCCTTATGGTAGGAAAGATCGTTTTCATTTAAACATTTATTTGCATGAATATCTCAGTTTATGGCTATCTCTCCTTATCTAGTAAATTTCAGAGGAGCTATTCAAAGGAAATCCAGGCTAAGTTTTCAAGCAGAATCTGTGATATAGGGAGAGGTATAAACCACACACAGTTTGCATTATAGAACCATCATTGTTATGGCAATGAGGCCATGTGCATTATTACTGTTAGAGTGGTATTTGGGCAATTTGTCTATCTGATTATTCCTCAAAAAGAGTATTAAGCAGTACAAGAATGCAATGCTCATTGTCTAAGGAAACAAGCCATGGGGGAGAGAAAGACTAATGTTCATTATCAGAAACCAACATCTTTCTGAATTTGATTCTTTGAAAACATAGAAAAATTTTCCAGAAAGACAAATTGCTTTGCCTGAAAGCTGTTGAAATAGGGAATATCATCAAAGGTCTCAAAAAAAAGAAACAAAGTTAGTGGCTTATGCCATAATGTGAGCTGTCATATCTTTCTCCTTACCCTATCTTCCAGTCCCTCTCCGAAGACTGATGACTATAGGACAAAAGAAGAAAGTGATATTGAATTTTGTAGAGAAGGTCAGTTGATTGAGAGATGTGGGAAATTTATATACATCCCCCACCACAGCTACTTTAATTTGATTTGTGTTTTCTACAGGGAATACCACTACAAATTTACTATCCTTTCAATATAACCAGTGATAATAATAGCTAACACATAAGTACTCACTATATGTGTCAACTTTTGTTCCAAGTAAATATATATATATATATATATATATATATATATATATATATATATACACACACACACACAACCTCATTTCATTTTCTTATTAATCCTATGAGAGGTGGCAGATAATATTATCCCAATTTTCCAATTGTGCAAACAAGCACAGAAAGGTTAAGTAACGTGCTTAAGCTCTTCTAGCGAGTAACACTGGAGGTAGGATAAAACCCAGGCTCAGAGTCTATGCTTTTACTGACCATCCAATGCATCCTCTCTGACAATAGCAATAGTTATTATGGTAGATTATATTATTGTTCCTGATTATTCACTCCCTCTTCCCGTAAGAGAATTAAATGTACTCATTCATTGCCTTAAGATTTAGTGCCTTGGGGGAAGAAGTACACCTCCCTTCCCCATTAATGGCAGGGTTGGTCACGTGACTGACTTTGGCCAATGGAATATCAGTCTGCCAAGTTCCCACAGATGCTTAAAGAAGCATCATGTGTTTCCTCCAGGTCTCTCAATCTCTCTCTTGCTCTCTCTCTCTCTGCTATGAATAAGATAGTTCCTACATAGATGCAGCGTCATCTAACTCGTAGCTCTTCACATGTAACAGAGACTAGAATAAGTGTCTGTTGTCTTCATCCACTGAAATTTCGGGTTGTTACTGCAACATAGCTGATTAATATAGTTAGCAATTCCTGAGTGCAAATAGGAGTTGAAATGAATTCTCTGGTCTTGCAGGTATAATACATTGTTGTTCAGAGTTCACAAGGCTAATTAGTGTGTATCTGAATAAGCCAAATATCTTCACATGTTTTATTAGGAAAATATCATTATCTTCACTTTATAAAGGGAAAAACTAATCTCAGCTTAAGTGTCTTGACCAAAATCATAGCATTAGTGTTACAAAGCCATCCCCAACCCTTATCGATCTTTGTGATTTCAAAGCACAAGTCTTTCTCATGATAGTACATCGCATCTCCTTCCAGGAAAGAGAAGATGTCAGAAAACCCGTATTGCCTGCAGAGAGTTTGTGACACTGGAGTCTGAAAACTCAGAACTTCCAGCCTACAACCAGCCTGAGCTAAGTTGCTGGATGTATCACAGAATTTACTAACTTGAAAACCTCCAATTGTAAGTTATATTATTTAGAAAGAACTATCGCTTCCATTTCTACCTGGTTATGCTTTATAAACCTATATGCCACCATGAGAAAACCACTATATATTTTAACAATATTAATCATTTTCATTTATGGACTTTCATTTATTTAGGTACCTACTTCTTACCCCCTGTGAATACTGAAAGACAAAGTATTACCTTTTGAAGATTATGAAATCCAATTGAATTTGATGGCTCAAAATTATAGAAGTGAAATGTACCTTGACCAACATAGAAATCAGAAAGTATCACACTCTTGTTAACTACCAATATCCTGAGTGGACAATCTCCATGGCAACATGGAAGAAAATGTATGATTGGACAAACCTGCTTCATGGAGTATAGACTAGTGCAAATTAAATTAACTCCCCAGGCAATTTAAAAATCATACAGGAAAGTTATCTGGCTGTTCCTCAATTTTTTTATGCTAGCTTTTCATTATCTCCTCTCTTTTCTTCCATCTCCTTTTTCAATATAAGCTAAATTGGAACCACCAAGGTTTTAAAGAGTTTTGTTTGTGTTTTTAAATTCAGACTACCATTTAAGACTGAGAAATCTTGAAAATGTATTCACTCTACATTTTTAAAAGTCCATTCCTTGACCCTCAGGGATTTTTATGTAAGTCACAATAATCTCTTGGTCCTTTCTATAATGCACACCTTTACTTTTCTCTTGTGACAATGACAAGATGCAGCCATTCAGTACTGGTGAAGATATAAAACTAGCAGGCTGAACAGTTAGAAACATTCAAGGAGTGAGACTAGATTGCTGCTAATTATCCTGAATCTCCCTTTGGTGAATGAGTCAGGGACTCATTTCATTCAAATGTTTGGTCCTTGTAGTTCGGCGTGTATGTAGGAGATGGGAAGCCAGCAGCAAAGTGTCTTCTGGGACTTAGTTTCATTGTCTTCATGGCCTTTGTTGTCATTGTTTTGTACCCAAGTAACAACATATTCTCCTCTCTTATTTCCTGGCAATTTTCTTCCATAATTGAGCGAGTATTTTACAAGAATCTGATGTCACCCTGGGAATATTGATATTCTCATTCTTATTTTATAAAGTAGGTTACCCAAGGCCAAATTCATCAGAATCTATATCTCCTTATAATTAATAGATCCTGGAGAACCCAAAATGTGACAGGCTAAGAGGCTGCCCATGACTGTGAATGCTGGAGAAGGAGGAGGAGGACCTCATTAAATATATGACAGACTAGTAGCATTGCCTTTAAGGCGAAATATATTCCCAGGGTGATGGCCTCATCCACTGCTTCTGCCCCTGGGGCTAGATGAACTTGGCAGGGGGGTGGGGGGGAAATGGGGCTGGAAGCTCCAACTGTCACCTCAAGGAGGTCTGAAAAAGACACAATCAAGGGTCAGTAGAGAGATATCAACGGTAGCAATGCGGAGTCCAGGAAAAAAAGTCCTATCTATTTAAGTAGCCATTGAACTAGAGCAAACCAGAGCCCACGCTGATCCCCTGTGCTCTCAACTGAAAAGTAAAGGTGATAAAATCCCAAACCCTCAGTGTCTTCCTTCTCTTGCGCACACACTCTCCACAGATTCCCAGGGATTCGTACCAAGCTCTCAGCTGCACCCTTAGTTCACTTCACCTTATTAAGAATTGAAACAAACCACAAGAGACTCTTAATGATAGAGAATGAACTGAGGGTTGATGGAGGGAGGTGGGTGACTGATGGGCTAGATAGGTGATGGGTATTAAGAATGAGCACCGGGTGTTGTATGTAAGTGATGACGCACTGGATTCTACTCCTGAAACCAGTATTGCACTGTGTGCTGGCTAACTAAAATTTAAATGAATAAATAAAATCAAAAACATTCCTAAGGAAGAACCTCTAATAAGGAGCTTTCATTGTAGTAGAAAGATGGTTAGTGACAAGAACTATTCAGGGATTTTTCTGCTCAAGTTTCACATAAAAAGAATAAAATGTTATTTAAGTCAAAATTGACTTGAGCCAGTGAACTTTTTTCTTTATTCCTTCTTTATTCCAATAGCAGACACTGCTGGAAGGGGGGTGGGAGTGGGAAGAGAAATGAAAGGGAAAGCTCCAGAAACGACTGTTTCAGAAGAAGCTGTAGCTTGGAGTCAGAGTGAGTCGGCGAAAGATAAGCCCCTCAAAATCCGGGGAAGGTGTGAAATTCACAGGGATGAGGAATACAGTCAAATTCATTTAAAGCCCAAAGAACAGAATGACTTCAGCTGACATCTAGGTAGTAGGAAGATAAATCCAATATATCTTTTAAATAATCTAATGTATATCTTGGCTTGGAGGAGCAAATTTAAATTTTTTTTAATATTTGTTACTATGTTTACTTTTTTTCTTATTTGATTAGAAGGTTACTGGAGTATTAGCAAGATCTCCGAGTTTGGAATAAGCCATCCTTCGGTGTGCATTTTAGTTTTGACAATTACTTATCCTTTGGAGACCCTGTTTCTTCATTTCTAAAATAAAAGTACTATCCACTTGCATGGTTGTCTTAAAGATGTAAAATAAGAAATATAAAATATATAACACATAGTAGAGTGTTGCAAAGAACTTCATGTTTTGGAATCCTGTTCGGTGTTTGCTGAGTTAACATATGTAAAGTATGTGAAGCACCTTACCCAACAAAGTGCTTGAGTAGGTTATAGAAAGATTTTGTGTAGGGGCACCTGGGTGGCTCAATCGGTTAAGCATCCAACACTTGGTTTTGGCTCAGGTCATGATCTCACAGTTCATGAGTTTGAGCCGCATTGAACCTCGTGTCCAGCTCTGCACCGACAGGGTGGAGCCTGCTTGGGGTGTTCTCTCTCTGTCTCTCTCTCTCTCTGCCCCTCCTGCCCTCTCTCTGTCTCGAAATAAGTAAATAAACTTTAGAAAGAAAAAAAAGAAAGATTTCGTGTAGTGTCAGGCAATTTTGAAATTGAGAAAGTAAAATATAGACAGAGGTATTGATATTTTATTTTGGTTTCTGTGCCTGCTGTGTGAGCCTCTCTGACACCTTGCTCCATTATACACATCTTGGATTGATTCAGGTCTAGGAAACAGATTTTTCTCAGACAGTCTGGTATCCAGGAACCCAGACACTCTGGGGGAGAGGTGCTACATACTGAGTGGATGAGCTTCCCAAAAGCACCGTGTGAGTCAAACGTGGAACAGGAGCTCTGTGTTCCCCTTCACAAGAGGTTTTAAAACGCTTGTCTAAAGCCGTAAAAATAGTTCTAATTTGTTTTTCACTTGGTTATCTCTCAAAAACCATTACTAAAGTCTGCTAAAATGCAGCAAACATCCTCTACTCAGCCATGCTTTTGCTTCTTCTCTGAATTAACAGCAATCTTGGGTTTCAGTTCATTAGAATGTTCTGAATAGAGATAAATTAATTAATGGATTTAACAACCAGAATCAGCGTGCCCATACTTCAAAAGGATTGCACTTTCTTTATGCCTCCAATATCTCATTAGGAAAAACAGGTCAAATGGAGGCAAACTAATTCAACTCAATTTGTCTCCTTTCAGCTTCGGGTCTTCCAAGATTGTAAAAGCTTACACCTATACAGATCGAATTTCATGTAAATTTATTGAACTATCAAACTCCTTGCAAACTACACTGTAATGAATGCCTGAGTACATAATATGTTTAATTTATATAAAGGCTGCTTTCAGAAGGCCTTTAACAGTATCACAAAGATTATTAGTCCTCAGAACAATCTTTTGAAGTTGGGAAAGAGAATAAATTACCAAGACACAGGGTAGCCTTGAAAGAAATACTTTTCTCATTAAAAGTAAGCTCAGTAAATGGTACAGCTACTGTGGCAAGCACTTTGCAATTCCATAATCTAAATATACAATTACCATGTGACTCGGAAATTCCATTCCTGCTTATATGCCCCAAAGACCTGAAAGCAGGTGTTCAAAAAAAAAAAAAAACCTCATACATGGATATTCATAGCAGAACCTTCTCAATAGCCAAAAAGTGGACCCAAATTTCCATCAGCTAATGAATGGATAAACAAAATGTGGTATATCCATACAATGGAATATTATTCAGCCATAATGGGAATGAATATAGCATATGTTCATATATCCTATAATATGCAAGAAATCATTATGGAACTTTGAAGTCATTACACTAAGTGAAAGAAGCCACACACAGAAAGCCACATATTGTATGATTCCATTTATGTAAAATATCCAGAATTGGCAAATCCATAGATACAGAAAGCAGATTAATGGTTTCCAGGGCCTGTGGGGTGGAGGAAATGAAGTGTGACTTCTCAATGGGTATGGGTTTCATTTTGAGGTGATGAAAATGTTCTGGAACTAGATAGGATGGCTGTACAACATTGTGAATGTACTAAACATCACTAATGGTCAGCTTTATGTTTATTCGTCCACAACTTTTCTAAAAGACCCTTTTTTTTGAGTAAGTTTGATTCTCATGTTTCCAGAAGGGTAACACCACAAGCCTGACTGAAATCTTAGGGAGAATTTTAGACAGCCTCATGGTTCCTTTCAGATCTGGTGTTCCAGAGAAATAAATGAGGCTCAATTTAAGTTATTCTAGTTCCATGAAGTGAGCTTTCTCCTTCCAGGCCTGAAGATCTCCTAAGTGTTTTTGTTTTGTTTTGTTTTTTAACGTTTATTTATTTTTGAGAGAGAGAGACAAAGTCACCAGGAGAGGAGCAAAGGGCGCGGGGGGGTGGGGGTGGGGGGGAGACACAGAACCTGAAGAAGGCTCCAGGCTCTGAGCTCTCAGCACAGAACCCGACGCGGGGCTCAAACCCACGAACCGCGAGATTATGACCTGAGCCAAAGTCAAACGTTCAACTGACTGAGCCACCCACACACCCCCAAGATCTCCTAAGTTTTTAAATAAACTTCCTGACCTCTCCCATTCCTGATCCAATTTAGATAATTCCTAAATATAGGTATTATACAGAACATATATTAATACTACCACATATGTCATAACCGTTTGCTGGCTCATCTCCCTTCCCGACCGGACTCTACGTTCCTTGAGTTTTATGTCTTTTTCTGTGGTCCTTGCACTCTGCCTTGACACACAGGAGAGGTGTCAGAAATCACTCTACCTCATGCATTAAAATGACAACCATACACTGCTGCCAAATTATCAACCTGGTAATGCATCAAATAATCCTCCATAGAACAGTATGTCAGTTTCCCTTCCAATGAACTGAAACCAGATCTTTGCAGGGCAGTGTTATACAAGAAAAGCAGTGCCTTTAGACATGGCTGTGGTTATACTATTTCCTACCTGGTGATTAGATATATCAGGAGTGTCTACGGCCATACCATCCTGAACGGCCCGACCTTGTCTGATCTAGATATGTTGGGAGCAACATGAGATTTTTGTGACTTTAGTTGATCTTTCTTTAACTTTTAATTATTTGAAAATGAATCAACTACTGGCTAAACATCATAAACTCAAACTACTCCCAGGCTATTGATGCTCATAAAATGTCATGACTTTAACGGCATGACTAGAGCAGGCATCAATAAGGACAGTTTTGTGAAGGTTCAGGGAGAATAAATGCTATGATGTGATAAAATCTACGTGAATGTCTTGACATCACTGTAGAATGAGAAAGTTAAAACAGAGGTGGGGAAAAAGGAGATTACTGAAAAGAATTATGATAACTTTTTTTTTTCAATATGGAGGAGGCAGAGCTTTTATTGGTATAACCAAAGATTAGCCAACACACACACAAAAAAATTGTCCTTATTTTTAGTTACTGCTCTGTAAGCCCTGCTGTTCAACTATCCTAAAGCCAAAAGTCATCATTTCCGGCAGCCTTCATTGATCCTAATTGCCTTATGGTTAATGAGCCAATAAAATGAGTTAACTTATTCAGTTCCTAGACACCTATATTGCAAACAATTTGTCTTCGATGGTACACCAGAAATAGACTAGATTATTTTTTTGTTTTTATTGTTGTTAACTGTTAGAGATCCTGCAACTCAAAATTCAGCCCATTACTTGCAAATACTCAAGATTTAATATTTCAAGTACTGATCTTAACCTTGTGTCAACTGTTCACCATGTTTTGTTTTTCTTCATTTCACTTTTTCATCTGTATCTTATTTTCTGCCTTTATATTGTATATATTTTTGGAGGTTGACATAAATCCTTTTAAAACAAGTTGTTTCTTATATATAAATAAAAGCCTCTCAACTATGTCTTAAATGAATGAGTAAATAAACTATACTTCATCCTTTTTTCTCCCTTTCTTTCCTTTTCTCCCTCCCTTTCTTTCCCTTTCTCCCTCCTTTTCTTTCTTTCTTTCTCTTTCTTTCTTTCTTTCTTTCTTTCTTTCTCTCTCTTTCTCTTTCTCTTTTTCCCTTCCTTCTTCCCTTCTTCCTTCCTTCCTTCTTTCCTCCTTTCCTTTATTCTCTACTAAGGACACTGAGGAAATCTTAGGAATATTCATTATTTAAGATAAGAGACATAAAGAGGAGAAGCATAAAACAAGTCACAACAATATGCAAGTATTAAGATCTTCCACATTCTTTAAGACAAAAATAAAAAAGGAGATTTTCCTAACTTTAAATTTTCTTTAAAGTTGTGGAAACCTGCATTTCCCTCAGTTCCTCAAATATGATTGCTTCAACTTATGTAGAACTTTTCCAGATTCTACCCTCTGAGTTTCCTAAACAAGTAGACAGAAATTATTTCAAGTTACTTAGTATCTCAAATTACACACAGTATCTCAAATTACACACAGTATCTCAAAATACTTAGCTGATTGTTTTAATGAACATATAGAGTTGTTTTTATAGTAACTGCTACATGACTAAAAGGAATCATTCACTGTCCCTTACTACTATGTTGTGTGTGGATACCTGTCTGTGGCCATCTACAAAAAGGAATCATTTGCCCCTATACTAAAATTGGCAAGACTGGAGGGATTTGAAAGAGTGAGTATAAGAGAACTCAAATTTTCCTCTGTTGTACAATGAAAGCTTCATGTCTAAAATCAACAAAAGAAAGAAGCATACTCACATTATTCAGAAGGCCAAAGAACTGAAAGTGGTTTTCTTTGGGGCAGAATGGGGTTGGGATAGGGATACCATTAGGGCACTGACAGTTTTTGTGTAAGACTTTATTATTTTTTAGGTATTATTTACATGTACTACCATAATAAAAGTTAAATTTTAAAGTATCATTAATAGCTACCCTTATTCCTAAAAATAGTCTGAAACCCAAAGGAGAGCATGAAAGACCTATCATCTATAGCAACCTCCACTTACTGTTCCAGCCCTGCTCCTTGACCCCTTACCCCTTCCTTCTAAGCTCCAACTATACTGAGCTTTTTTCACCTCCTCTTAGTAGATGATGACTTTGCTCACCTCGGGGACTTTCCTTGAGCCGTTGTTTCTGCCTAAAACTGTCTTCTCCTCCTCTTCCTTTCCCAGCTTTCTCTTGGCTGTGCTTCTGGAAGCTTTTCCTCTCCCATCACATCTGGGTTAAACATGCTTCCTATTTACTCACTTCCTTAGCATGCTGAATTTTCCCCTACCACAGCATGTATCTTCTATTATACCTTCCTGACTTATCTGCCCCCTCATCTACAGTGTAAGCACAGTGAGAAGGAGAACCTCATCTTTCGTGTTTATTGTCCTAAATTCAGCACCCAGTGAGATATTTATTTCAAAGTGGATGCTCAACACATACCTAGAATAATGCCTGACACCTAGTAGACACAACAATAAGTTTGAAAGACAGGAAGAAAGGAAGAGAGGGAGGGAGAGAGAGAAAGAGAAAGAGAGAAACAAAGAAAGTTTGGACTTTAGATTCATGTTAATTGAACTTAAGGCAAAATGATAAGGTATAGAGAATTTAAATTTAGTATCCTTTTTTTTCCCTGTTCCCTTCTCTTATTTAATTGCTCACTATAGACACTCTGAAACCCAGTGTTTTCCCATCACCAACTGTGACAAATGAAAGTGGCTTCTCTGACAGAATTAGCTAGGTAGTAGGTTCCATAGGCATTTGGAGATCCTTGATGGAGTTAAAAATTTTTTAGAGTTTATATGAACAAAAATCGACTTGAATCGGGCAGAATCCAATCTAGCAAATAGACAGGAGCTCCGAGGAGCTATATAAAATGAAAGGCTTTTATAGGCAGAAGGCAGCGTGAACAAGGAAATCATACTGGGCAAAAAAAAGCAGGTTGGTTATTGCAAAATCACTTTCTTTTCGGGGTTGGCAGAGGTCTAGCAGGCTGATTACCTAATGGTGCTGATCAGGCGATTTCTGTCTCACTGGTTTAAGATTCCATTTCTGGGGGAGTTGAAACCATAAGTCTCAGTTTGGTGACTTTGGACTTAACATAGTTTCGGGCTTGTTGTCTTGTTTTTCTGTTTTGTTTTTTGTTTTTGGTTTTTTGGTTTTCTTGAGAGAACACTAGAGTGCAAGTGGGGGAGGAGCAGAGAGAGAGAGAAGACAGAATCCCAAGCAGGCTCTACTCAGCACTCAGCGCTGAGCCTGATGCAGGGCTCAATCTCACAAAATGAGATCATGGCCCGGGCCAAAATCATGAGTCAGACACTTAACTGACTGAGACACTCACGTGCCATGTTGTCTTGTTTTTAACAAGTGTAAGAATGAGGAAGTGTCTTTGATGGTCAGAACATTCACTGTGGGATTCTAGAGTCTCCACAGGGTTCCAGAGGCTTGTTCCTCTCAGACAAGTCTCCCCCAATATACTCTAATTGGTCTCCTATTTCAGAAGACGGGTTCTCACTAAACGCATGTGTGAGGCACTTAAGCACCCAGATGATGTCTCTGGAGTCCTTTGCCCATAATTTCTAATGATATATGCAAGGTTGTAATCAGACCAACACATCATCCTGAACTTTATCCCAGGAGGTTGTTAGGTGTGTCAGGATGCTCCAGGTGCGAGGAACTGAAAGCCCAAATGAAAGTGGCTTAAACAATAGAATCCTATCATTGCTGCTGCCTCACAGGTCAAGACTAACCACAGGTAGGCAATCTGAGGGTTGGCTCAGCAGTTCGATGATGCCATCAGAGACACTGCTTCTTTTCATCTTCCTATCTTCCCATCCTCAAAGTGTCCGTATATCTCCCACATTAGTCACAGGGTGGCTGCAGCAGGTACAAGCTTTACACCCTCATGTGACAATGTTCCTAAGCAAGAAAGGAAGAAGGAGGACAAGAGCTTACCTCCTGTCTTTCCTTTTGTAAGAAAAACACGTGTTTCTCAGAAACCCTCCAGCAAACTTCCCCCCTTATGTCTTATTGGACAAAACTGGGTTCCATAGGCAACCTGAGCCCCCAGGGGGTCTGTGAAAAGTGAAGCTGGCATTCTCAGTCTCTGTCTTGGAATTGGGCTCTTCTAATAGGCAGGAAGGATGAGCAAAACGTCTGTTGGGTAGGCTGTTAGAATAATAGACACTACTTGAGAGTATTCTAATACTTCATGTGTATTAATCCATCAGATCTTCACAACAAGCCCATGGGGGTAGGTGTAATTATTACCATTTTACAGAGAAGCAGACTCAACTCGGAGATAGTAACAGAGCAAAGCAGTGAAGCCAAGATTCGAACTCCATTGTCTAGCTCCAGAGGCTGCTCTCCAAACTACACATAACACTGCTCTCAGCCTACAGTGCCTGCCACAGCAGGCAATCCACCAGGCTGCTTCTAAAATCTAACACATAAAAAGTCTGAGCAGTGCCTGTCTCCCTCTGAAGTGCAAATGTGACATTTCCCCTGGCTGCAGTCATGTATGGGTGAGAAGACCAGAGAGGCTTCCCAGAGAGACAAGAATTGCTTCCTGTCATCATCAAGGCTGCAATAGCCAGGGCTGTGATCAGGGCAAGGGCTGGGGCCTGGAGAGTCCACTTCGTAGCCAGGGCCACTGATCGAGTCTGTGACCTACTGTGCCACCACCGGTATCAGAAAGCCTGGGCGAGGGAAGGTGAGTGATTGAAGAGTCCACTTCCCACAGGCAGGATTTGAACAGAATAGTTTCTATAAGTTCGAGTAATGTTTTACAGGCCACCTCCACTCTTCATTTTCAAATGTGACAGATGAGTCCCGTACAGAGTGGAGTTATTGTCTAAGAGCACCCAGCTAGTTTATGTAGAATGTGAGACCCAAAATAAAGGCTTTTTTATCAGGCAGACACAGACAACTTGCAGGCATGTCCTCAATGAAGCTGTCTTTGACTTACTCTTGCAAAAAGCATCCCTATACTTCATACATGCTTCTGTTTTAATTCCTGTTCTACCTGCCTAGAATCATCGTGAGGATTAACTAAGCTAATACGCATGCAGTTCTCGGCATGGGGACTGGTACAGGAGTAGTGGCTCATATCACTGCTAGTTTCCTAATTATCCTTACAATCCATGGTTCCTCCTGCACTGGCCCCGGCAGGGAAAGATGGCGGCGCCCTCACTCCTCAGGAAGAGGCGGAGTCTCCTGACCCTCCCCATTCATCCCAGCCAGGATCAGGAAGCAGCGAGAAGTATGCGGCCCTCTGAGAAGTGGTGCCCGTCTCAGAGTTCTATTGCCCAGCACTTGGTTCAGGTGAAACAAGAGGCTGCCAGACCCAGAGGGAGGCAGGGTGGCAAAGGTTCTACTCCAAACCTATGCATGTCTCTAATCCTCCCATAACCCTCGTTAATCACGTGACCGAGAGGCAGGGGGAAATGGCTGTGTTGGCGGCAGCAGCACCCAGAGCACCGAGAAAGAAAGCAGCTGGCCCTGGAGGGCCTTGTGCCAGGCTCAGGGCCTGGAGGGACTCCTGCATTGATTGCAGCGGTAAATAAACAGAGCTGATGGCTGCACCGGGGGCCCATACCCTGCCAGAGAAGGGGCTGGGGGAGGAGGGATTCTTGTAATTACACTTGGTGTGGGCTCAGCCATCATGGGTTTACTGTGATCTATCCCCAGATGGGAGCTCCAGAAACACCTGTTACAGCAGACGTCATTTGGCAAGCCAAACAAAACGTGGGTTCATCCAGGCCAACCGTAAAGGGATTTAATGCCTAACAACCTGTGTGAGGCTTCTAATTGTCATAATTAATTTGGCACCTCTTCACTGGTAGGTGCTAAACAAGTATCATACTGTACTGGGAAAGCCCATTTCCTGCTAACATGGTTTTTCCCTCCATAATTAAAGCTGTGAGAAATTGTGTCATTTGAAAAAACTTAACACCACATTTTCCTCACTGAACTGTTTTGTTTTTAAGTTCCTCTTCTTCTGGCCCTCTCTCCTCACTCTTGGTATGAACATCTTACTTTCTTTGGCTTATCCACTTGCTGCTTCCCTGTTGCATAATTTAGGCTATAATTATTTTCTCATTTTCCCCTCCAGCTGGCATTAGTTTGGTCCCTTCCACCTCGTATTTCCTTAAAATGTCACACTATTGCCCAGCTTGTTTAAACACTCTGGAAAGCCAGGAAATGTAGCTGTTGTAGGCACATCCACATCCCTCGGAAAAGTGTCCCTGCTGCCTTTCCATGTGCCACAGCGGGCAGGACCAGAATCCAGCAAGCTAACAACAAACAGATGAGTGCCACTGTAAAGGAAAAATATTAAAACAATGTGGCTTCTGCTACTTTAAAACAAACAAACAAAAACCAAGTGATGTCATATGAGAGAATTCACTTTGCAAGGGGAAACAAAGCAAAAACCTGGAATAACGGTAGTGTCCCACATATCAGGCTCTCATTGATCTCCGTATGGCCAGCTGATATCCCACGCCAGTTCCACCGGTTAGGCCTCCCCCAAACCAGAGGCTTTTGAAAAAAGTTTCTTATTCTGTTTCTGCATCTGTCACTCCTAAAAGATACAGTGATCCAAAGCTTATCACTAGAAGACTGGGAGAGGGGGGATGAGGGACAGAGAAGCAGTGACCAAAAACTTTACAATAAACTGATCAGTACTTTTATGTCTGAAAAAGTGGAAGACAGGGATCCATTCTTCTTTGGGAACCTGGGTGGCTCAGTCAGTTAAGCGTGGCTTCAGCTCAGGTCATGATCTCATGGTTAGTGAGTCTGAGCCCAGCATGGGGCTCTGTGCTGACAGCTCAGAGCCTGGAGCCTGCTTCAGATTCTGTGTCTCCCTCTCTCTCTCTGCCCCTCTTCTGCTCATGCTCGCTCTCTTTCTCTCTCTCAAAGTTAAACAAACATTAAAGAAGTTCTCTTTTAAGTTTCTTTTGATTCCCGATAGAGTACATTATCAGTATACTTGAATTATTCACATGAAAACTAATCAGTATCAGCTTCTTTGTATTCTGTAAGGAACTTAACTCATAAAATGAATCATCTTGAATATTTTCTAAACACAAAATCACAATTTATGAATATTAACCTTAAAAATGTACTTGAGAATGACTGCTCCAATAAATTAGAATTTTTTTCAAAGAACAGATCACAAGGAATTCCACTCTTTCCCCAGAATTTCTGTAACTTTGATGGAGAGACATATAGAAAATCTATTTTATGAAAATGATTTAAGAAATCAGTGTATATTTATCAGCCAAGAGCTTATATGGAGAATTTCTCAAGAAATCCAGAGATCAGATATCAGGATGCTACCCACTGCTTGCTGACAATGTCCTAAAAGTTGAACATAGTAATACCTCAGTTTTACAGAGGGAAGAAATAAAGTACCAAAAGGCTTGAATGATTCACTTCTAGTGGGAAAAAAAAGTTAAAGACAAATGAAATGTGGTCCAGATAATCCTCAAATCCTCACACACATAAAACAACTTGTGTTTGTTTTAAGAGAAAGACCATGTCCATTCTGTTCTCCTTTCTCTTCAACAACTAATTTTATTTTTAAATAATAAAATTATATGTCTTGTAAATTAATATTTATTTTTACAGATAATGACCACTATGAATATCACTTAAATCTGCAACTATTTTTTTTTATTAACTTTATTTTTTGCATTACAGAGGCAATACTTTTAGGGATAAGATAGATATTCTAATTCAACATGAATCTTCTTAAGTCCTAAAAACTTAACAAAGGAATTGTGTTAGGAATCTTTGGGGTGCAAGCCATAAAAATCCAACTCAACTGACTTAGGCCAAAGGAGATTTTATTGGGAGGATATCACAATATTTTCATGTGGGATTCAGGGCTAGGATTTTATGCAGCTCAACCCCAGGGACAAGGAAAATTGGCTCTTTCCCTCACTTTTGTGCACTCTGGTTCAGTTTCAACCTCCTTCACTAGAGCTGGCACTTTCTCACATGGTGGTCACCAGCAGCCTCCAAGCCCCCCACCCCATGGCCTCTACCATCAGGCAATACTCATCCACTTCTTTTGTTTTACTTCAAAAGCTCCTAGGACAAGCTGATCAATCTGCCTTGATCTGGGTGACTCTATCCAGGGAGGTGGGGCATCTGTATTGGCAGACTCTACCCTAAGGGTATGGTTAGAATCTAGGTGGACATAATTATCAAATAAAAAAGAGGCAGGGGAAGATACTGAGAGCTAATTGGACAGACAAACCAAGAATAATCAAGTAAAACAAAAACTTGCATGGATTCTAAAAGTTCAGGTAACAACAGAAAGTTGAGGTGGCACAAGACAGAATGCTAGAAATTGGCCTTAGGCATTCTTCAATATATTTTTCTTGCATTTCTATTTCCCAGTCAAAACTATGAATATATAACTCTTAAACTTGATAACACACCATTTTCTCTCTCCTTTCTCTCAAAGCGTCAGAATTGTTTTGGAGTCGTGTTACTTTTCGGGTTCAGATCTTCAAGTGTGCATATTCTTCTTTCAGGGTCACAACGTTCTCCTCAGGGCTTTGAGATTCGGATACAGTTTACAGTTCATACCCTTTTTCAACTGCGACATTTTCGTGTTTAAATCCAGGAAAGTTCTGGCCAGCTGGCGGTTTTGGAAATGCATTTCCAGCTAAAAGTTAGAAAAAGAATAAGGATTTTTATTAGCCTGAGATAACAGATCAAATGAAACTGCTTTCTGCACAGGAAAAATAAGGACTTTGTAGGAAAGGAAAATAAGATATCAAGAAAGATGTATTTCTCATCTTATTCTCCATTTCTGACTGTTTGGCCTGGCTATAAAACTGACTTTCTATGCGACAAGGTAAAATCCAGATATACAAACAGCTTTTGAAATGGCCTTGAAATGAAAACAAAAATAGCTGACGCACAAAGCTGTCCATATGAAAAATTCCTGTGCACGGAAGGCTGTTTTCAAGCAATGGCGTGTGATCTGCAATGAAATCATTTATCTTTATGAGCTTTCTGAGCCACAGGATAGCTGCCCAGGGCCACCTGAGCTCTCAGGACCTGGGCCCATTTACTTGGGTACTTGTCATTTCAAGTTTTTAGGATTTTAAATGGTCACCCTGCTGAGCAAAACCATTTAATGACACCTTAGAGGCACATGTGCAGTTATACGTACTTATATAATCTAACAATTTTCACTCTAGAGTGAAATCTGTTATACAGCACAACTGATTTATACCCTCCTCCAGTGGGGGTTTATGAAGGTCCTCATGTATTAAAAAATAAATCTCTAGGGCAGTTTACCTATAAGACTGCCCAACAAAGCTTAGTCCAACATAATCTTTATTTTGTGGTTGAAAACTAATAATTAAATGTTTGCAAATTTCTTCAATTAGGGCCTTGTTTAATACAGGAGGACCCTGTTCTCAGCTTAAAACCCTCAGCAACTCACCAACAGAACCACCCCAGGACAAACCAGCGTGTTCCATTAGTAAAAAGCAAATACTGGTCTCCCCCACCCCAATTGGCAAAGTAAAATCATTGGATAAAAATTTTTTTCAGTTTCCTCTGCCATGGTTTTTTGTTTTTGTTTTTTTTTTATTCTTCAGCACCTGGAACCACTTTTCTGATAGCGAGAGAATTCGCAAAGGACAAAGTAAAGGAACATACAGCACGCTAAGAGTAACACAGTGAGCCACACAGAAAGCCCCTGCCCCTTGTCTCCAGGGAGGCTCAGTTCTCCAGTACCGCACAGGTGCTCTCCAGTCCTGCCCTAGTCTTCTAGCTTCATTTCCCGCACTTGTCTCCACACCAGCCCCCACTGCAGCTGGTCAGAAGTGCACCTTATGCACATACATAGTTTGCCTACAATTTTAGGTATATGGAACTCCCAAAATTCAGAGCCTAGAAATCAATGCATCCTAAGAAGACCAAACAACAAATAATAGCATAACTGACAAATAGCAACACGTCTCTAAATTAACTGAACCTGTTCACCATTGTTCCTTACACAAATACCACCCTAACACATGACACATGGACATATGCATATGGTTGTGTGTGGATTCCTACAGAAATCTGGTAACAGCCTTTTATCAGAAACTGCTTCTTCTAGTGGTGATGGTGTTAAGGTAAAGCAACGAGACCCTTTTGCCTCTTCCTCATGAGCAGTCATACACCTTGGTGAAATGGTTGATCAAGATGTTGACCATGGTCTAGAACCCAAGAACAGAATATCTGTGTATGTGTGAAAATTGCTGGCTTCTTTCTGGGAAAAAAAAAAAAAAAAACCTTGATCTTTCATACCTGTGTATTTGTCATTCTGGGTTTTGTTTTTGTTTTCTTGGTACCGTTTCCAAGGTCTGTAATAATAATTATGATAATAAAGAGGCGCCTGGGTGGCTCAGTAGGTTGAGTGTCAGACTTAGGCTCAGGTCATGATCTCGCAGTTCGTGAGTTTGAGCCCTGCGACGGGCTCTGTGCTGACAGCTCAGAGCCTGGACCCTGCTTCCGATTCCGTGCCTCCCTCTATCTTCCCCTTTCCTGCTCTTACTCTCTCTGTGTCTCTCAAAAAATGAATAAACGTTAAAAAAATTTTTTTAAATAATAATTATAATAATAAGAGCTGCTGAATAGTGCCTATGTTCTAGATGCTTATATAACATTATCTCATATAATCCTAATGGCAGTCCTATGAGGTTATTATCTCTATTTTATATACAGGTAAACTGAAACCCAAAGTTGCTCATTACCATTCCTGAAGTCCTAGACCCAGTAGGAACTAGAAGAGCATGTAAATGTTAATGCTGGGATTTGAACCCTCATCTGTTTGGAATTTTATTCTCCACCTCCTCCCCACTCCCCCCCCCCCCCCCAAGGGAGCTTTCCATATGGCAGAAAAATATAGAACAAGTTGGAGGGGTTGGTCACTGGGGTCTTGGGTGTGTCTCTAGTAGACTCCGCCCCGGGCAGGTGCCATCACCCCGGGTCCCGAAGGCCCTCCTCGCTCCAGGCTGCCGCTGGGAGGTGGGTGCGTGAGCACCGAGTAGGGACGGGAGCCGGGGGCCGGCGCCAGAAGACCGACGGCCAGTGCCCAGCTCGACCTCGCTGCGCGCTCTCATCTCTTCCTCTCCGGGAAAAGCTCCCCGCGGCCTCTCAAGTCCTCAAATGGACCACAAGGCTCTAGTGCCCGAGGGGAGGAAGAAGGCGACGGTGTCCCCGAGAGCCGGTCGCACACGCGCGCTCTCACCAGCTCGGCTCGCAGCCCGGCCAGGGTGCTCTAGACGCTCGGGTCTCTGCTCCTTCTGCGCCTCCGCTTCCGCCTCCGCCGGGGGGCGCCGGGAGCCCCCTCGCGGCACAGCCAGCTGGAAGGCGCCCGCCAGCCGCCGCCTGAGGTCTTCCGGCAGCCGGCATGGGGGCGACGGGGGCCTCCTCCTGGCCGTCCGTGCGCTTGCTGCCCCCGGGGGAGCCGCGCGTCGGGCAAGGGCCTCGGGGCCAAAGCCCAACACTGACTGGGACTCCGAGGGGTCCCCGGGAAGTCGCTTCTCTGCGGCTGCCGGAGTCCCCGGGGCCCATTCCAGAGGCGGCGGGGCCCATTCCAGGCATGTATTGCTAACCGTTGGTTTCCAAGTGCGAGAATTAGGGCGGGTGAGGGCGGGGGCGGGGGTAACTAACAGAACCGACGGGACCGCTGGCAAGTGGGAGACGCCGCTGTCGCTCAGCCCCTCGGAGGCGCAGGCGCTTCCTTTCTCCCAGACTCATCTCTGGCCTTCCTCCCATTTTAGCGGCAATCGGAGGAGGTGGTTCCCCGTAACTCCGCGAAGAGGTTGCAACTGGATCACTTCTTGCTCCTTGGAGTGTCTAAAAGGAAGACTTGTATCTCTCCAGGTAGGTGGAAGTTGAGGTGCAGACGGAAGGTTTGGGACCAAACGTAGAATATCTTGCCACAAAGTCTGCCCCAGTTGCCTTGATTACTGAATACTCCATTCCTGTAAAATATGTTTTTCTGACTTTTCTCTGGTCGGTTAGGCACTGTGGCCTGGTGTTGGGGGTTTAAAGTCTAATTAGGCCCCTAACCTCTCCACAGGTGTTGCTCACAGTATGGGAAGTTGTCTCTCTGAGTTAGTAAGAATAGCCTTTCCACGTGCCCAACAGTGCAGAAAGCACTTGATATTCAGAAACTCTGTGCTCCTTTTTATATTTGACTTTCTGCCGCTTTCACGAAGTTTATGAAGGGGCTGAAATGAACCATGAAAATTCCTCTTACCCCAACATGTGTTGTCTCATAGTTCCCAATTCGTGTAATCATGTGCTAGTATGACTTGTATGTCCTCTTTCAATGAGCATAATCAACTGCCTCATTTTGATCTAATGGAGAATTTCTAAAAAGGAACAATCAAAACCTTTGTGTTTTCACGAACACAGTCCCCCCCACTCCCCTCCAAAAAATGTGGCAGAGATGTTCATACAGTACTCTTATCTTACTCATTTGTTCAGTAAAGATCTACAAGTCCCCTGCAACGATCGAGGTTCGTGGTAGGCATTGAAGACAATAAGAACTATTTTTTATTAGTGCTTACGATGTGCCAGGCACTTCTCATGTACTCATTTATTCTTCACAACAGTCCTGTGAGGGAGGTACTGTTAGTTTCTGCATTTTACAGATGAGGCATCTAAGGCAGAGGTTAAGCTGTGTGCCAAAGATCGCAATGCTGGTTAAATGGTCTAGTGGGGATTTGCACCTAGGAAGGCTGCTTTGTGCTGTAAACCACTGGACCACACCTAGGTATGCACACTGCCTCCTCAAGAGGGAAAAGTAGTTGCTCAATTTATATGTTGCATGTGGTTTTCAAACTCCCTATGCTCATAAAATTCAGCTCTACTAAAATGGTTTAAGGCTTTGACTAGATAAGGAGGAATTCAGATTACCAAATTAGCCTCTGCGGCTAATTTGCCAAATTCAACATCTTACCAATAGTTTACAATCTAAGCACAAATACCTATCATTGTATGTTGTTTCATAAAGATTCTCTAGAAATATTCGAAGATGGGTTCTAGTGATGGGGATTGTGAAAATCCTTAAGGTCTGTGAGGAACCGACAGAGTATATAAATTTAGGGTATTTTTGTTTGGTGGGTTTTTTGTTTGTTATGGTGATAGGAAGTGGGGCTTGAAGATAAGCACTGGTCAATGTACAGTATAAATGTTTAAAATGAGTTTTCTGCCATGATTTTTCACTTCTGTTTCCAGATCATTTACTTCAACAAGAACTTCAGGTAAGTTTGACTTACTTCAACAGCAAACAGGGCCTATTTGTTCAGTGTTAAGTATTGTACCATGAATAAGACACAGATTTTACCCTCCAGAAGCTAAAACCTGGAGGAGCAAATTCATTTATTAATTCTGCAATATTTAATCAATGTCTTATTATATACCAGGCATTATACAATAGGTGCTCAGGCTGGAAAGGTAAACCAGAAAGACAAAATGGTATTTTAAAATAGACTGGAGTTATCAAAAATTAATAATTTCCTTCCATAGATTGATTTTTTCAGCTACAGTGTATCTTGAATTTTACAATTTTTTTGGTAGAAGTGAATTGAAGCATTGGTGAATTAGAGTGACTATAACATGTAGAGACATTTTAGTTAGGAAATGTAGTTATCCGTTGCTGTATTACAAATCACCCCCAAACTTATTGGCTTAAAACAACAATAAATGTTTATTATCTCTCACATTTTCTGTGAGAAGAATTTGAAAAAAGCTAAGGTTATGATCTGAGACTTTCATAGCATGGTAGTCAAATGTCACCAAAACTGTGGTCATTTGAAGCTGGATGTGATTGGGGTTGGTGGATGATCTATGTGGAAGATGTATCACTCACATGGCAGGCATTGGTGCTGATGGTGAGCAGGTGACCTCATTCCTCTCCTTGGGAACCCTTTCCCAGAACTGCTTGAGTGTCCTCATACTATGGTGCCCACCCTCCCTTAGAACAAGGCAGAGAGATCAAGAATAAGCCAGATAGAAGCTCTTTGTTTCCTGAACTACATTTTTATGACTAGTCTTAGAAGTTACACGTATTCACTTCCACCACTGTTCATTCTGTTTATTAGAATAAAGTCTTTAAGTCTGGACTACATTCAAATGGAGGGAAATTAGGCTCCACCTTTTCAAGTCTCAAAAACTTTGCAGAGATATTTTTAATTTTCCATGGGAAAAATATATGCAAATGATTCAAATGACTGCTGACTTCCTGTTAGAAAAATTGAAAGCTAGAAGATATTAAGACAATATTTTTTAGATTTAGAAAGGAAAAATTTGGGCTACCTGGGTGACTCAGTTGGTTGAGCATCCAACTCTTGATTTCAGCTCAGGTCATGATCCCAGGTTCATGGGATCGAGCCCTGTCTTGGGCTTAATGCTGAGTGTGGAGCCTGCTTAAGATTCTCTCTCTCTCTCTCTCTCTCTCTCTCTCTCTCTCCCCCCCTCCCCCTCTCCCCCTCTCTCCCTCCCTCTCCCCTCCCCCTCCCTCTCTCCCTTCACCCCCCCCGCCCCTCTCCCCTGCTCATGCTCTCTCTCTCTCTGTCTCAAAAAGAAGGGGCGCCTGGGTGACTCAGTTGATTAAGCATCCGACTTCAGCTCAGGTATGATCTTGCAGTTTGTGAGTTCGAGCCCCACATTGGGCTCTGTGCTGTACAGCTCAGAACCTGGAGCCTGGTTCCAATTCTGTGTCTCCCTCTCTCTACCCCTCCCCTGTTCATGCTCTGTCTCTTAATAATAAATAAATGTTAAAAAAAATTTTTTAAAGAAAAAAGGAAAGATTTAACAGATATTTTTATATCCAGCAAAAATATCCTTCAAAGGCAAAATAAACATGTTTTGATGTAGCAGAAAACTAAGAAAATTTCTTACCAGTCTAACTGAAGGAAACACCCCAGGCTGAAGTAAAATGATAGGAGAGGAAAACTTAGACCTTTACAAAGGAATGAGGAGCATAAGAAATTATAAATGTCTGTGTATATATATAAATGACTTTCATTCCTGTTTTTCAAAAAATATATGACTTTACACCCAACGTGGGGCTCAGACTTATGACCCCAAGATCAAGGGTCACATGTTCCATCAATTGAGCTAGCCAGCCAAATTATGAAAACAGCCCATGTCCATCAATTGCTGAATGGATAAAGAAGTTGTGAGATATATAGATAGATAGATTAGATATATATATAGATATAGATATTATGGATATAGATATTATGGATATAGATCTCTCTATATATGTATATGTATGTGTGTCTATATATGTATGTATATATGTATCTATATACATATATATGTGTATAGATATAGATATACATATACAATGGAATATTACTCAGCCATAAAAAAGAATGAAATCTTACCATTTGCAATGAAGTAGACAGAGCTAGAGAGAACTAAGTGAAATAATAAGTCAGTGAGAGAAAGACAAATACCATATGATTTCACTCATATGTGGAATTTAAGAAACAAAACAATGGGCAAGGGGAAAACAAGAGGGAAGGGGGCAAACAAAGAAATAGGCTCTTAATTATAAAGAACAAACCGATGGTTACCTCTTGAGGATAAATGGAGCTATGTATTTTATGTGAAGTGGTATGGTATTGATCCTATGTGCACTGTAAAACATTAAGAGCATATATTTTATAGTCTAGAGCAACCACCAAAAAATAGTGCAAAGAGTTACAGCTAAAATACTGATAGAGTGGGTATCTGTGTAGAAAATTTAAAAAAATCAACAGAAAAACTTTTGGAACTAAGAAGCAGTTACATCAAGTTGGCAGGATACAAGTAGAATATACAAAAGTTAATCACTTTCCTATATACCAGCAATGAGCAAGTGGAATTTGAAATGTAAAGCACACATTACCACTTACATTAGCACCAAAAAAAAAAAAAAAGAGAGAGAGAAATACTTAGGTATAAATCTAACAAAATATGTACAAGATCTATATCAGAAAAACTACAAAACTGAAAAAATGAAACTTAGCTAAATAAATGGAGAGATATTCCATGTTCCTGAACAGGAATACTCAATATTGACAAGATGCCAGTTCTTCGAACTTTATAGATTCAATGCAATACCAAACAAAATCTCAGCAAATTATTTTGTACATTCCAACAAACTGGTTCTAAGTTTTTACAGAATTTCAGAATACCCAGAATAGCCAACATAATATTAAAGAGAAGAGCATAATTTGAAGACTTATACTACCTGACTATAAGACTTAATATAAAGCTACAGTAATCAAAAGAGTGTGGTATTGACAAAAGAATGGACATATGGATCAGTGGGACAGAACAGAGAGCCCATAAATACATCCACATAAATACAGGCAGCTGATCTTTGACAAAAGAGGAAAGACAACACAATGGAGAAAATGCAGCCTTTTCAATAAATAGTCCTGGAACAACTGGACATCCATATGCCAAAAAGAAGAAAAAAAAGAATCTAGACCTAGACTTACAACCTTCACAAAAAGTAATTCAAAATGGATCATAGACCTAAGAGGAAAGACAACACAATGGAGAAAATGCAGTCTTTTCAATAAATAGTCATGGAACAACTGGACTTCCATATGCCAAAAAGAAGAAAAAAAAGAATCTAGACCTAGACTTACAACCTTCACAAAAATTAATTCAAAATGAATCATAGTCCTAAATGTAAAATGCAAACTATACTACTTTTAGAAGATAAAAGAAAATTCAGATGACTTTGGATATAGTGATGACTTTTTAGATATAATATCAAAGGCACAATCCATAAAAGAAATACTAACCTGAACTTCATTAAAATTAAAGAAACTTCTGCTTTGTGAAACACACTATCAAGAAAATGAGAAGACAAGCCACAGACTGGGAGAAAATATTTGCAAAATATGTATCTGATAAAAGTCTGTGATCCAAAATATGCAAATCACTCTTAAAATTCAACAATAAGAAAATAACCCAGTTAAAAAGTGGGTAAAAGACCTGGGCACCTCATCAAAGATACACAGAAAACAAGCATATAAGAAGATGCTCATTGCATGTCATTATGGAATTGCAAATTAAAACAGAATTGAGATATCAATATCCACTGATTAGAATGGCCAAAATCAAAAACACTGACAACACCAAATGCTGGCAAGCATGTGGTACAATAGGCACCTTCATTCATTGATGCTGGGAATGCAAAATGGTAAAGCCACTTGGGAAAATAGTTTGGCAATTTCCTACAAAACTGAGTGTACTCTTACCAAATAATCCACCAATAATGCTCCTAAGTATTTGTATGAAGAAGTTAAAAATACATCCACACAAAAACCTGAACTTAAATGTTTTTAGCAGCTTTCTTCATAATTGCCAATATTTGCGAACAGCCAAGATATCATATGGTAGGTAGATGGACAAATTGTGGTACACTCAGGTAATGGAATATTATTCAGCTAAAAAGAAATGAGCTATCAAGCCATGAAAAGACATAGAGGAACCTTAAATGCATATTGCTAATTGAAAGAACCCAATCTGAAAAGGGTGTGTACTGTATAGTTCCAATTCTATAACATTCTGGAAAAGGCAAAATTATGGAGAGAGTAAACAGATCAGTGGTTGCAGGAGTTGGAGGGGGAGGGATGACTAGGCAGAGCATATTGACTTTTAGGGCAGTGAAACTATTCCGTATGATACTTCAATGATGGATGCGTGTCATTATATCTTTGTCAAAATTCATAGAATGTATAACATCAAGAGTGAACCCTAATGTAAACTATGGGTTTTGGGTGATAATGATGTGTCAGTATAAGTTCATCAGTTGTAACAAATGTACCATTTTGGTGAAAGATGTTGATAGTGGGGACTTTATGTAGCTGGAGAGAGGCAGGAGTACTGGAGACTCTTTGTACTTTTGGCTTAATTTGTGAATCTAAAACTGCTCTAAAAATAAAGTCTGTTTTTTTAAGCCATTAGGTAAACTAAAACGGTTTTCTAAAAACATTAAATTAATCCAAAATGAGGTAGGAAATGGGGTACAGAGAATCAAAACAGAAAGGGAACAAACATAAAACAAGTAAAATGATCTAAATTAGATCATATCAAAAATTACATTAAATATTAATGTACTAAATATTCCAACTAAAAGGTAGAGATGACAAAAGCAAGAAACAAATATATTCTTCCTAAAAGAGATGCAGTTTGTTTTTAATTACTTTTTTTACAGGGGAGATGCACTTTAGATACAAAGATACAACTTCTGTGTCTTGTAAAGATAGAGTAACATGAACTAGATTTATCCTCAATTCTCAAACAACCAAGAAACACAAAATATATGATAGAACAGACTTTATGACACTGGATATCAGGCAAAGAAGGACAGTGGTCCCTGAAGGAAGTTTTTGTGAGCATCCTTCTGAGCCTTGCTTACTGATTCCTCTCATCTTTGAGTTTTTTATATTTAGAATGTTTTCATGTTTTCTCCTTGTACCTCTTCTCTTTTCTTTCTCTCCTCACTGCATAGTGACTTCATCTTGTTTTATGGCTTTTATTACTATCTATATGGTATGCCAACATCTCAAACTTTTATCTTTAGGTCAGATCTCTCTTCTAACTCTATCTTTACCCTTGGATTTTCAGCTTAATATATCTCACTCTTAAATCTTGATTCCCCACATCCCTTATATATATTCTAATTTCAATCCCCCATCCCCATAGAATGGAAATTCAATTCTGTCAGTTACTCAGAATACAAAATTTGGAATCACCCACAATTTACTTCTCCATCTTTCACCCTACATGCAATTTATCAACATGGCTGTACTTTATGAAAGATCCAAAATCAAAGAGAGTGTCTAACTGCTACCATTCTAGACTAATCTTCCCACTCCCTGTTATCTAGACTATTGGCATAGGGTCTTACCCTGCATAATTGCCCTTTTTTTTCTTCCCTACATTGTTCACCTTGAAGAAGATCATGCCACCTCATTCAAAATCTTCAGTGTGTTCCCATCTTAGAATAAAGTCCAATGTTCTGCCATAGCCTACAAGGTTCTTCCTAATTCACCCCATATGGCATTTCTTCCATTTCTCTGATCTCATCTCCTTCTTCTCTTTCCTTCACTTACTCCACCCCAGCCACCTGGTCTCTATGCTGTTCTCATCTCAGTGCTTTTGAATTTGTTGTTCCTTTTGCCTAGAATTCTCTTTTCCCAGTTATGTGGATGGCTAGTTCCCTTACTGTGTTCAGGTCTGTGCTCAAATATTGCCTCATCAGAGAGGCTTTCCCTGATCTAGTGTATATACATGCCTCAATTTTCATCATTCTTTGTGTCTTTATCCTGCTTTTTCTCTCTTAACACACCAACTGTCATATATTTGTTTCCTATTCTATTGTTTATTTTCTCCTAATAGAACATAATCTCCATGAGAACAGATATTTTCTTGTTAACTATATCCCCCGTGCCTAAAATGGTACCTACACTTAATAGGCACTACATAAAATTTTGTTAAGTGAATGAAAAAGAGAGAAGGAAAGAGAAAGAAAACAGCAGAATAGTGGGAAAGGAGGAAGGGGAAACAGAAGGAGGAAGGCACTGACTAGGCTAGCACCTGAAGCAAACATGTGTAAGTTAATGAAATTTTCCACAGTGAGTCCAAAATGGTAAGTCAGGCTTGCTTGAAAAGAGTACAGTATCTTCTAATGAAAAGAAAAAGAACTGGCCTTGAAGCATATTTTATCAGTGTACTTGTATAAAGTGGATCACATGATTCATTGAGAGGTCATGACATCAACTCCAAATGCAACAAGCTGTCAGTCTCTGAACTCAGCAGTCTCAGCCAACTTTTGGAAATCATGTAATATCTGGAATTACGTGGTCTGTATGTCTCTTTTTCATTTTTGCTTCTTAAGGACAGTTTCTGGATCTTCATCACCTTTTTGTCCTCTCTAGAAACTAGCACAATGTTAGCATAAAAGATACACATAAATATTGGTTAAACTGATTGATACAGCAGGGGCAATTAACATTCATAGAGCATTTCTTAAGCATTAGATAGATGTGGACACAGATACAAGTACAGATGCAGATATATATGTGTATACACACACACACACACACACACACACAAATATAGATGTAGCATACAGATGCCCTACAGATATGGCACAGATACAGATAGGTATACAATTCATTTAATCACAAAAATTCTGTGTTAGATTGTTTCGTTTGTTTTGTTTTGTTTTCAGATGGAAACCTGAGGTTCAAAGAAAATAAGAAACTTGCCGAAGGTCACATAGTAGGCAGGGAAACAGCTGAGGTAGGATTTGACTCCAGATCCAGGTGGCTCCAAGGGTTCTGCTCTTTCCCTTATACCACATCAAGCCTTAAAACTCAGCTAAAGGAGGTTGAAAGTTAAATTTTGTTTATTCCTATTACCTAGACCAATCTTCCTTAGCTCCCTTCCTAATTCATGCAGAACAGCAGCCAAACAAAAGCCTGAAACTCCTTACACAAAAGCCCAATTGTCTCTCTGCATTTTCTTACATAAATTCATCATTTAATATCTACCTTTGTTGCAACTCATTTCTTATCTTTTTTTCCTGCCTGTTCACCTTTCCCTAGGAAACCTAGTCCCCAGTTCTTTTATGTGTTCTTTTTTTTTTTAATTTTTTTTTAACGTTTATTTATTTTTGAGACAGAGAGAGACAGAGCATGAATGGGGGCGGGTCAGAGAGAGGGAAACACAGAATCCGAAACAGGCTCCAGGCTCTGAGCTGTCAGCACAGAGCCCGACACAGGGCTCGAACTCACGGACCGCGAGATCATGACCTGAGCCAAAGTCAGCCGCTCAACCGACTGAGCCACCCAGGCGCCCCTTTTATGTGTTCTTTAGCTGTGCCTTAGGAACCTTAGATCTAATTCTACTTCTTTGCCTCGTCTTCAACCATCCCTTGACAATTATTCTTTTGAGCAATGGGCCCTGTGTTTTCCAATTGCAAACAGAATGTCTCTGAGTGCTCTGTGCAAAAAGAAAAAAAAATATTTCTCTAGGCATCAGAGAGAGGAAATTTTCCTTATAAGGCTTAAAACAAATACTTGTAATTTTTTCAGTGAACAGTTTAGTGGCTTGAGCCATTTGAAAGTGTTTGGGGAACACAGTCATGTTGTCTTGCGGCTGGCAAAATTCCTTATTGGTTATAGAATGTCCAAAATGTAGTCATTGTCTTTCTAGGACAGTTTTCTAGAACTCTGAAGTCAAAATGCTGGTTTCAAATCCCAGTTTCACATGTTGCTAGCCACGTGACTTTGTATAAGCTGTCTGGGTTGATTTGTTCACAAGTAAAATGAGAATAATCTTTTCTTTGTCACTTGGTTGCTGAGTAGATTAAAGTACCCAAGAGTGCACTGAACCAAATAGGACCTTTATAAATGTGGTTCTTCCATCTGACATAAGGGATGTGAGTAGGGTTCTTGCCATAGGCACATGTTTCTGAACATTGCATCAATGAACATCACAGTACTATGTGATCTGAAAGATCCAGGAGAATTGGTGTTAGGATTACGAGGGAAACTGAATGAGGTCTGACCTACAACAGTGAAATTGAGTTGGACAATGCCCATTCCAGTGGGTTGGATGACCATTTTAAATTGTCAGTGATCATATAGGACACATTTAATCATGCCCATCGCATCTTCTAACTGTGTATGGTAAGTTGTGTTACTGTTCAAGATATTCTCTGTCTCTTATGGCAGGAAGATCATATTTCTCCACTCCACTGACCTCAAGCTTGGTCACAGGATTTGCTTAACTCAGTAAACTGTGAGCAGAAGGGATATATGCAGTTTCCCAGTGACATCTTTGGTGCCATCACACAATCCACCTTTTCTTTTCCTTCAGTGTCTTAGGGCAGGCAGCTCCTTCATCCTGGGTCCTGAAATGAAGATAGCATCAAGCAGAGTGGAAGCTGGCCTCTCATGAATATATAGCTTGATTGAGAAATAAACATATGTAGTAATTCAAGGAGGTTAGGATGTTTGCTTTCTTGAAAGCCCTGGTATCAGTTTCTCTTTTTGATTTGTTTCCTTTTCTGAAAGTAGTATGCAAAAGTAAGCACCCAGAAGACTGAGTTTTATCTAGTAAATAGAAGTTTTACTGAATAGTTTCTGTAGAGATGCACAGAAGCTTATTTGCCTCAAACAAGAAAAATCTAGTTCTTGTAAGGTACAAAGCATTTCTAGTATCTGTCCAAATACATTTGCTCTTTTATTAGATGAATTTAAATGACTTATGAAAGTCATGTATGAAATATAGATAACAGTAACTTTTTTATTGACAGAGAATATATTAAAGCTCATATTCAGGATACTGTATAATTTTAGACTGTCAGTTTATAGTCTGAAAAGAATATCACAACTTCATTTCTATAGCAAGTATAAAAAGAGATATGTTTCTTTTAATATAGCATTGGCTGTTTATCTTCTCTTCATGCTCTGTATCTTGAAGACATTTCAATTACAGCCTTTTTCTAAGATTCAACTAAACATGACACCAGAAAATCATAGAAACTAGAAAACTTATGGCACTTTTCTGTAGGGCCTTTTGTGTACTGTGACATTCAAGAGTTTTGAGACATAAAATAAATGTCAAATTTGTCCAAACAGCTTTAATAAATATATTTTAGAATAAGATATACAAGTTAACTATTTTCTTAGGCAATTTCAATTCTAAGACTAGTTATTAGTACTCAAGAAGCAATATCTGCTGGAAAACATTGCTACCTCATTTTAAGATTTAATTTTCTTTTCAGTAAAATCAAAATATTATGGAATCATCATAAACGTTTGTTGAGCTGTACTTAGTGCAATGCACCAAAGAATACCCAAGCAAGGAAGTATGTTAACAAATGCATTCCTTTTGTAACTGATGACACAACTTGATTGAAATGGTGATAACTGACAGAAATGGTTTTAGTATTGGAGGTAGGCAGCCTTTAAAATGGTCTCTTGGAATGGGATATGATTTCTAAGATTAGATTTACAAAAAGAGTGAATTTTATGTCCTTTCTTGCTTGTTCTGAAGAAAGCCAGCTGTTGTACAGTGAGCTGATCTATGGAGAGGCCCATGTAGCAAGGAATAGAGGGAGGCCCCTGGTCAGGAGCCACTGAGAAACTGAAGTCTTCAATCCAGTAGCCATGAGGGACTGAATCTTGGCACAACCATGTGCATGAGCTTGAACGACAATCCTCCCCCAGTCAAGCCTCCAAATGACACTGTAGCTCCACCCAACACCTTGATTGCATCCTTACAAGAGAATACAAAATCCCTGAACACAGAAATTTCAAGATAATAAATATTTATTATTTTAAGCTTGTAAAGTTTAACTTTTTTAATTAAAAACAAACTTTATTGAGATGTGACTGACATGCAAAAAATTGAACATATTAAATGTGTACAACTTGATGAGTTTGGACTTAAGTGTACGCTCGTGAGACCATCACCACAATCTATGCCATGAACATATCCATCACCTCCAAAAATTTACTCCTTTCCTCTTTTATTATTTGTGATAAGAACACTTAACATATGATCTACTCTCATCAAAATTTTAAGTGTTTGGATTAAGTATAGGATTAAGTTTGGATTAAGTAAGTATAATATTGTTAACTATAGGCTATATGCTGTACAGTGGATCTTGAGAATTTGTTCATCTTATATAAAGGAAACTGTGTATGCCATATACCCCATTGCCCACTCCTCTAGCCCCTGAACACCACCATTCTACTCTCTGTTTTTGAGTTTGACTATTTTAGGTTCCTCATAAGTGGTATTATGTAGAATATGTCCTTCTGTCTCTGGTTTATTTCACTTAGCATGATGTCTTCCAGGTTCATCTGTGGTAGGTTCATCTGTGTTGTCACAAATGGCAGGATTTTCTTCTCATGGCTAAATAATATTCCCGTGTGTGTGTGTGTGTGTGTGTGTGTGTACACTACATTTTTTTTTATCCATCTATCTATTAATGGGCGTAAAGTTTGCTACCGTGTCTTGGCTATTGTGAATAATGCTGCAGTGAACATGGGAGTGCAGATATCACTTTCAGAGCCTGATTTAACTTCCTTTGTGTACATACCCAGAAGCGGGATTGCCAGATCATAATGTAGTTCTATTTTTAATTTTTTGAGGAACCTCCATTACTGTTTTTCCATAATGGCTATAACAATTTACATACCCACCAACAGTGTACAAGGGTTCCCTTTTTGCAACACTTCTGCCAACACTTGTTATCTTTGTTTTTGTTTTGATAATAGCCATCTTAACATGTGTGAAGTTTTATCTCATTGTGGTTTTGGTTTGTATTTCCCTGAGGATTAATGATGTTGAGCACCTTTTCATATTCTTGTTGGTCATTTGAATGTCTTCTTTGAAGAAATGTCTATTCACTTCCTTTGTTTTTTAATTAGGCTATTTTGGCTTTTGCTGTTGAGTTGTATGAGTTCCTTATATTTTTTCAATATTAATCCTCTGTCAGATGTATAGTTTGCAAATATTTTCTCTGATTCCATAGGTTGTCTTTACATAGTGTTGATTGTTTTCTTTGCTGTGCAGAAGCTTTTCGGTTTGATGTAATCCCTTTTGTCTATTTTTGGTTTTCTTGCCAATGTTTCTGGTGTAATATCCAAGAAATCATTGCCAAGACCAATGTCAAGAAGCTTTGCCCCTATGTTTTCTTCTATGAGTTTTGTGGTTTCAGGTCTAACACTTAAGTCTTTAATCTATTTTGAATTAACTCTTGTGTATGGTGTAAAATAAGGGTCCAATTTTATTCTTTCACATGTAGATACCCAGTTTTCCCAACACCATTTATTGAAGAAACTATCCTTTCTCCATTATGCATTCTTGGCACCCTTGTTGAAGACAAGTTGTTAATTATCTACATGTTTATTTATAAGCTCTCTATCTGTTCCATCAATCTATATGTCTGTTTTTATATCAGTACCATACTGTTTTGATTATGTAGCTTTATAATATGTTTTGATATCAGGAAGTATGCCTCCAGCTTTGTTGTTCTTGCTCAAAATTGCTTTCTCTATTTTGGGTCTGTTGTGATTTAACATGAATGTTAGGAATTTTTTTCTTTTTCTCTAAAAAATGCTGTTGAGATTTTTTTTAATTCTAGTTAGTTAACATACGTATAATATTCGTTTCAAGTGTACAATATAGTGACTTCATCACTTCCATAAAACACCTTGTGCTCTTCACACAGCAAGTGCTCTCCTTAATCCCCATCACCTATCTTAGCCATCCCCCACCCAGCTTCCTTCTGGTAATCATCAGTTTGTTCTCTATAGTTGAGAGTCTGTTTTTTGGTTTGCCTCCCTCTCTTCCCCCCCACCCTTTGTTTTGTATTTCTTAAACTCCATATATGAGTGAAATAATAAGGAATTTGTTTTTCTCGGACTTATTTCGCTTAGCATAATACTTTCTAGCTCTATCCATGTTGTTGCAAATGGCAAGATTTCATTCTTTTTTATGACTGAATAATATTCCATTATATATACATACGTACCACATCTTCTTTATCCATGCATCAGTTGATGGACATTTGGGCTCTGTCCACAATTTGGCTATGGTAGATAATACTGCTATAAACATCAGGATGCATGTATCCCTTTGAATTAGCATTTTTGTATTCTTTTGGTGAATACCTAAGAGTGCAATTGCCAGATGGTAAATTAGTTCTATTTTTAACTTTTTGAGGAAACTCTGTACTGTTTTTCCAGAGCGGCTGTACCAGTTTGCATTCCACCAACAGTACAAGAGGATTCCCTTTCTCCACATCCTCACCAGCACTTATTGTTTCTTGTATTGTTGATTTTATACATTCTGACAGGTGTGAAGTGATATCTCATTGTAGTTTTGATTTGTATTTGCCTGATGATGAGTGATGTTGATCATCTTTTCATGTGTCTGTTAGCCATCTCTGTGTCTTCTTTAGAAAAATGTCTATTCATGCCCACTTTTAATTGCATTATTTGTTTTTTGAGTGTTGAGTTTTATAAGTTCTTTATGTATTTTGGATACTAACTTTATTGGATATGTCATTTGCAAATATCTTCTCTCCTTCCATAGACTGCCTTTTAGTTTTATTTATTGTCTCTTTTGCTGTGCAGAAGCTTTTTACCTTAATGAGGTCCCAATAGTTTATTTTTGCTTTTGTTTCCCTTGCCTCCAGAGAGGCACCTAGAAAGAAGCTGCTACAACCAATGTCAAAGAGTTTACTGCCTATGTTCTCCTCTAAGATTTTTATGGTTTGAATTGAAGTCTCACACTTAGGTCTCTCAACTATTTTGAATTTATTTTTGTGTGTGGTATAAGAAAGTGGTCCGATTTCTTTCTTTTGCATGTTGCTTGCTTTCTAGTTTTCCCAAAACTGTTTGTTGAAGAGGCTATTTTTTTCCCATTAGAGGCTCTTGCTTGCTTTGTTGAAGATTAATTGACCATATACTTGTGGGTGCCATTGGGATTTTGATAAAGGTTGCATTGAGTCTATACATCATTTTAGGTTATACGAGCTTTTTTAACATACTGATTCTTCCAGTCCATAAACAAAGAATGTCTTCCCATTTATGTCTGTGTTGTTTAATATTTTCATCAGTGTTTTATACTTTTCAGTATACAGATATTTTACCTCCTTCATTTAGTTTATTGCTAAGTATTTTTTTATGCTATTGTAAATGGGAGTGTCTTCCAAATTTCTTTTTCAGATAGATCATTGTTACTGTATAGAAATGCAACTGACCTTTGTATGTTGATTTTGTATCCTGAAACTTTGCTGAATTCATTTATTAATTCAAGTAGTATTTTGTGTGTTTGTGGAGTCTTTAGAGTTTTCTACATATAACGTCATGTCATATGCGAACAGATAATTTTACTTGTTCCTTTCCAGTTTGGATAATTTTCTTTCTTTTTCTCACCTAGTATCTCTGGCTAGGACTTCCAGTATGATGTTGAATAGAAGTGGTGAGAGTGGGCATCCCTGCCCTGTTCCATATTCTATAGGGAAGTGATCAGCTTTTCACCACTGAGTATCATGTTAGCTGTGGGCTTTTATATATGGCCTTTATTATGTTTAGGAAAGTTCTTCCTATACTTGATTTGTTGAGAGCTTTTAACATGGAAAGGTTTTAAATTTTGTCAGGTTTTATCTGTATCTATTGAAATGATCATGTAATTTTTATGCTTCATTCTATCAATGTGGTATACCATATTGATTGATTTGCATATATTGAACTATCCATGCTTCCCAGGGATAAATCTACTTGGCCATGGTATATATTCCTTTTAGTTTGCTCTTTAATTCCCCTTGCTAATATTGTGTTGAGGATTTTTGTATCCAGGTTCATCAGAGATATTCGTCTATAATTTTCTTTTCACGTGGTATCTTTGTCTTGGTTTGATATCAGTGTGATTCTGACCTCATAAAATGAGTTTGGAAGTGTTCCTTTCTATATTTTCTAAGAGTTTAATAAGGATTGGTATTCTTTAAATATTTAATAGAATTCATCTGTAAAGCCATATGATCCTGGGCTTTTCTTTGTTGGGAGGATTTTGATTACTAATTCAATCTCCATATTTATTATTGGTCTGTTTTGGTTTTCTATTCTTGATTCAGTCTTGGCAGGTCGTATGTTTCTAGGAATATATCTATTTCTCTTAGGTTGTCCAGTTTTCTGGCATATAATTCATATTTGCTTATGATCTTTTTTTATATCTGTGGTATTGGTTATGCAGTTTCTTCTTCCATTTCTGGTTAATTTATTTGAGTCTTCTCTAATTTTTTCTCATTCTAGCTAAGGATGTGTTGAATTTATCTTTTAAAGAAAGTAAATCTTAGTTTTGTTGATTTTTTCCTATTCTCTTTCTTTTTTCTGCTTTAATACTTATTATTTCCTTCTTTATGTTAAATTTGGGCTTGATTTGTTTTTTTAGTTTGTAGGGGTAAAAATTTAGGTTATTTCAATCTTCTTTTTTAAGGTAGGCATTTATCACTATCAAATTCCTTTTTAGAACTTATTTTGCTACATTTCCCAAGTTTGTATATGTTGTGTTGAGATATTTTCTCATTTCCTTTTTGATTTCTTCTGTGACCCATTGGATATTCAATAATATGTTAATTTATATGTGTTTCTGAGTTTTTCCATTTTCATATTGTTTTTTAATTCTAGTTTCAATCCATTTTGGTCATAAAAGATGCTTGGAATTATTTCAGTATTCTTAAATTTGTTAACTCTTGTCTTATAATCTAGCATGTGATCTATTCTAAAGAATGTTCCATGTGAGCTTAAGAAGAATATATATTTAGGGGCGCCTGGGTGGCGCAGTCGGTTAAGCGTCCGACTTCAGCCAGGTCACGATCTCGCGGTCCGTGAGTTCGAGCCCCATGTCAGGCTCTGGGCTGATGGCTCGGAGCCTGGAGCCTGTTTCTGATTCTGTGTCTCCCTCTCTCTCTGCCCCTCCCCCGTTCATGCTCTGTCTCTCTCTGTCCCAAAAATAAATAAAAAACGTTGAAAAAAAAATTTTTTTAAAATAAAAAAAAAGAAGAATATATATTTAGAATGTTTCCTCTATATCAGTGAGGTCCATTTGGTTTGTTTTGTTCAGTTCTATTGCTATTGTTATATTCCTGTCTATTTCTCCCTTCAGATATGTCAGTATTTGCTTTAAGTATTTAGGTGCTCTAATGTTAGATTTATACATATCTATACGTGTTACGTGTTCCTTTTGAACTGACTCTTTTGTCATTGACTGATGATGACCTCTTTGTCTTTTGTGACAGGTTTTGACTTAAAGTCTATTTTATCTGATATAACCATTCCTGCTCTATTTTGGTTATCCTTTGTATGGAATATCTTTTTCCATCCCTATACTTTCAGCATATGTGTTATTAAACCTAGAGTGAGTCTTGTAGACTTCATATAATTGAATCTTATTTTTTCATCCCTTCAGCCATTATTTATCTTTTGATTGGTGACATAGAAAGTAATTATTGATTGGTAAGAACTTACTATTGTGATTTTATTCATTGTTTTTTGTCTGTTTTGTAGTTGTGATTATTTTTATTGTGCTATACTTTGATTTTTTTTCTCATCTTTTTTATGTCTATATAGGTTTTTTTATTTGTGGTTATCCTAAGGCTTGCAAAAAACTTTTGGTTGTTATAACAATCTATCTTAAGCTGATAACAACTTCAATTGTATACAAAAAGTCCTACACTTTATTCCCAACCCATGTATGTTATTGATGTCATAATTTACTTTTTGTATTGTGTATCTATTAACAAATTGTTTGTGCTTATAGTTGTTAATATTTTGGTATTTTAACTCTTACATTAATGTTAAAAGTGATTTACACACCACTATTACATTATTCTCTGTTTGCCTATATATTTACCAGTACAATTTATAATTTCATAAGGTTTCATGTTGTTGTTTAACACCTTGTTTCAACTTGAAGAACTCATTTTATTACCTCTTCTAAGGCAAGTCTTGTGGTGATGAACATGGTCAGTTTTTGTTTGCCTAGGAAAGTTTTTACCACTCCTTTAGTTTTAAAAGACAGTTTTGTTGGATATAACAATTCATTTCTTTCAGCATTTTGAATGTATCATTCCATTTTTTCCTGGCCTGCAAGGTTTCTGCTGAAAAATCTACTTATAGTCTTATGGGGATTCCTTTGTATGTGACTAGTAATTTTCCCCTGGCTGCTTTCAAAATTCTCTTTGTCTTCAACTTCTGACAGTTTTGCTATAACGTTTCTCATTATAGACCTCTTTAGGTTCAACCTATTTGGAACCTTTGTGCTTCATCAATACCAATGACTATTTCCCTCCTCAGATTTTGTGATTTTCTGCCATTACTGTTTAAAGTAAGCTTTCTGTCCCTTTCTCTTCACCTCTGGGAATCCCATGATAGGTATCTTTGTTTTTTTGATGTTGTCCTATAACTTGTATAGGCTTTCTTTACTCTTTATTCTTTTTTCCTTTGTGCTTCTGACTGGATAATTTCAAATAACTTGTTTTGAGTTTGCTGTTTCTTATGATTGATCCAGTTTGCCATTGAAGATATTTATTGCATTTTTTCCATTCAATCTTTGTATTGTTTGGCTCCAGAATTTTGTTTTTTATGCTGTCTGTATCTTTGCTGAACTTCTCATTTTGTTCATGTATTAATTTCCTGTTTTTATTTATCTGTTTTTTATTGTAACTTACTGCACTCCTTTAAGAATTTATTTTGAGGGGCGCCTGGGTGGCTCAGTCGGTTAAGCGGCTGACTTCGGCTCAGGTCATGATCTCACAGTCTGTGAGTTCGAGCCCCGCGTCAGGCTCTGTGCTGACAGCTCAGAGCCTGGAGCCTGTTTCAGATTCTGTGTCTCCCTCTCTCTGACCCTCCCGTGTTCATGCTCTGTCTCTCTCTGTCTCAAAAATAAATAAATGTTTAAAAAAAAAAAGAATTTATTTTGAGAGTCACTTGGGTGGCTCAGTTGATTAAGCATCTGACTCTTGATTTCATTCAAAAGAAATCAATTTTTTAAGTTTATTTATTTTGAGAGAGAGAGAGAGCGCACACACGAGTGTAAGTGGAGAGGGGCAGGGAGAGAGGGAGAGAGAGTATCCAAGCGGGCTCAGTGCTGTCAGGATAGAGCCAGACATGGGGCTTGATTTCATGACCATGAGATCATGACTTGAGCCAAAGTCCAGTTGGATGCTTAACCAACTAAGCCACACAGGTGCCCTGAGAAAGTAATTTTTGAAGTCTTCTCCTGACTTTATATTTCTTCTTTCCCAGCCAGAACCCCATGGTAAATTTGTTTCTCTAACTCATATCAGCACCATCTAGCGTTCTATACTCTGGGTCTTCTGCCAGCCCGACCCTGTCAGTCCTAACCCTAATTTAATCTATTTGTCCATTGTCTTCACTCCTGTTCCTAAGCAGTCAAGTACTGCCCTGTGCCCATGTTCATCATAAATACATGATTCCCAGCCTCAGCTGTCTTTTCCATATTGTTCAATAATCCTTTAATTCACTCCATTTTGGCCATCTCAAATCCCTCACAAAAACTATTCTGGACTCTGAACACCACTCACCTTCTCTTTCTGCCTCCATTCCAATCATCCTACATATACACTTTTTTTTTTTTAACATTTATTTATTTTTTTGGGAAAGAGAGCACAAGTGGGGGAGGAACAGAGAGAGAGGGAGACAGAATCTGAAGCAGGCTCAAATCAAAAAGATTTGATTGCTAGAGTTCCAACAGACATTTCGGAACCATGATATTCCTTTGAGGATAGGAACCACACTCAGTATCAGAACACCGAAGGCATCCTATTCCCAAAAACATTGTGGAGTCGTAACATCTGCCCAGGACTGTTCAATTTTAACAACAGATATATGCTACATTACTTGTATTATAAAAATAATAGGGATGAAGAAAAAGAAAGAGAAGCCAATCACAATCCATTCTATAACTCCCTGGGATTTCTTTACACAGAGTTCTACCTCAGTAATATCGGAGGTAGCTTGTAAAGAATGCTTATGCGGTAGTCTGAATGCATCAGTGTACTGCATTAAAATAGAGTCTAAAAGTTCAGATTCATTGTTTTGACATTTCATTGTCATTTCTCCTTAGGGCTTAAATGTTATATAGAGACATAAAATGTAAAATATTAAGCTATTCATTATCCTGTATTTTTTCCTTGCTTCTAGAATTGGTCCCAAATTTACATCTTTTAAATAGTTATGTTCCAGAAACTTGGCAGCTATATGCTGCAAGACTGCCTTTCCATTGAATCACTTCTCTTTGGCATAGACACCAATATAAACAATAGGAGAGGTTTACCTGACTTGGAAAACTCAGCCAAAGTACTGTGGGCTTGGTAGGAAATGTATGTAAATGCATCCTTTGTGGACTATTGGTAAATGCAGGAAGCCAGTAGAAACCTTCAGTCATATCAATGCCAAGCATACAATGGATCCATTGTTTAATCCAAACACAGACACCCACAATATTTACATGAATTTTTTTAAGAATACCAAGTATACTCTGTATGTCCATCTGCACAAGAATATTTTCATAATGCTCCTTTACCATTAATCAAAAGGAGTTGGGGAACCCCAACACCTGAGATTCTCTTCTTAAACCTGTGAATAGAGAGGGAAACATAACTTCTTCCTTTTTTATTATATTCTTTTTAGAATCTATCCTGATTGATAAATAATATCAAATATACAGACCCTAACCATAAGATTATAACCAAAAAAAGTATTCCTTTTCATCAATATGCTACTAAACATTAAATTAAAATTAAATATCATTAATATTAAGTGTTTAAGAAAACAATACATTTCTAGTAGGAAAAACAAGGTAACATTTAACTACAACTTAACCTAGCAATACTCATAGATCAATAAAACCAAGTGGAGTTTACCGGGAACACATAAGATTTCTCCATTTCTCCACTGGGCAGAAAAAGGCCATTGTTTTCTACCAAGAGACCACTTCCATCTGACCTGTGACAAGTTAATCAGAAAGAGAATCAGAATTTCTAAAAGAATTCTATTAGTCACTCTTTTCCCTCTTATTGGGTAGAGAAATGAAGGGCATTGCTCCTTACACCTCATTTACACATCGGTATTACTTTTTATGGAATCTCTCTATTAAAGGAACAGTTACTAGAGTCATCACCATCATAACCATACTGACAATTTCTGGCAGACACAGAATAGAAAAACACTTAATAAATGATGATGCATATAACAGAAAAAAAAAAGAGCCTGGCATTTTAGATGGACATAAGATAAGAAGAAACAATTTGTACTTCAACTTAGAGTTTGTTGTTTTGAAAAAAACACCAGGGCTATCAAGTAGAGGCTTGGTTTCTATGCAGTATTGAAGTAGCCTAGCATCTAAACTCATGTGCACCAATTCACACTGATTTTAATGTTTATGGAGGTAAAGGGCAGAGCATCAACATTCATTCAACATTCAAGTATTTTGGAGCACTTATTATTTGCCAGGCACAGTGCTCTAGATGCTAGTGTGGACATTTTTCTTGTCACTGTTGGTTTTGTTTTTGTTTTTGTTTTGTTTTGTTTTTACATTAATTAGGTTGTCCTTACTAACCTTTTATTTCCTTCCATCCCTTCAAATCCACACGGTAAAAATTTCTCAGTCTTGAAAAATAGTAATGCTCAAAATTAACTTACATACCTGAAACTACTCCACTAATAAAACAAAAACAACAGCATCTCTCTTGCTTTAAATTCATCTAATGATTAGACTCTAAAGTTTTCAAAGAGACCTGGCATCTTGGTTGACTTATTAATTTATTTGGCTACAGGTACACTCACATTGCTTAGGACAGGTAAGTGCTAAATGTGAACTAAGAGAATGAAAAGTGAGTACCTGGAGTGGATTCTACTTGTTTGCTATTTTAGGTTAAAGTCAGACTATGTAAATACCCACTTTTTTAAAACTTATTTTTTAAATAACAGAAAAATTATTAAAGAAAAAATGCAATATCAAAATTAGAAAAAGAGAAAAGTGACTTCTGAGACATGATTCTTTGAATGAGGAAGAAAGGAATTAGTAACTAAAAAATATGCTGATAGAAATACCATGTCTAGGATTACAGAATCTGTGATTTAGTCACCCATAGCTCTGTGACACAGCTCTCTATAAAACAGTGAAGTGAAGGGAGTAGGGAACTAGAAATCTACAGATGTGGACTCTTTATTCACTGAATTTTGACTTCTCTTTATCCTGTTTGTTCCTTTTCTACAAACTATATTTGCTGCTCCTGGAACACTTCTCAGACATTTTCATTCCTCTACGCCTTTGCACATGTGCTGTTCCTGTGTGTGGAATGCCCTTCTCACCTTACCCAGCTATTATGATGAGTCTTCAAATTCCCTGAGCAGGAATACAACCTCCCTCTTGTGAGTTTCCACTGCTGTATCTGTAACTCCAACTTTTATTCCTTTTTATGCTAGATGCTCTTCCCTTGTTTTCTCCTTTAACCTGTGAGTTTCTGATGAAGGCATCTTGTCTTATTCATGGGGTTTAGCGACTGTTCCATAATTGCTGCAGAAGGATGGATGGATGGATGGATGGTTGGATGGATGGATGTGAAACTATAGACTGAGATACGTTCCACCTCTATAAGGCTCAGTGGATGTCAGGTACCTAATAGAGAAAGTTGTGCATTTATGATTCTAGAATTACATAACTTCTTTTTAACCATGACATCAGACGAGACCAGCTCACTTTTGCCAGCAGTAAGAAAGTTAACTGCAAAGTACAGAAAACAGTAGACTTGCTTACTGCTTTCCAGTGCCTTGGAGCCCCCTGCTGTCCAGAAAAATAAAAATAAATACTGCAACCTCCCCCCAGGCTAATGGTGTTAGACACTTTAACATAAACCTTAAAAACTTACTTTCACCATCTCTTATTACCAGGTCATCATTATCAACTGCTTTTATTAAACATCTTCCTTAAGAATCACCCAAGTCTTCTTTATGAGTTTTCAGTTTTTCTTAATGATAACACCATGATCCACGTCATCCTGGATCAAACCGTCCTTCCTCCTCATCCTCTTTCTCAGCAGTCATGGTCATGTATTGAACTTTGCTATGTGTCAGGCACTGTACTAAGCTCCTCACATGCATTAAACATCATTTAATCTCTCAGTAGTCTCAATAGCCCTTATTGAGGACAAGCTATTATGTTTTTGTGAAAGGAAAACTGAGGCTTAAGATGGTTAAGTAACTTGTCTTAAGTTATAGATATGGCAGGGCCCAAAGCTGGGATTTGAACCAGGAATTCCAGCTGCAGAGCTCTTAAGCAGGTGTTCCCTTCCAACCCACTGCTTCTGCATCCAGCCTGAGTCCTCCTTTTAAAGTCCTGTGCTACTACAGTTCAGCTCCTTATTATATCACACCTGAACCATGATAAAAGTCCTGGCTGTGCTCCTCCCCTCTTGCTTCATTCTGCTGACATCTGATATTTCACCATTAGTTTTATCAATTTGGTTAACTGGTTTCCTAACATTCGAGAAGTATCCACTCTTTCTAGAATTGCTGGACTTTTGACCTTTAAAGTCCTAAAGCCATGTTTCAAGTCTAAGAGACTTACTTGATCTCTCTTTCCCATCTTGTCATGAGTCTGCTCAACAGACTTCTTGTTGTCTTCTAATGCTGACAGCACTACCTCAACTTCTGTGTTCTTCCACCAAAGCTGGGTTACCAGTGGCATAATAACTGGAAGAGTTGGTTTTGGAGACATGTGGGTTTGAGCCCCTGCTTAGCTAGCTACCTATTAATTGCATTAAGTTGAACAAGACTTACCATCTAGCCTAATGTGGTAATAGAACTGAATATTTAAAATGTTTTCCCCCAAGTCATTGTACAGATAATACAAAATGAATTTTAATAATTCCATTGTTTTACACTCTTAATACTCTCTTCCCCAAAAAACTTTGAAATAATAATACCTATAATTAATTGACTACCTAACTTGTAACAATAGCATTTACTAGGTGTTTTGTGAAGGGTAAGATATGAGCATATGAAATAATCATTAGATAAGTGAATGTTATAAGAGCAAATACAAATTAACATTAATGATAATTTATGTTTTTGAATTATTAAAATGTTTTACTAGTAACATACATTAGTAAATGCATGCTAGTTGAATATAAATTGAGCCGTTGTTCACTTTGCTTATTTTTAACCTAAAATCTTTTAGCAGATAATTTCAAACAAGTGACTGGCACACACATTTGAGCAGTTTGATTTGATTTGATTTCTATAGAAGATACATTTCAATGCACTTGAGTATGCAGAATCCATTCTCCTTCCTCCCCCAGTTGTCTCCTCTTTCCCATCATATACACTAAGATGTTTTAAACTTTCTCACCTCTAGCCACGTACAGATGTGGGGGATAGGAAAGAAGAGAATAGGTAGAGGACAAAAGTGGTCTGAACCTCACAGATTGCAGAGTCCTTTTCTGGCTGCTGATAAAGATTTACTTTAGAGGCAAAAACCAACCTGAGAAGGCCTCATTGATTCTAAGGTTGCTCAAACATATTGTAATGATATGGCTAATACTGAATCTAGCTCTTCCATCTCTGGATGTCTATTTTAAAGTACGTTTGGCTAAAATTTATACCTGACTTTTATTTTCTTACAGAATTACTCCAAAGAAAAAGGTATTGAATGAAGAGAATATTGGACAAAGATCCAATATACATGTGAAAACTGTGTGTGTTTGTTTGTTTGATGATTATTTTGCGAAATATCTTCTTGGTGAGCAGGTTTTAGGAATGGGAACTTGAAAAGTAGAGCTGAATGTTCCATAATTTGGAACTTGCTTGGAAGCTTAAAGTCAAATATCATTTGGTACTTTTTTTCATCAAAAAATATATAAAAAATAATGTGAGCTTTGGATGATGTTTACCACTCAACGCTGATACCTATTCATCACTAATACCCTGACCTGTTTCCAGAAAGAGGCAGCTTATGAAGTTGAACATTTGCATTGATGGCACTGTGATAAATTTGTGATGGTAGCTCACTGGCTTCTAGGAAAATACAAAGAGAGGGCTACTAAGGCAGATTGGATGAGGATCGGGAAATTGGAGGAATTGCCAAGAAAAGTCAAGGCCAAAAGAGAAAGACAAGGCCAATCATGAAGGCTTCTCTCTGTCCTATCAGGAGTATAACATAAATAAGTAGGATACAGAAAATACCTGAATTAATAATCAGAAACCAACTATGTCTGCAACTTTGAATAATCCTCAAACACGCAAGGAGCAACATATGTAAGTTTCCAGTGGTCAGAAATGTCTTTCCTCAACATCAGTATTGTGTCCTAATCATGAAACCTATGCATCTACAGCCCCAAGGAAGCTCCATCCTCAAAGAACAGGAATGCTGTTTTTACTTGTTCCGCCTCTTAGTATACTTCACCAAGGAGAGAGACATTGGGTGATCTCTTTTCAAAAGATCTTCAACAGGGATTTTTGATTTTCTAGGTAATTATAAGTTAATTAAAAAAAATGTTTCAAAGTATCTGGGTACCTTGCTTCTCAAGAAGGAGTTCATCAAGGTTTTATTTTAGTGATTCAAGGCTTTAGGTTGAAGCACTAAATATACATCTGAATAGAATAATGGAGAAGATTCTTCATTACAGCTTTTAGTAATCAAATAAGAAAATGTTATCTAGAAAGAAGTCAAGGTACAGCATGGTGACTATAGTTAATGATTCTGTGTTGCATATTTGAAAATTGCTGAGAGAGTAGATCTTAAAAGTTCTCATTGCAAGAAAGTAAGTTGTAATTATGTACAGTAACAAATGTTAACTAGACTTCTGATCCTTTTACATATATGTGAATATTAAATCATTATGTTGTATACCTGAAACTAACATAATATTGTGTGTCAGTTATATCTCAATAAAAAAAGAAACATTTTTTAAAAGTTAAGGCATAGGAAAAAGACTAAGGATGTAGGTATTAGATGAAACAATCAGAAAGCACTCAGTAAAAGAAAGGTTTATGACTCTGTATCTTTTTTTAAGTTTTCTGATAAAAGGTAATGTTCATTGAGGAAAGCTTGAAAAATACAGAGGAATAAATACCACTCAGTTTCACTACTTGGGCACAACTGCTGTTAATATTATGGTTTTCAAAGTTTCTTAACCTCTATGAGCTTTAGTTGCTTTATCTGTTAAGTTAATAATAGTACCAACCTCATAAGGTTATTCTGAGAATTAAATAGATAAAACATGTGAAAGCTTAATGTTTGGTCAGAGTATGCACACACACAAAAGAGCTGTCATTATATTTCAATGCCTATCTCCATTATTTTTAATTTTGCAAATCGGAGTCATACTTACCTTTTGTTTCATATCATGATTTTTTTATTAAAATATTATGAACATCTTCCTAGGCCCTTAAAATTCTTTACAATGCATATATAATAGCTTTATAGTATAGTATTCCGTGCTGTAGAATACGTGGTTCTCAGTCAGGTGCAATTTTGCCCCCAGTGGACATTTTGAAAGTTTGATTGGCACATTTTGATTGGCACAACTGGGGAAAGTGAGCATCTAGGGTGCCGCTAAAAATCCTACAGTGCACAGGAAAATCCCCCACAATTCTTCAGCCCCAAATTTCAAAACTGCTGCGATTGAGAAACCTGAGAATATATCATGATTTTTTTAAAACAAGCCATTCTTATTAGACATTTAAATAAAATGCATTTGTATACATAACATTGGGATGAATACCCTAGTAATTACTACTTGCTGAGGCTGTTCTGTGGTGTGCATGATCATTTACTTTAAATTGCATCAACATAGCATGGGGCAGGGGTGGGGGGTGGGGAGAGAGGGGGAGGGGGGTTGCAGGCATGCAATTGGCAGTGTAATGCAAATTATCCCTAATCCACATTGTATGGGCAATTAATTACTACCTCAAATGTGCTAAAAAGGATCGACATTTTAAGAGATTATTTGGTACTTAACGTACTCTTTTCAATAGCTATACCAGGGGGTGTGTTAGTTAACATAAGCAGTATTAAAAATAATCTTTCATTTGTGTAATGGGTGGTTGCAACAGGTGATTAAGAATTGGTTAATGTGTCCTTGAAATATGCTTATTGATATCTACACCAGAGGGTGTGTTAATTAGCATAGGTGGTATTAAAAAATAATTTTTATTGGTGTAATGACTGATATTTCCTATAAGTGACTGAGAAGGAATAACTTACAAGACACATCACTCTTGGATGCCTGAGATGTAGGAATAGGACAAGCTCAGGAGTCCAATGCCATTGGTAAAGTATTTGAGGACAAGAGTTCTTTTGGTCACTAGTCCCTCCGTCCATAACAGACCCTGAAGCCTATTAGACTCAACACTCATGTCCCTGCCTTTAGGCTATTGTTGTGTTAGCCTTTCAAGCAAGGTGCTCCTAACTGCACACAAACCAGAAAGTCAGTGTCTCTGAGAGAATTGCAGGTAGAATGTGTTCAATCTTGTTTGGGGGAAATATAACTAACACATCAAAAACATAATTTCCCTGAAATTATTGCTTAGGACAAAACTATCCTGAAACATATACACACACCTGGAGGTAAAACCCAAAAGACTGCTGTTTGGAAAAAAAACTGGCCATATGGTCATCAGATAGATTTGAGTTAATCTAGATACTTCATGGATTTATGACTTGAGTCAAGTTACTGCTCTGAGCCTGTTTCCCTCATAAAACAAGGATCATAATACCACCAACTTTAGTGTAGTGTTTTGTGTTTTCATTGTGTTCTCTTTTGGGGGAAAAGGAGGTTAGTCTTTCTTTTGTTCTTTTAGTGGGAGTTAGCTTTTTTATTTGATTTCACTAGTTTACTCGGGGAACCTGATATTCACATTTCTCTCCCACCCACCCTGTATTCAAGTGCAACACTTCTCGAATTCTCCCACCCACCTTCTGGGATAATTCTAGAAAGAGCTCCTCAGACAGAGGGAAATAGATCCTGTTCTTTGCCCTCAGGAAAGATTATTTGCATTTTATAACTAGAAACACAAAAAGTATACAGTCCTCCAAAATCACAAAGGTAGTATGAGTATGTTAATGATGTATATGTATACATATGAAGAAGTATCAATGTAGGTTCATCAGTTAAAACAAATGTACCACTCAGGTAGGGGGATATTCATAGTAGGAGAGGCTTGGAGGTGGGAGTGCAGAGGTAGGGGGTATATGGGAAATCTCTGTTACTTCCTGCTCAATTTGCTGTGAACTTAAAACTGCTCTAAAAATTATAGTCTATTTTTTTTAAATATAACTAATAACAATACTTTCATCATGGGCTTTGGGAAGAATGGAATGAGCTATCTATAGGGAAAGCTCTTAGTACGATGCCAGGCATATTATAACTGCTCAATGTTTATCATTGCTATTGTCATTGGGAAAAACATAAACAAGGCAATTGCTTAATTTGTACATGTATTTCCTGCATAATAATGAAATAATCTAAATACTTGGTTAAAGAAAAGGAGAGGGACAAGGAGAAAGCAGGCAAAAACCTCTTTGATCTTGGCCACAGCAACTTCTCATTCAACACATCTCTGGAGGCAAGGGAAACAAAAGGAAAAATGAACTATTGGGGCCTCATCAAAATAAAAAGCTTCTGCACAGCAAAGGAAACAATCAGCAAAACTAAAAGGCAACCAACTGAATAGGAGAAGATATTTGCAAATGACATATCAGATAAAGGGTTAGTATCCAAAATCTATAAAGAACTTATCACACTCAACACCCAAAAAACAAATAATCCAGTGAAGAAATGGGCAAATGACATGAATAGCCACTTCTCCAAAGAAGACATCCAGATGGCCAACCGACACATGAAAAAATTCTCAACATCACTCATCATCAGGGAAATACAAATCAAAACCACAATGAGATACCACCTCACACCTGTCAGAATGGCTAACATTAACAACTCAGGCAACAACAGATATTGGCAAGGATGCAGAGAAAGAGGATCTCTTTTGCATTGCTGGTGGGAATGCAAGCTGGTGCAGCCACTCTGGAAAACAGTATGGAGGTTCCTCAAAAAATTAAAAATAGAACTACCCTACAACCCAGCAATTGCACTCCTAGGTATTTATCCAAGGGATACAGGTATGCTGTTTCAAAGGGTCACACCAATGTTTATAGCAGCATTCAACAATAGCCAAAGTATGGAAAGAGCCCAAATGTCCATCGATGGATGAATGGATAAAGAAGATGTGGTGTGTGTGTGTGTGTGGTTGTGTGTGTGTGTGTGTGTGTGCAATATGCACACATACATACAATGGAGTATTACTCGGCAGTCAAAAAGAATGTAATCTTGCCATTTGTAACTATGTGGATGGAACTAGAGGGTATTATTGTAAGCGAAATTTGAGAAAGACAAATATCATATGACTTCACTCGTATGAGGACTTTAAGACACAGAACAGATGAACATAAGGGAAGGGAAGCAAAAATAATATAAAAACAGGGAGGGGGACAAAACATAAGAGACTCTTAAATACGGAGAACAAACAGGGTTACAGGAGGGGTTATGGGAGAGGGGATGGGCTAAATGGGTAAGGGGAATTAAGGAATCTATTCCTGAAATCACTGTTGCACTATATCCTAATTTGGATGTAAATTTTTTTTTAATTAAAAAAAAAAGGGAGAGGGAAACGACGTACTGTGTGAAGTACTTGGAACTACAATGCAGGCGTCCTATCTCAAACATTTAACAGTTCTTAATCCAGCAGACCTTTCTTGCCCATTTGCTACGTATAAGGCGCCCTGCTGGGCATGGGGAATACAAAGATGAGTGAGACCCAGCCAGCCCACAAGGCTGGAGAATTGGAAACATGTATGTGTGGTCAAGAGTCACAGGGAGGGGAGTCATTCAAACACTAACCATTTTAAGTATCAAGGGAGAATAGATCTGACTCACAATAATAAGAAATGGAAAGAGAGCTCTGAAACTTTACTGAAGGATATAAAAGAAGGATAAATGGCCATTCACACTCCCTACATTAATCCATAAAGTCAATGTAATCCAATTATGCCAGTGAATTGAGTTTTTTTAACTGAACCAGTTTTCAAGCTCAAACGTAATCATAAATTTGTGAAACTATCTAGAAAAAATTAAAGACTAGCCTTACCCAATATGCTCTGTTCCATCTTTTTTAAAAAAAGGCTGAAGCCACATGGATAGCCACATGGATTTATGCATAGTATGATTTGAGATGGGTACAAAATGTTTCTCTCCTCTTCTGCTTCTTCTATCCTCCTTCTTTTTCTTCTCTTCCTCCTTTTTCCCCTTCTTCTCTTTCTCCTTCACCTCCTCCCCTGCCTCCCTCTTTTAATGTAGAAATATTTTTTGAACTTGGGCAGGTGATCCAGCAGACCAGTTTGAGGATCTGAAAACTGACCACCAAAGGTGTGTGTGTGTGTGTGTGTGTGTGTGTGTGTGTGTGTATATATTCATTCCATTTGGAGACTAAGTTACTCGAATGAGGCACTGATGTGCCAAGCAAAGGAGTTTGCAATTTCTCCCATAGCCAGGGTTGCTCTACTTCCACACTGTTGACACTGAAAAATGTGGAGAAACTGTCTGTTGTTGCAAGGGAGGTTGTCCTCTGTAGTACATGGAAGACTGTGTAGCAGCATCCCTGGCCTTTAACCACTAGATGCACTAGCAGCACTGCCCTCCCAAATGCAACAACCAAAATGCCTCCAAAGATTGCCAGATTTTGGAGAGTAAAGTCACCCCTAGCTAAGCACAGTTGCCCTAAACAAAAGATAAGTCATTAAAGAGTTTAAAGGAATAAGACACAATAAAAATTGCAAGGTTGTTTTTATTGCATTTAGAAGCAATTGCAGGGCGCCTGGGTGGCTCAAACAGTTAAGCGTCTGACTTCGGCTCAGGTCATGATCCTATGGTTCGTGAGTTTGAGCTCCACATTAGGCTCTGTGCCCACAGCTCAGAGCCCGGAGCCTGCTTCGGATTCTGCATCTCCCTCTCTCTCTGCCTCTCCCCCACTCTTGCTCTGTCTCTCTGTCTCTCAAAAATGAATAAACATTTTAAAAAATTTAGAAACAATTGTAATGTTATTATAGGGGAAAGCCTAATACACTTTTTTTAATGTTTTTATTTATTTTTGAAGGAGAGAGACAGAGCATGAGTGGGGGAGGGGCAGAAAGAGAGGGAGACACAGAATCTGAAGCAGGCTCCAGGCTCCAAGCTGTCAGCACAGAGCCCAATTCGGAGCTCGAACTCACGAACTGTGAGATCATGACCTGAGCCGAAGTCAGACGCTCAACCGACTGAGCCACCCAGGCGCCCCAAGCCTAATACATTTTTTAAAGAGGTGGTGCAAAAGGAGAATCTTTGGGGGCATTTGCCTGTCCAAAACCAAAACACGCTCTAAAGCTTTATTATTTAAACTGTGGTGCTGACCTAAGAATTGATAAAGAGGGGCATCTGGGTGGCTCAATTGGTTAAGCCTCCCACTTCGGTTCAGGTCATGATCTCACAGTTTGTAAGTTCCAGCCCCATGTGGGGCTCTGTGCTGACAGTGCCGAGCCTGGAACCTGGAGCCTGCTTTGAGTTCTGTGTCTCCCTCTCTCTCTGCCCCTCCCCTGCTCACACTCTGTCTGTCTCTCTCTCTCTCTTTCTCTGTCTCAAAAATAAACATAAAAAAATAAAAAGAATTGATAAAGAGATCTAAGAAATGGAACAAACCATCTAAAAACAGATTAATATTTTAAAAAATAGGGAAATACTCCCACATAATATGAAGATCTATTTGTGTAAATTGGTACAATCCTTGGAAAGCTACTGGTCTATATGTATCAGTTTAATAAAATGTTCATGTATTCTGGGACTGTATACTTATCAGAATACTGTGAAATTGTTACAAATGATAACATGGATACATGTTTATGATACATTGATAAATGAATAAAATACAGAATATAATATGTGTGTGCATATTGAATAAAGAATGCAATATACATTTTGAATGTATATTCAGTATGAACATATTAAGTTAAAACTATTTAGGAGAGTGTACAATATTATTTAGAGTTTTTCTTTAAGTAGTAAATATTTCATAGGATATTTTTCTGCTTTTGATTTCTCTTTATTTTGAAACTTTTTCTATAATGGGTGTGTGTCAATTAAGGGGAAATTTTGCAAAAAATTAGAAATTATAATTTAAAAATTGAATGGAAAATTGGCCATATACACATGGGTTTATTTCTGAGCTCTCTATTCTCTTCCACTGATCTGTGTGTCCATTTTTGTGCCAGTTAACAACTATCAAAGTATTTTAATTACTACAGCTTTGCCATATGTCTGGGGTTGTGATACCTCTAGCTTTGTTCTTCCTTTTCAAAACTGCTTTGCCTATTCAGGGTCTTTTGTGGTTCCATACAAGTGTTAGGATTATTGGCTCTAGTTGTATGAAAAATGCTGTTGGTATTTTGATAGGGATTGCTTTGAGTAGTATGGACATTATAATAATATTGGTTTTTCCAACCCATGACCATGGAATATCTTTCCATTAGTTTGTGTCATCTTCAACTTCTTTTATCAGTGTTTTATAGTTTTCAGAGTATAGGTCTTTCACCTCCTTGGTTAAGTCTATTCCTAGGTATTTTATTCTTTTCGGTACAATTGTAAATGGGATTATTTTCTTAACTTCTTTTTCTTCTACTTCATTATTAATGGATAATAATGCAACAGATTTCTGTATATTAACTTTGTATCCTGCAACTTTACCAAATTCACTTCTGTATACAGTATCATGTCATCTGCAAGTGGTGAAACTTAACTTTTTCCTTACTTGATGCCTTTTATTTCTTTTTCTTCTCTGATTGCTGTGGGTAGGACTTCCAGTACTATGTTGAATAAAAATGATGAGAGTGGGAAAGCTCCCAGACTTTCACCACTGAGTATGGGGTTAGCTGTGGGTTTTTCATATATGACCTTTATTATTTTGAGTTGTGATAAAGAAGGCAAGAATATACAATGGGGAAAAGATAGTCTCTTCAACAAATGGTGTTGGGAAAACTGGATAGTTACATGCAAAAGAATAAGACTGGATCACTTTCTTACACCATACACAAAAATAGACTCAAAATGGATTAAGGACCTAAATGTGAGACCTAAATCCATAAAACTCCTAGAAGAAAACATAGGCAGTAACTTATTTGACATAAGCCAGAGAAACATTTTTCTAGATATGCCTCCTCAGGCAAGGGAAATAAAAGCAAAAATAAATAAGTGGAACTACACCAAAATAAAAAGCTTCTGCATGTTGGAGGAAACCACCAACAAAACAAAAAGGCAACCTATTGAATGGGAGGAGATATTTGTAAATGATATATCCAATAAGGGCTTAATATCCAAAGTATATAAAGAACTTATACAACCCAACATCAAAAAGAACCAAATAATCCAATTAAAAATGGGCAGAGGGCCTGAATAGACATTTTGCCAAAGAAAACATAGGAATAAATGGATGGCCAACAGACACAAGAAAAGATGCTCAACATCACTAATCATCAGGGAAATACAAATCAAAACCACAATGAGATATCACCTCACACCTGTCAGAATGGCTAAAATAAAAAACACAAGAAATAACAAATGTTGGCAAAGATGTGGAGAAAAAGAAACACTCATGGGCTGTTCGTGGGGATGCACACTGGTGCAGCCACTGTGGAAAACAGTATGAAGGTTCCTCAAAAAATTAAGAATTACCATATGATCCAGTAATTCAACTACTGGTATTTCCCCAAAGGAAAAAAAAAAACACACTAATTTGAAAAGATATATGCACTGCTATATTTATTGCAGCATTATTTATGATAGCCAATATATGGAAACAACCCAAGTATCCATCGATAGAGGAATGGATAGAGATGATGTGGTATGTGTATGCACAAACACACACACACACACACTCACACACAAATGGAATATTACTCAGACATTAAAAGGATGAGAGCTTGTCATTTGCAACATGGATGGATCTAGAGGATATAATGCTAAGTGAAATCAGTCCAAGAAACATAAATTCCATATGATTTCACTCATGCATGGAATTTAAGAAACAAAGCAAATGAACAAACAGAGAAAAAAGAGACCAAAAAAAAAAAAAAAAAAAAGGCCAGACTCTTAACTACAAAGAATAAATTGGTGGTTGCCAAAGGGAAGGTGGGTGAGAGAGGGGTGAGATAGATAAAGAGATCATGAGTATACTTATCATAATGAGCACTGAGTAACATATAGAATTATTGAATCTTTATATCGTACACTGTATATTAATTATACTTTGATAAAAAAAAGAAAGGGGCACCTGGGTGGCTCAGTCAGTTGAGCATCCAATTCTTTATTTTGGCTCAGGTCATGATCTCATGGTTGGTGAGATTGAGCCCCATGTCAGGCTCCAGGCTGACAGATAGCCTGCTTGAAATTCCCTCTCTTTTCCTCTGTCCGTCTCACCCACTCACACTCTCTCTCAAATGTGTGTGTGTGTATACATACATAAAAATTTAAAAATAATAAGACTGTTCTGATTGGTTTGATAGTTGTATTTCTTATGGCAAATTAATAGGTGGCTCTTTGTGTTTGACAAATCAGAAAGCAAAAATGTGGCTCATATTTATGTAACCAGCTTGAGAGTCAAATAAACTTCCTGTAGTACATTCTTTCCTCTAAACATAATACATAAACTTATTAATCAAGTGTGAACCTTTCTTCCAATGTCAGCATATAAATCGGCTCTGTCTTATACCTTAAAAATTTTCACCAGAATGGGAACATTTCTATTTAAATAAAAAAGCTATAACCCAAAGATCTTATTCTGGGAGTTGTTTAAATTTTTAAACACCTCTCAATGGATATTTATGAGTCTTGGACCAGAGAATCAATTTTTGTCTTTCTAGTAACTACTTGAGATTATGAAATTCAGTAGAAATATTTTATTATATTAATTAAGAAACATTGTAGGCACATGTTTAATAGTAATAGCAATCAAACAGTATTATTAATGAAGGGGTGGATGTAAAAAAAATGCTATTCCTCACTAAAACTTATCTTGATTCACTTTCTAAAAATAACTCAATATACTTTATTTCTCTGATACATTTATTACAATTCTCTGTGAATATCATTTAGCCTAGGTAGGATATTTCATTAATTAAGTATAAATTGTACCTTGTCAAAGCAGGAACTAATAAAGTTATGTGTAAGTATTAACATAACTGAGCATAAATGATGAAAATTAATCTAACCAAGATGCCAATCATAAAAATAAATTACATGGGTTGAAGAAAAATGTGAACATCAAATAAAAAAGAGGAATTGCATTCTAAATCTAAGGCAAGGTACATGGGTAGGGTTGACTTCCAGATAAAGACAGTTTTAGGTTCACAATTATAACCAGTCTTAACTTCAGACTAACAAATTTTAATTTAGTTTCTTATCCTGAGCTGCATCCATATGTCTCTATTTCATGATGAATACCATCAAGAATGACAATGCAGGATGAGTTAAACCATCATGAAGCTCCTCCTAGAATAAAACGCCAGCAATGTGAAGGTAAAGAAGACAAATTAAGTCTAAAATTAATGCACAGGGACATCTGGGTGGCTCAGTCGGTTAAGTGTCCAACCAGCTCAGGTCGTGATCTTACAGTTCATGAGTTTGAAACCCGCGTCAGGCTCTGTGCTGACAGCTCGGAGCCTGGAGCCTGCTTCAGATTCTATGTCTCCCTCTCTCTCTGCCTCTTCCCTGTTCACACTCTGTCTCTCCCCCCCCCCCCAAGTAAATAAACATTAAAAAAATTTTTTTGATAAAATTAATGCACATTACCAGCATCCCCAAAACACTGACTCATGAACAGGCCAAAGCAAACCCTTTGTTATATATTCTTCAATTTTCAATGTTTCCTGGATAACTCCGTAAGTATGGGATTTTTCCAACAGAAAACAAATATCTCTCCAAGAAGCTATGAGTAAATAGTAGCAATAGTAGTGCTAATAGTAAATTGTCAGGAGAAACATTCAATGAAGGCAAAAAAAAAATGCACTAGGTTATTTCTATTTCATTGTTTCCATTCATTTTTTAAATTGAAGAATAATTTCTTATATTAGTTTCAGGTGTGTAATATTCAACAGTTCTATACATTACTACTTATTATGATAAGTGTACTGTTGATTTCCTTCACCTATTTCACCCATCCCCCTACCCACCTCACCTTCCATCTGGCAACCACCAATTTATTCTGTGTATTTAAGAGTCTGGTTTTTTTTTGTCTCTTTTTTCTCTGTTCATTTTTTTTCTTAAGTTTCATACATGAGTGAAATCATGGGATTTATCTTTCTCTGACTTACTTTACTTAACATTATTCCCTCTAGATCCATCCATTTTGTTGCAAATGGCAATATCTTATTCTTTTTTATGGCTGAGTAATATTCCATTATGCACACACATGCACACACAGAAACCCACAGTGATCTTTCTTATATTGTACTTTTCAATGCTCACAAACACCCTGTAAAATAGTCATTTTGAACTATTCCCATTTTACAGATGAGGAAACTGAAGCAGAGAGAAGCCAAGTAATCTTATGTTGGAAGATGAACCAGATGGTGGGGCTGGAAATATGAAGCCAGGCAGTCTGACTCTAGAATCTACATTTAAAAGCACTATCTGCCTCACTTCACAATCTTTTCTTTTTTTTTTAATAGCATTTCAATAGAATGTCATATAGTTACTGAAACTTCAGGTTTTTTTTGAGTTTATTTATTTTGAGAGAGAGAACAGGGGAGGGGCAGAGAGAGGGAGAGAGAGCGAGAGAGAGATTGAGAGAGAGAGAGGGAGAGAGAGAGTTTCGAGCAGGCTCCACACTGTCAGAATGGAGCCCAATGCAGGGCTCGATCCCACAAACCATGAGACCACGACCTAAGCCAAAATCAAGACTTGGTTGCTCAACCAACTGAGCCACCCAGGCTCCCCACTTCATGATCTTTTCTTGATGTCAAGCGGACTCTAATACTTTGAGAACAGACATATAACCTCTTCTATTGTACTATTGAGTCTTATCATTTTAACAATTGCCAATTTGTGTGAGTTGCTTCCATTTAGTGGCAACAATGAAAGTGAACCCAAAAATTGTGATGGCCACCAATTCTAAATTAACCATGTTACTACCATGGCCATCTGTGACATTGGCTACATGTTTGTACAGGTTCCTTCTTCATTACCAGGACTAAACTTCCTCCCTTGTCTATCTCACAACTCTCAAACCTTCAACACTCAGATTAAAAGGAATCAGTTGCCTATTTTAAAACGTGCTGATACTCCTGGGACAGTGCAATGAGTCACAACATTCTCTGGACTCCATAGCATCCCTGGAATTTTACTCATCTATCACTCACTACATGAATTGTAGACAGTATGTGTACCTGCCTACATAAAAGCTTCATGGAGATAGGACCAGCATCTTATTTATCTTGGTCTTCCTTATCATACCAGTTATGTGCTTAAAAAAAAATATAGGCTGTTTGGGGCACCTGAGTGGCACAGTTGGTTAAGTATCCAACTTCGGCACAGGACAGGCACAGCACACTCACAGTTCGTGAGTTCAAGCCCTGCATTGGGTGAGCTCAAGTCCACTTCAGGCTCTGCACTCTCTCCCTCTCTCTCCCTCCATCTCTCTATCTCTGCCCCTTGTGGGATATTCTCTCTCTCTCTCTCTCTCTTTCTCTCTCTGTCTGTCTTTCTGCACTTCACTCACACTCTCTCTCTCTCAAAAATAAATAATAAATTGTATTTAATGTAGGCTATTTCATGAATGTTGTAGAAACATAAAATCTAGTCCAATCTTATTTTTGCTGTTTGAATTCCTTGTACTACAATTCTTCTCGTATATCTACTGAGGGCTACGTGAATGTGAGCATAGGGTCCAGTTGTTTTGTGAGTATTTAGCTCTGGGTATGAGGAAACTCAGGAATTGAGAAGAAAGTAAGTAAACACTAGGTATAAGATATTTTTATGTGTTTTTATGTAAAAAGTAATACTAGTTATAGAAAAATATCACAAGACAAATCTGTAATGGCATCACATTACTTTAACATCTATATTCCATCTAATCTTTTTAATACCTGTTCTTAAGCCATTAAAAAATAAAAAGGAATAATAATAAAGCCTCTTGAAAAAGTAAAATATTTTAGTTTAAATGATATGTTAAAAAGAATAAAGGAAATGAGTAGTTACTAAAGACAGATATGGTGATCAATAGTAATTCCATTCATTCATTCATCAAATTACTGTGACTTGGCATAGTATCCTGCACTGGTTAACCCCTGATAGATTAAACAGAACTGCAGAAAACATTTTCTCTTCTATCCAATAAGTTCACCCATGAAAAATTTCCAACCACCCACTGAGCAAAAACAAATTAGGGATAATCCCTGCCTTAGGTGAATATATATACTAATCTCTTGTCAACCTGTGGGGTCTATCATCCTGGAAAATCGTACTTTTGTCAAGCATTAGGTTGGCACAAACCAGGGTCTCACATAAAATAGGGAGTTATAATGATTGAAATGGCAATTTTAAATATATTCTTACAAGAAGCAGCTTCCAAAACAAATCAGATCCATGGCATTAAAACCCAGACATATTAGGTAACACTTCTCATTAATCACCTTCTTCTGTTGTTCAGGATACATTGCTATGGTATCACTTTGCTAAGACAAAAATGATTTCTCCACAATTTTAATACCTTGCAGGTCTTTTAGGTCTTCATATGCTTGAACTAGCCCTTACTGGCTTGAAATGTAATGTAGTTAACACTTGCATTCTTGCTATTTGTTTCAACGTGCTCAGCAACATCTGCCTTATCATAAACGATCACAGTGCTTGAGGGCAAGGTTTTCCTGATCTCATATCTGTAGAGATGGAGCTTATACACACACACATACCACACACACACACACACACACACACACACACACACACACTTTCTGTCTATAATATCCTCATTAATTATACACCTGTGATCTCCAAGAGTGAAGAGCTAAATTTGGGTTCATTAACAAGACTGAACTAAACCACATATTTTTTCATTAATGTTGTTTATATATACAAGACCTCATTAGCTTTGTAAAAAAAAAAAATCAACACCTAGTATGAGACAGAGCGCTATTTTGTAATGTTATTCCAAACCTGCCTCTGGGAAGAAATTAGCCCTCCTGAAAAAAATGGATAAGCATTTTCTCATGAGGTCTAATGGGTTTAAGACTTCTGAGAAAGCAATCATTCATCCACCCTCCCAGCTGACTCACTCAGTGACTATTACAAAACATTACTTTCTATGATTCAATATAAATTAATCATCCCCTTTTCCTATAAGTGTCCTTACTTACCAAGACTGAATCCTTGAGTTAAACTTCTAGATGCCTTTTTGCTTGTGTCTTGCTCATAATTAACTCCTCCAAAAACTTTTTTGAACATCTCCATTAGCATCATAGTTTACAAAAGAATCTTCTAGTAAAGAAGACAGTGAAATAAGCTGATAATTACAGTGCAGTGTAATAATGCCACTTTATAAACCTATCCAGTGTTATAGATGGAGATGTGTTGAAAGTAGACTGGGACTGGGTTAACACAAGAGAAATTGAAAGTTGGAGAATTTCTGTGAATATTTCATGGACCACTTTTCATTCAACGTGTCTGTTTAATCATTAGTTATAAGATAGGTATCATTTCCTACCTATTTTTGCTAAAAGTACATTGTTTTACCTATGTGACAGCTCACGCAAATCTTTTGGGAATGGCTTGGAATTTAACCACCATGGTAATGTCATTATTTATGAAAAAATATGTTACAAATTCTAACCAAAAAAAAAAAAAAATCCCAAGTTGACATTTGAAACAGAGCCAATTGGTAATTCAAGACTTCTTGCTATCTGTGTGGGAGAATATAAAATGATGAAAATAATTCTTAGATAAATTCAACTGGATTATGCTCAGCAAGATCATTCTCAAAAAAGCAACTCTGATTAGTTGAGTTAAAGTCCCAGGTATTTGATAATAGGAAGGAGAATTTCAGCTGATGGACACGATAACATTAGTCACAGAATATAAATCTTCTGTTACAAATCAATCCATTGGCATTCTGGTGTGTGAATTAGTCTTTTGTAAGTTAGAAAAGTCTGTGTTAGGGGCAGCTGGGTGGCTCAGTCAATTAAGTGCCTGACTTCAGCTCAGGTCATGATCTCATGGTTCATGAGTTCAAGCTCTGTATTGGGCTCTGTGCTGACAGCTCAGAGCCTGGAGCCTGCTTCAGATTTTGTGTCTCCCTCTCTCTCTCTCTGCTCCCCCCCACCTCTCAAAAATAAACATTTTAAAAAAAGGTCAGTGTTAATGCTAAAGTTGAGTCCTTGTATATACACACAAGGTAACAGAATCAGTCCAAAGCTTTAACTAGATATTGACTCTGTCCTTGGTGCTGTCCAGGTAATATTTCTTATTTGCTTCATTGTTTACTGTTAATGACTTGGATAAAGTTATAGCCAAAAAATTTCCAGAAGACACTGTTAACAAAATCAAAACTGAAAAAGACCTATATGAACTAAGATGAACCAAAAATTCACAAATAAGAAGTTAACTAAGAACAAATGTAGGAAACAATTGCACAAATCCAGGGAGATGTGACTTAACAGCAGCAGGTATAATAATAATTTTAAAAATCAGAGGGGCTTATTATGGGTTAAATGTAGGATACAGAAAAAAGGTCATATGAACTTAGCCTATTTTCAAATGCAATTAATATTTAGTAACTTCTTATTTTACACTATGTTTGGGTCTTCCATATTATCATTAAAGGTTTACAATGAGAAAGGAGATCAATCAGTTTTATTCTGTGAAGGTCAGACCCATTTGAAGAACAGTGCTATGTTTGGATCAAAAGGGGACAGTTTTGTATGTTGAATGGAATTGCATGTTTGGGCTTGCAAGTTTTTAGTGAAATAAATTCTCCATAGAAAATGTCTAACAGTATTTATTATAGAAAGGTGTTTAATACAGAATTTCATGTTTACCATTTGCTGAATTCTAAAAAGTGAAATCGTTAATAGAACAGGGTGAACTTGTATGGAACATTGTTCAATTTTTACCATCTGAAGAGTGCTCCTGAAAAGTATCTCAACCTCAGGTGACTTCAGCTTGACAGTCTAATGGTTGAATCAACAATTTCTGATATTGGCTGATAGCTAATTTTTGTCTGCATCATATCTGTTAAAAAAATTCACTTAATCCCATAGAGATATCTTCTTAAAGTCAAATAAAATGAGAATCACCTAATTAAATCAATGAGCAAACTTCAATCTTTGGCAAAACCAATCTCAGCATAGCAGCAAAGGTTTTTTTCCATCAGGGAAAAGGACTTTCATTCAACTCTGAATTTAGGACAAACTCTACAGAACTGGAGTTCCATGAACTATTAATTTAACAGATAAGAACTAACTCCCAGATGTGTCATGCTATTTAAAGTGAAAGATTCATTTGCCTCTGAGCTACACTCAGAAAACTTCAGATAGTAAAAGGCTTTTCAACATAAGTGAACTAAGAAAATTACATGAAAGTCAATTTGCTTTCCTACTTGGAAACTTTCAGCTTCTGGGATGAAAAAATGAGTACAATTTTCCATAAATTTATGGATCCAACTATGTGAATGCAAACACCAATAATATATCTTAATGGAAACATGGGAAGTTATTGCTGGCATCCTCTACTTCCCCATTAGAAAACCAAAAGACTGTCTGTTCTCCCATATTTCACGAAGTGGACTAGTTGGTCTCTATGGCCTGTATTTGGAACAAGAATAATAAATGCAATCTGGGATGAGTTGTAAAACCACACTAGATGGGCTGGAATGGCACAATTTAAAGGAGACACTGGGTTCTTAATCCTATCTTTAGGCTTCAGGCAGAGTTTTTATTTCCTTTTATTGGGAAAGACCTGCAGGATGCAGCAGAGACAACTGGCAAAACTAAATTTCCAAAAGCCAAGTACAACTGAGCACATGGTTATGGAGTCAGACAGACCTCGTTTCAGAGTGTGTCTGCCACTTACTATCAGATATTTAAACCTCCTTCCATCTCAGTTTCTCAAGCTGTGATATGGGATAAAAATACTACCTACAGCAGAATAAATAATATATAGATAACATAATATATGCATATAATATTTCTTGCTAGAAACTAAATAGTGCCATGTCTAATTTCACTCCCCACCTATCAAAGTTCCTTTAATATAGAAAATGCTGAAGAAATATCAGTGATTATCAATATCATTATTATAGTAATTGGCAAGAATTAACATTAGCCCAATGGTTACAATCAGTCTATGAACCTAGACTAAAGGTTTAAATACAACCTCCACTCTTTCCTAGTGACCTTGGATAAGTTACTAAACCTCTCTGCTATCAATTTCCTTGTCTATAAAATGGGGATGGCACTTAATTCATAAGCTTTTCATAAGGGTTAAATAAATTAACACCTAAAATGTGCTTAGATTCTCAACAAATGATATTGGAACAACTGGATATCCACATGCAAAAAAAAGGAGGAGGAAGAGGAAGGGGAGGAGAGGGAAAAGGGGGATGATGAGGAAGACCAGGAAGACCTTACACTCTTCACAAAAATTAACTCAAAATGGGTCACAGACCTAAATGTAAAACACAAAACTATAAGAAAAATTAAATGACTTGAGTTTGTTGATGACTTTTTAGATAAAGCAACAAAGGCACAATCTGTGAAAGGAATAATTGATAAGCTAGACCTCTTTAAAATTAAAATTTTTCTGGGGGACCTGTGTGGCTCAGTTGGTCAAGCCTCTAACTCTTGTTAGGCTCAGGTCATGATCTCATGGTTTGTGAGATGGAATCCTGCATGGGGCTCTCTACTGTCAGCACAGGGCCTGCTTGGGATTCTCTCTCCCTCTCCCTGTCTTTCTCTGCCCCTCCTGTCTCGTGCGTGCTCTCTCTCTATCTCAAAATAAATAAACATTTAAAAAAGTTAAAGTTTTCTGATCTGCCAGATATCAAGAAAATAAAAAGACAAACCACATAGTAGAAAATATTCTCAAAATACATATCTGTTAAAGGAATGTTATCCAAATTATACAAAGACCTTTTAAAGTCAACAATAAGCAAACTACCTTAACACACACCTTACCAAAGAAAATGCATGATGGCAAATAAGCATACAGAGAGATACTCCGTATCATATGTCATCAGGAAAATGCAAAATAAAACAATGAGATACTACTGTGCACATATTAAGATGGTCAAATCCATTGACAACACCAAATGCTGATGAGGATGTGGATCAACTTTCATTGCCAATAGGAATGCAAGGTGGTACAGGCATTTTGGAAGATAGCTGTGGCTTCTTACAAAACTAAACATATTCTGACCATAAAATCCAGCCATCATGCTCCTTGGCATTTACCCAAAGGAGTTAAAAACTTATGTCCACACAAAAATCTGTACACAGATGTTTACAGCAGCTTTATTTGCAATTGCCAAAACTTGGAAGCAGCCAAAATTTGCTTCAGTAGATGAATGGATAAATAAACTCTGGTATCTCCAGACAGTAGACTATTATACAACACTTTTTTTAATGTTTGTTTGTTTTGAGAGAGAGAAAGAGGGAGCATGAGCAGGGGAGAGAGAAGAGAAAGAAAATACCAAGGAGTTTCCTGTGCTGTCAGCACAGAGCCTGATGTGGGGCTGGGTCTCAGGAAATGTGAGATCATGACCTGAGCTGAAATCAAGAGTCAGATGCTGAACCACCCAGGTGCCCCTCAACACTTTTCGAAAAAGAGCTATCAAGCCATGAAAAGACATGGAGGAACTTTAAATATATATTACCAAGTGAAAGAAGCCAATCTGAAAAGGCTACATACTGTATGATCCCAACTGTATGACATTCTAGAAAAGGCAAAACTATGGAGACAGCAACAAGATCAGGGGTTGCCAAGAGTTGAGAGAGGAGGGATGAATAGGCAGAGCACAGAGGATTTTTAGGGCTGTGAAAATACCCTGTATGATACTATAATGGTGGATACATGAGAGAAGACATGTTGCTCTAGCTCATTGTAACACTGAGCATGTTTAGAGAACTTTGTTATGATCTGTGTTAGATCTCATTGTCAATTGTACATGTGACACTTGTCCTTCCACACTCACCCTTTTACAGTAATTCCTTTTTTTTAAATTTAATTGTTTTTCTATAAAAATTGTTACCAAGTGTAAACCATCCAATTTGTAACCACAGATAGAAATACAAACTACAGAGTAACTGAATCATCCTCTCATGATGTTTTGTAGCCATGAGAACTGAAGGGTCAAATGGAGCACTTCATCTTCTTGATAAAATTGCTCAGGTCAGGGGTGCCTGGGTGGCTCTGACGGTTAAGTGTCCGACTTCAGCTCAGGTCATGATCTCGCGGTTCGTGGGTTCAGGCTCTACGCTGACAGCTCAGAGCCTGGAGCCTGTTGCAGATTCTGTGTCTCCCTCTCTCTCTCCCCCTCCCCTGCACTCACTCGCTCGTGCTCGCTCTCTCTCTCTCTCTCTCTCTCTCTCTCTCTCAAAAATAAATAAACGTTAAAAAAATTTTTTTTAATTACTCAGGTCTGATGACTTCAGGGGTTCCCCAAACTGGCTTTGTCTCCCTTGTATTTCACAGAGTAGTAGAAAATATTAAAGATTATACATCATTTGCTTTCTAAACATGTTTTGACCTTGTATTTTCCTGGTTCTTCTCCTTCCTTTTTGATTTCTTTCTCTCTTACCCATTTTGCTGCCTTTTAGTCATTGTTCTGTGCTTCAACACCTGGTGTCTTTAAGGCTCTGGCTTCAGCAAGCAATTCTTCTTTTGGTTAATTCCTTTAATAATAGTCTAATCTACTCCCTTAGAAGATGATATCCAAAAATATGCCTTTGTCTGTATCTTCCCATGAAGATTCTGGTGTCAAACAAGATATGTCCTTTTGGTTGTCTGGTTGTTAGACTCATATCTGGCATCAAAGACCTGTTTTAGCCTTAAAATACCCCAAACAAAGTCCTATTATGATAACACAAACTCCTATTACCAATAAACATTGGCCACCTTCCCAACTAACTATTCCATCAAAGGGAGTTTGCTTATGCTAGTCGCCATATCTGGACACTCATTTGCTTTTTCTTCCACCCACTTGTGCATCTAACAAGAGGCAGCTCCAGTCCAGTCCTTCTCCCTGAAAGTCTATTTCATATTCTTTTCACCCTTCTTCCAGCAAGGGTCCTGAGTACTGTTGAGTTCATGGCTTATTCTCTCATTGTTTTATATACAGTAGTTCTTTTCTGTGCAACTAGATAATAAACTATTCTAAGGACTCAAGCCTAAATCCTCAGTTTTATTTCCAAAGCACAATAGCCCATTGCTAAACCTCTAATAGCAATGCAGTAAATAACTGGTGATTGACTTAGTATTATGTATTGACTCTGACAGTAAGAGATACAGTCCCTTCCTTCATGTAGCTTACAATCTAGTCTGAAAACTAGATATTAAAATAGCAATTATTACCAATAATTATGTAACTAGAGTTGCAATTAATACTAAAATTGTCTCTAAGATCCAGTTTTAAATCACTACGTCTCTCTTCACTGAGTCTTTCTGCTCCCATATTCATGAAGGGAGCTGTCTCTTCCAAATTTCAAGCTCAGATTTATTTTTAAAATTGTTTCACTCCTCTGACTCTTACTCTGTGGTTCTCAAACCTGGGTGATTTTGCCCCCAGGAGACATTTTGGCAATGCCTAGAGACATATTTGGTTGTAATTTAGGGAGGGAGAGGGAGATGTTACTGGCATCTGGTAGGTGGAGGCCAGAGATACTTCTAAAAATCCTAGGCACTGGACAGCTGCCATGACAAATAATTGTACAGCCCAAAATAACAATAATGCCAAGGCTGAGAACCTCTGCTCAAATGCTTTCTCTCTCAGATGTCTTCTGAGTAGTTTTCTTCTCAGCCCACCTTCCATGTGTTTTTCTTAATCTCTAGAGTTATACATGATTGTAATGACCACACAATGGTTTTTACAATAAGATCTCTTTTGCCTCAGACAGAAACTAATATTCATAGAATATGTATATTATTTGTGAGGGTGGAGTATTTGTCATAGAAAGATAAATGTAAGTTGCTGTCTCCTACAGAAATGAGTTTATTTTCTCACTCTTAGCCTTCCATTGGAAATAGGTAGTATGTCAAAGACAGCCTGCTTATTATTCTCCATCCTTAAGACATGTTTCCATGATGCATCTGACAACTTATACTCAGATTTTCTTTAGATATAATGACTGTACTATAATAAACCTGAAGCCTATTGTAAAAATCCCCTAAATGGTTGATTTAATCATGTAACCCATCAATTCTTCACACAAAAATGTTACATCAAAGATGCATGTATTTTTAAATTTTCATTGATAATATCTAAAACAAATAAATAAAAAAAAACAAACTACACATAACATCTTTAATAGCACAGAATGTTATCTAAAAGCACAATGGCTTCCAATAGATTGGTGTCAGTTCTTTCATTTCAAGAAGCATATGTTAGTTTGAATCCTATTTGAATCTTGAATATCCTAGTTCAAAATACAAATAATACAGCAAACCAAGAGATTAATTACTTTAGAAATCTCTGAAGAAATTTCTACTTTGGAGTAAGTGTGAATCTCTGACAGAGACCTCATGTCTTCACTTCATCCAGCCACTCTGGTCTCCATACTGTTCCTTGAAACTTGCAGGGAAGCTTCTGTCTCAGAGATTTTCACCTTGTTCGCTCTCCCCAAAACTCACACGTCTCATCCTCTTACTCCCTTCACGTCTTCACATGTCACTTTCTTGGGGGGCCTTCCCTCACCCCCTCGATACTCTCCACATTTCCTGCACTACTTTTCTCCACTGCGCTCATCGCTGTCTAACATGCCATATATTTTACTCGTTTGTTATAGTAAGTATTCAATAAATGTGTGCTGCGTTCGTTTGGTAAATAAAAAGGAAGGAAAGATGAGGATGCCAGCAACATCCGTCCTGCTGGAGTGGATTTAGTAGGCATGGTCTGGCTCTGGAGCGCTATTTCTAGTGGCAGTTTGAACTCCAATCCAAAGCCAAGGTGGTGTGATCATGGAACCAAGTGTCCCAACAATGCCTTCCTGATTTTTCAGCTTCCTGACAGTGGTAGAAGTTACTCTTCGTCAGTTGATATTCTGAGAGTCACTCTTGGAGACGCAGCTAGAGCCAGCCCTTCTCCACAATCTACCTCATTCACCTTAGATTATTCAGATGCTTCCTATTAGACACAACAGTATATCCCCATTTTACAACTAGGAAGCTGAACATCAGGAACACTAAAGAACAATAAGTCAAGCTTAAGTTTATATGATCCCACAAACGAAATGAACACTTCTAGATTCCTCTTTCAGTGACTCAGAATAGTTAAGATTTACTTGGTACCAGATATTCCTCCTCCTAATCCCTCAGAAACATCGATTTCTGGAACTGAGGAATACATATATTCTTTCCAGCCGCCCTTTGCCTGGAATAGTTTGCACCTGCTACTGATGCCTGTTAAGACTGCTCCCAAGAGGCAAGAAAATCTTGTATCTCAGTATTTGAGTGTTTTTACACAATGATCCTGTATGGTATTTTTGTGGAATTTTCAGTGTATGTTGTACTGGGAAACTCCAATTAAGTCACAAAAATCATTTGGTATGGTTATGAAACATCCGTTGTGGGTTTACAGTGCATATTACAGATTCAAATCTTCTTGCAACTAAAAGTGGCTTGTTTTCCTTCTGTGATTACTCAGTTGATGACTTCTGTGATTTGGGACAATGAAAGACTGAGAATCTAGCTGTTGCTTCCTGTCTTTTGCACATTCTGTTGAACCAGCTAAACTGTTTTTGTGTCTACTTATCTTTCGTGGATCTGTGGAGTTTGCTTTTGAAACTGAAAACGTTTTTGGAGAAAAAAACCATCTCAGAAAAATATCATGGGGGGAAATCCTCTCCATTATTTATATAATGTTTATACAAACAAGCCAAGGACAGGCTACTTCTCCGAAGAGACAAACTTGGTAAGAGAGGATTCCATAATATAGGAAGCAAATGAAGGAGAAGATATCAGAGGATGAATTTTTTCATAGATACTTGAAACTTAGTAATACAAGGTTGTCAAATAACGTGTTAACTATGTTATGGGGGTGTTTGGTGGGGAAAGGGGGGTGGGAGAAAGGAGAAGGAGAGAGAGAATCTTAAGCAGTCTCCATACCCAGCACGGAGACTGACACAGGGCTCAATCTTACCACTGTGAGAGCATGACCTGAGCCAAAATCAAAAGTTGGACATTTAACCAACTGAATCACCCAGGTGCCCACCTATATTGAATTTTTAATAAATTGTTTTTTTCTGTTCACTTAAAGAGTTATTCCATGAGTGTTAAGAATTGGTCCAAGAAATTACAGAAGGAATGAACAGTCTTTCTAAAGTTGTAAGATAATAAGAAATTTTCATTATTAGTAAAAGTTATTAAAAGAAAAGAAATATTCTTTCTGCCATCAAAATCAACCATAAATCACCCCCTGCTGAAATAGAAATCAGACTCTCATAACAAAGAGAATGTGCCTGAAAGATGGCACTTTCATATTATTTAGCATAATAGTTTATTAGGTTTAAAAGAGAAGAGATAGAGAGGGGAGAGAGAAAGAATAAATTTTTTGCTACCATCAGGGGCACCTGGATGGCTTAATTAGATAAGCATCCGACTTTGGCTCAGGTCACAATCTCGTGTTTGTGGGTTCAAGCCCCATGTCGGGCTCTGTGCTGACAGCTCAGAGCCTGGAGCCTGCTTTGGATTCTGTGTCCCCTTCTCTCTCTGCCCCTCCCCCTGCTCATGCTCTGTCTCTCACTCTCTCTCTCAAAAATAAACGTTAAGAAAAAAAATTTTTTAATCTTTCCTACCATCAGTATAAATTATATTTTTAAAAATGATTTTATATTAATGAATTCTATCACAAAAAAATTAGAAAAAGTTATCCTAAAAACATTTTATAGCAAAAATAAATAATAGGATAATTCTTAAAATGTACCAGGAAGGCTCAAAGCAGAGGAATTACCTTAAGTATATAGGGATTGGAGAAAGACCCTGCTACGCAAGGTCAGGCATGTGTAGAGTGGAAAAGGAATCCCTAGGAAGGACAAGTTTCATATTTGGATATGTAGGAAAGGCCCAGAATATAAAGCATTAAATTTCACAGCCTGACACATTGCCACGCACCTGATAGCTCATTAAAATATTTGTCAAACGCAGTTTGATACCAATGATGTCTGCTGAGCATAGGTGCATATGACAACTCCTTTCTTCCTTCTTCTCGTCTTAAATGGTGAAGTGATACCTAGAGCAACAGATACCATGTTCCAACCATGAAGCCACAATATTTTAAGGATGAAAGAGCATAACTGTGAGGCTATCAAGGAACTTCTTCCACCAGATGTTTTGTCAAGTGAGATAATTAAATGTCTTATTCTTTATTCCTGAAACCACTGTTTTTTATTCCTTGTGGGGGGAGGAGGTCATTTATTACTTTCAGAAAAAAAAAATGCATTCTTAATTGATACACACCTAAAAGGAAAATTTTATCTTTTATCCTCAAAAATAGGCCTGGTCTGATTTCAAGACCCCTTTACCACAACATTCCCAGACAAAGAAACAAACAAAAAAGTCATCTGCTTGTTGATATCTGCACTTCTTCATTTAATGGAATACTTTATCTAGAACATGTGATATTGACTCATAATTGATTGTATAGCACCTGCTTTGGGCATTATCTTTGGGTCTGCTCCAAAAGAGAACTTCCTGTTTTGGGAACTTTTGACTCACAAATTCAGATAATCCTCAACATATCTATTTTTTAATTATTACAGGTTTCCTGGTTCAGCTATTGCTAAGCTTTCGTACTCAAATTAATCGCACTGCTACCATGCATTGCACAAATAACACCTCTGAGGATTTTTCCTCATCAACCATATTTTTTCTGCATTCTTCCCTCAAATAGTCACAAAACACCCTTTGTGCCAGTTATCAATTTATTGTCTGTCAGCTCCAAATCCACCTTTCTTTGTCTTGCTTTGTGATACAGGGGCTGGACTAAGTGAACTTTCCCTGGTTGGCAGCTGGTGCAATGTTAGGCTTTGTCAGCAGGGGGCGTGGAAGAGACATTACTGGAGGAAGGGGCTGCACTTTCCGGTTCCTCTGTGCAGTTTTTGCTCCCCCACCCCCTAAAAGCAAGAAACCTAGGGGACGCCCAGGGGAGTTCACACTCCAGCAAGTTTTGCCAGAACCACTGCAAAGTGTCTATCACCGCAGAGGGTGGCTTCCCAGTGAGTTTCCCCAACATTCCAGAACACTGATTACCACCTAGTTTCATTGGGGCCCAGCAGGTGGTGGCAGGTGGTTTTCGGCTGCCCCTGACTGGTGGCACTGCAGCAGATTTCTCTGCCATTAAGTAGGGCACAGCCACACCCTCTCCATCAGGGTCTGGATGTCATTGTTTGCTTCCTTTCAAGTTTTTTCCTTTCATAGGTACTGATCCTGAGCTGTAGAAGTTATTCCCTCTACCTACTATTCTTGTGATCTGAGTTCTCTTTATTGCTTAGTTGTTAATCCTCTGTTATTAGTTAACTATTTAATCCCTTAGTAGTTAATTCCATGGGATAAGTTTATTACTTCATTATTAAATAGTAACACTTTATATTAAAATGTTCCACTCAAACTACTGAGCGATTTCTATCTCCTGGATAGATCCTGACTGACATATCATCTCTAGTTCACTCATAGGAATTCTGCATGGCATATCTTTATTTCACACAAAGGTCAGGAGTCTACTAACTTCCAAATATCAGTTGTAATGTCAGGCCAAATTTCCAAACCTGGAAATCCAGTACATTAAATTTAATCAATATATATTATTTTGCAAAGGTCCAGGAAAAGGAAAGACTCAAAAACATTGAATTTCAGTTGTGGTGATCTTCCTTAAACTCATCAAGATTCATTTTAATTGTGGTCCAAGACAACATTTCAAATATCAGTCTGAGAATTAAATTGCACATCTAGGGGCACCTGGGTGGCTCAATTGGTTAAGCGTCTGGCTCTTTGTTTCCAGCTCAAGTCATGATTGCAAGATTCATAGGATAAGCCCTGTGCCCGGTTCCACACTGCCAGTGTGGAGCCTGCTTGGAGTTCTCTCCCTCTCCCTTTATCTCTGCCCCTCCCACTCCCAAAATAAATTTTTTAAAAATTGCACATCTACATATTTCAAGTTTGGGGGCGTGTTTGGGTATCAGAAATGGACTACTATTGCCTACAACTCAAGAATTTGAAATATTTTTTATTCCTGCTAATAATGAGACTATAGGCAAACTACATTTTTTAATCTACACTTGCAATCCATCCTACTGAATATCAGAACATTTGAGATCCTTAGGCTCTTCACTATCCTTTGTCAAAAATGACCAATTATAGAGAAAATATTTACAAATCACATATCTAATAAGAATCTATTATTCAGAATATGTTAAGAATTCATACAACTCAACAAAGAGACAAAATAACCAATTAAAAATGGACAAAGTGTTAGAATAGACATCCTTCAGAGAAGATATATAAATGGCCAATAAGGACATGAAAAAATGCCTAATGTCATTAGTCAGAAAAATGTCAATTAAAATCATAATGAGATACCATTTCATATCGACTCAGAATTTTTTAAATGCAACATAAAATAACTAGTGTTGGTAAGGATATTGAGAAACTGGAACTCTGATACATTGCTGGTAGGAATCTAAAATAGTACAGACACTGGAAAAGAGTTATGCTGTTCAGTAATTACCATGTGACTTAGTAATTCCACTCCTAGGCATATACCCAAAAGAATTGAAAACAAGCATTCAAACAAATGTACACAAATGTTCATAGCAACACTATTCACAATAGACAAAAGATAGAACCAATACAAATGTTCATCAACTTATGAATGGATAAACAAAATCTGGTATATCTGGAACATTGTTCAGCCATAAAAACGAGTGAAGTACAGACAACAATGTGAATGAGCCTAGAAAACATTATGCTAAGTTAAAGAATCAGGCAAAAAAAGTCACATATTGTGTAATTCCATGTATATGAAATATCCAGAATAGGAAAATCCATAGATTAGTGGTTTCCAGGGGCTGGAGAGAAGAGGAAATAGGAAATAACTGCTGAATGGGTATGGGGTTCCCTTTTGGGGTGATGAGAATATTCTAGATAGTAGTGATGGCTATACAACATTGTGAATGCACTACACTAAATGCCACTGAATTGTACACTACAAAATGGTTAAATGGTGAATTTTATATGTATTTTACCACAGTAAAAAGATAAATTATGAAAGGAGAGGAATTGGAGGTGGAAAACATAAACAATTCTTTCAAGAAGTTTTGTTCTAAAGGGAAAATAAGAGATGGTACAGTAGTTGAAAGGGGATGTGGAGGGACGAGTAAGTTTTGTTTTTTTTCGAGTAAGTTTTTTAAACATTGGAAATCTTGCTGCTATGTAACAGTTATCAAATAGATGCTTATTGAATGGATGATTAGATGTAGGCAGAGCTTACCTGGGAATGAAAAGATGAAGATTGCCATTGATCTTCCAGATCCTTGACAGATGACATCATGATCCACCTTTGCCTCTGATACTCATAGCCTCACTTTGCTAAAGAAATGAATCATGGCAGGAGAGAAGCAACATAAGGCATGGAAAACCATAGAGCCTAACTAATGCATTGCTTAAAATATCAAGTAGATTTCACCCCAGTTGATCTTCCTATAATGAGACAGTGGATAAAGGCTCTCTGCTTAACAACAAGGTATGTAATTGAGAAATCTTTTCAGTTTCCAATTGATGGTGAAAAAGTTTGTTGAACTGAGTGTTTATACATAAGTGTACTTTAATAAATTCCAAGTGGTCAACAGCAAATGCCAGTTGAAAACCATTCTGTGAATCTTCGGAAATCTGCTTATTTAAGGTTAAAATTACTCACTTCTCAATCTCATTTTTTTTTTATTTTTTAAAAATGTTCAATATTCCAAACATATGCAAAGATAAAGAATTTAAAGTGATCCTTTATATGCACTTCACCCAAATTTGACAACTGTCAGCTCAGAGCCAATGCAGTTTTATTTATAGCCTTACCCACTCCTCTTCCTCCTTCTTGGGGATTATTTTGTAATACATGCCAAACATCCTATCATTTAACATATAAATATTTTAGTATGAATCTCTAAAGGATAAGAATGCTCTTTAAAAATATAACTACAAGTGGAACAAGATGGCAACAGAGTAGGAGGACACTAGGCTCATCTCGTGTCATGAACACAACTAGATGACTATCAAATTATCCTAAATACCCCGGAAATTGACCTTAATACAGAACAAATTCCACAACTAAAGGGAGAGAAGAGGCCACATCAAAGATGGCAGGAAGGCAGGATGTGGTTTAGGAGAAATGGATCATAGGTGCTGCAAAGGGAAGGGAGCCATGGTCACAGAAAAGGGTGAGAAAGAGAGAGGAGCACACAGGAGAACACACAAGGAGGATGCTTCCCCAAAGCCATTGGCTTGGAAAACAAGAGGGGCTGAATTTTGTGAGTTCATGAAACCATCAGGGCTTAAAGCCTGTAGTGTTAAAAGTCAGTGAGCTTGGCTGGGATAGACCCCTGAGGGCACTGTCCTGCTCCTGGAAGAAGGCAGGCAAACAACAGGGGGATGGGCTGGGACAGACAGTGTGAAAACAGCAATCTGAAGAATGCCTGGGGCACACAGTACGGATATTATTCACTAGTCTAGGAGCTTCCCTGTGAGGCAGTTTTCACAGTGATTCCTCTCCAGGAACAAAAGACCGTCTGGTGCCATTTCACTCTCCTACCCCTCAGCATAAACACAGAGCCACCCGCAGGAAGCAGCGCAGCTCCAACACAGGCTACCTAACTTGCTTACACCACGTCCCACCCCACTGCGGTCTGGAGGGATGGCTCTTCTCAGTCAACCTTGCCTCAGTACCAGCATGGCAGACCCTTTCCCAAGAACACTAGTGATATGGAAACCTAACACAGGCTAAGGGCAAAGCACAAGCTAGCACATGACCACCACCACCACCCCCACCCCAGGTGGGCTATGTGTGATATTCCTCAGGCACTCCTGGCTGCCCAAGAACAAAGGAAAGGAAAGAAAACAAATGGTTAACTGATAGAGATCACAGTCATACAATACATGGGTCTCCATCAGTTTACAAATATCTTAGTAAATTACAACAAAAAGGCAATCTTATCAATAGCCTAATCTCCAGAAACCTGTAGACTCAGTTTCCTGGAGCCCCAACATCACCCCTCCATAGTGATATGGGGAACAAAGGCAAGAAGGAAAATAGCAGGTAAAATTAAATTTCCTTATAACCTGCAGCCCATTGACAAATACTTGGGACTGGCAGAGTAGAACATTTCTCTAGGAACTCCCTACTCTCTTAATGTTAATGCTCTGCTAAAGGGAAAAACAACCTTACTTTGACAATAGCTAGACCTCTAATATCCTGTGAATCTTCTTTAGCATATGAAAATCTCTTTGAAAACTTTCCCTTGACTTTACCTTCTCCAACTCCTTAGTATATAACCTGTCACTCTTCACAACCCCAGTGCAGCTCTTTCTGCCTATGGGTCCTTTCCCATGCTTTAACAAAATCACCTTTTTGCACCAAAGATGTCTTCAAGAATTCTTTCTTGGCTGTCCCCACCATCACCCCAAACCTCATCGCCAGCACAAACCCCTATCCACACCATGTCTCCTGACCAGAGAGTTCTACAGGGCCTCAGTTCTGGTGGAGTTGGTGTTGGATCTCATTTTACAAGCAGACCAGAGCACACCTAGTTAAAGTTGCCACATTTAGGCCAAGGACCAAACAATGCCCACTGCAGGCAAGAAGAGCCTCTGCAAATGAATGGCCTAAAGGATATAGAGCAGCCAAAACGAAACAGCAGAGCACATACAGTACACACTGGAGACACTCCATGAAGCACAGACCGTGGGTGCTACATAACCTCTTCTTCATAAAGCCATTACTTTTAGGAGCAGGAGGCAAAAAGGGCTTTTCTAGAAAACACACAGAAGAAGGCAGAGACTTAGCAAAATGCCAAGATGGGGGAATGTATCCCACATGAGAGAACAAGATAAGGTCACAGTCAGATATATAAGTGAAACAGATATAAGTAACATGCGTGATGAAGACTTTAAAGCAAAAATCATACGGATATTCATTGGGCTTGAGAAAAGAATGAAAGACAAGCATCCAACTCTTGATTTTGGCTCAGCTCGTGATCTCACAGTTTCATGAGTTCGAGCCCCACATCAGGCTCTGTGTGCTAAACTAGCTGAGCCTGCTTGGGATTATCTGTCTCCCTCTCTCTCTGCCCCTCCTCCACTCATGCTTTCTCTGTCTCTCTCAAAGAAATTTTAAAAAAGAATCAAAGATAAAGAATGCAATAAGCAAGATTGGAAACAGCTTGATGCAATGAACAGCAGGCTGGAAAAAATAGAGGAATGAATTAATGACCTAGAAGACAAAGTAATGGAAAATAATGAAGCTGAACAAAAGAGAGAAAGAAAAATTATGCAACATAAGAATAGACTTGACGAACTCAGTGACTCCATTAAAATTTAATAACATTTGTATTATAGGAGACCCAGAAGAAGAAGAGAGAAAATGGGGCAGAAAATTTATCTCAAGAAATAATAGCAGAAAACATCTCAAATCTGGGGGAAGAAATAGCTATCCAGATCCTTGAGGCACAGAGAACTCCCATTAAGATCAACAAAAGCAGGCCAACACGAATTAAATTTACGAAATACAGTGATAAAGGAAAACCTTAAAAGCAGGAAGACAAAAGAAGGGCTTAACTTATAAGGGAAAACCCATAAGACTAGCTGGAGATTTCTCGACAGAAACTTGGCAAGCCAGAAGGTAATGGCATGATATATTCAATGTGCTGAATGGGGAAAATCTGCAGGCAACAATACTCTATCCAGCAAGGCCATAATTCAGAATAGAAGAAGAGATAAAGAGTTTACCAGACAAACAAAACTTAAAGGATTTCGTGAGCCAGCCATGTAAGAAATATGAAAGGGGACTCTTTGAGTGCAAAGGAGAGATCAAAAGTAATGAATCTCCAGAAACAACAACAAATCAAGTAATAAAATGGCACACAAAAAAGTATCTATCAATAATTACGTTGAATGTAAATGGACTAAACACTCCAATCAAAAGACATAGGGTGTCAGAATGGGTTAAAATAAAATAAAATAAAATAAAATAAAATAAAATAAAATAAAATAAACCCATCCATATGCTGCCTATAAGAGACTCACTTTAGACCTAAAGACACCTGCAGATTGAAAGTGAGGGGGTAGAGAAACATTTATCATGCAAATGGATGTAAAAAGAAAGTTGGAGTAGCAGTACTTATATTGGACAAACCAGGTTTTTTGTTCTTGTTTTTATCCTTCTTTGGTATCAGGGTAGTACTGGCCTCATTGAATTATTTTGAATGTGTTCTCTCTGTTCCATTATATGTAAGATTTTGATAAAGATTACCATTAATTAAATGTTTATTAGAATTCACCAGTGAACCCATGTGGTCTTGGGCTGTTCTTTGCTGGGAGATTTTTGATTCCTAATACAACATTCGTTCTTGTTATTGATCTAAGATAATTTCCCACCTCTTGGATTCAAGATTCATGATTCAATCTTGATAAATTGTGTATTTTTAGGAATTATCTGGGTTTTTTCCTAAGTTACCTGATTTGTTATTATATAATTATTTACAGTAATGTTATCATACTATGTTATTTCTGTGGTTGTCTGTTGTATTGTTTTCTCTTCCATTTCTCATTTTGGTTTTTGAATCTTTTCTCTTTTTTTCTTAGTTAATGTAGGTAAAGCATTACCAATTTTATTTTTTTTTAAACTGGTGATTACTTTCAATATTATGTTATTGTTTATTCTGGTCCCTATTTATTGCTGATTTTGCTTTGTTATTCTTTTTCCCTGATAAATTTCAGCTAAGTTCCTTCTTTTTCTAGGTCCTTATGATGTAATGTTGTTTATATTAAATTTTTATCTTAATATAAGCATTTATAGCATAAATTTATAACATTTGCTTCTGCTGCATCCCATAGATTTGAGAATAATGTGTTTTCTTTTTCTCTTATTTTGAGGCATTTTTTGATTTGCCATTTTATTTCTTATCTGGCTCATTGCTGGTGCAATAGTGTACTGTTTAATATTTACAAATTAAATATTTAATATTTATTTACATTGTTGATTGTTCAGTATGTTTTTGTTGATCTTTAGTTTTGTACAATTGTGGTTGGAAAATACAATTGGTATGATTTCAGTCTTCTTAAATTTGTAATATCTGTTACTTCTCTTTGTATGTGATTTAACCAGAGGATTCTTCTTTGTGTACATGAAGAAAATGCATATTCTTTCTATTTTTCTTGGATAGAATGTTTTATACATATCTTTTAGAACCATCTATTCTGAAGTATGCCTCAAGTAAAAAATGTTCTTGTTGAAAAAAATTACTTTAACTGAGGGTACTCACTCAAAATAAAACATACCCGAGGGGAGGTGGGTAGGGGGATAAGTGAAATAGGTGAAGGAGATTAAGAGTACACTCATCATGATGAGCACTGAATAATGATGTATAGAATTATTGAATCACTATATTGTATGCCTGAAACTTATATAACACTGTATGTTAACTATACTGAAATTAAAATAAAAAACTTAATAAAAAAGTTTTTAATTTTTAAAAAAGTAAATGGACAGAAAATATATATACCATACAAATAGTAACCATAAGAAGAGTGGAGTGGAATTAATTGCAGATAAAACAGAATTCAAGACAAAGATCATTATCAATGATAAAGACATTTTATAATGATAAAGGAATTTGTTGTTAGGAAGTTAAGTCTTATAACAGAGTTTTAAAATATATTAATTAAAAATTGATAGAAATAAAGGGAGAGATATTCAATTCCATAATTATAGCTTGAGATTTTAACATGCCTTATTGATAGAACAACTAGACAAAAAAAAAAATCAGTAAAGGCATAAAGCATCAGAACATTTAAAAAATGATAAAATAAAAATATAACCACAGTACCATTCCATATCTAAAATAAATAATTCTTGACTATCATCCTTTTGAACCTGACCTTCCATGAGCTAGTGGACAAAGAGTTTGTCCAGTTTTAAATGTATTTTTTTAATGTTTTTTTTTTTTTTTTTTTAAGACAGAGCATGAGCTGGGGAGGTACAGAGACGGAGGGAGACAGAGTATCTGAAGCTGACTCTACCGACAGCAGAGAGCTCGATGTGGGGCCCAAACTCTTGAACTGTGAAATCATGACCTGAGCTGAAGTCGGACTCTCAGTCGACTGAGCCACCCAGATGCCCTGAGATTGCCCAGTTTTATTCTGCAACTTAAAATCCTATCAGTGGTTGAAGTAAAACTTAACATAAATTAAATCCAACTGATTCCAGACAAGAAGTACAGTGCATAAGAAAAGAGTTTTATATCGGATGCACCTTTGCCAATAAACGGTGATCAATTCTGGACCATCAAAAGAAGCAGTTATTGTTACTTATACTCATATAATGCTAAGGAGGAAAAGGTGCTAGTGAGAAAACATCTCCCAGGAATAATCCATGACTGCTACACCTTCATAATTCTACAGTATGTGCAGAGATTTCCCATATGGACTTGACATGCCAAAGAAAAATGCTGCTTGGTTTGGGAGATAGTATCTTGGAGAGAAATGTAATAGAGAGCTTTCTGGGGCTCAACAAATTCATCATGTACTAACAATTTCAGATAACATGAAATGCTGCCCTCCAAGGAAAACCATGAAGTATTGCCAGTGAACTTAAAGTCTAAAATAGGGAATTGCCAAGTCTTGGGATGAAACATGTAAATTTATTTCTTCACCATGAAGGTGGTTACTGGGAAAGCTAAAGGGAGATGCTGGAGAAACTGACCATGACTTTTGATTGATGGCTCCTGATTTTCTCCCTCATGATTTAAAATGGGTTGTTTTGTTTTGTTTTTGTTTTTAAATTTTTTAATGTTTATCTTTCAGAGACAGAGCATGAGCAGGGGAGGGGAAGAGAGAGAGGGAGACACAGAATCCAAAGCAGGCTCCAGGCTTTGAGCTGTCAGCACAGAGCCTGACATGGAGCTCAGACTTACGAACTGTGAGATCATGACCTGAGCCGAGGTCAGACACTAATCCAACTGAGCCACTCAGGCACCCCTAAAATGTTTTTTTTAAAGAAAAATGGAATATATGACAAAGACTTGGAAGAACATATTTGGTGGAAGATTTATTATTTGCATGGCCAAAAAAATAATGAGGGGACAGGGTGCTTGAAAGTGAAGTTTATAGGTGACAAAATTCTTTCAATGAAATTATAAAACAGTACTCTATGAAAGACAACTAAATGATGTAACATATAAGACTGAGCTACTTGAAGTTAAAGACCAGACATTCATTTTTATATCCCTTGTATCTTATAAAGCACTTGAACCAGGTAAATGTTTGTATCAGTGAGGATTAGATACCGCTGCAAATAACAGAAAAAACAAAAATATCAAGACATGACTTTATTTCTAAGTTATAAGAAAGAAGCCTGAAGATGGACACTTGAGAGGTCACATGAGAGCTCTGTAAAGTTATCATGGGTCCAAACTTGTCCATCTCACTGCTCTACTATCCTTAGCATAACCCTTGTGCTCATGGTCCAAGATTACTGCTGGAGCACCAGCTATCACATCTACATTCCAAGCAGCAAAATGGAGGAAAAAGAAGTCTGGACTGCTTTTTTTTTTTTAATGTTTATTTATTTTTGACAGAGAGAGAAACGGAGCATGAGTGGGGGAGAGGCATAGAGAGAGGGAAACACAGAATCCAAAGCAGGCTTGCAGGCTCTGAGATATCAGCACAGAGCCCTATGTGGGGCTCGAACTCACAGACCATGAGATCATGACCTGAGCAGAAGTCAGACACTTAACCAACTGAGCCACTCAAGTGCCCCAGGCTGCTCCTTTTAAAGAAATCTTTTAGGAACACTCACATATCACTGAGTAGAACATATTCACTTGGCCACACCTACATGCAAGGGAGTTTGGGAAATGTAATGTTTTACCTGGGGCCATGTGCCAAACTAAAGGAAAAGGGAAAGATATTGGGAAGTAGTTCTCAGTTTAGCATGGAACTCAATATAGATCTTTATTCTATATCAATAGGAAAGAGAAAATTATCAGATCCAACTACAATAATATTAAAATAGTAACTATGATTTACTGAGCTAGATGCTTTAGTTCATCTTGGGCAATGAACACCACAGCCATGAGGCTATAGATACTATTTAGCCTAATTTTACAGATAAGAAAACTGAGTTTCAGAGAAGTTGAGCAACTTGCTGAAGGTCACACAGCTATGGAAAAGCCATGATATAAACCAAGGTCTACCTGGTTCCAAAGTCTGTTCTGTAAAAATCTTTGCTCCTTGATATGGTTCGTGTACCAGCAGCCTCGGAATTACCTGGAATCTTGTCCCCCCCCCCCCGCCGCCCCCGCCAAAAAAAAAAAAAAAAAAAAAAGCAAACAAAAAATAGAATTTTTGGACCCCACCCTAAACTGCCAAATGCAAATCTGCAATTTAACAAGTTCCTGAGCTGTAAATCTATTAAAGTTGGACAAGCCTCATTCCCTGCCATTCTGCCATAAATATATCAGACCTCACTGATAATAAAGTTCGCCTTTATTCTTTAGGGAAAGAATTTCAGTCAGTTATATTTTAGTGTGAGTTTATATAATAATGTTAATTCCTCACATAGGATTAGCAGATAGGGGAATAATTTCCAAATAACATGGAAATTACATTAGTTCAAATATGATTCCTTTCCCCAGCACATTAACTTTTTGCCCCCATCAAGTTAATGCAAAGCAATTAACACAGTTGAGCACCTAGCCACAGAAAGCACAAGACTGTACATCACTCCCAATCACTTCAAGTCAGTACTTGGCTCAGTTTAGCCACATGCTGTGTCTCTAAAGTGCTTACTGCTGGAGTTTCCTTTATCTCTGTGCATTTTGTCCTTGCCTCTTAACTTAGCAGCTCCCACCTTCCCTTTCACCCCTTCCATCAAGTCACCTTCCCCTTCTTTTTAGGAAAAGTACTCTATTTACTATGTTACGTCTTTGATGAATGGTAACTTAGTATGTCTTTTTTAAGTTTGCAAGGATTTTTCATTAAGATGTTAACATTTTTGATAGTTGTATAGGAGTTAAGGGACCTACCCAGCTTAATTTTCTTCCAGTTCGCCCTATTATTTTTAGTAAGCAGTTTTGCTAAATGAAAGGAACAAAGTATATCATGTTACAACAACACAAATGCCCACATTCTGCAATGATTAGAGAGGTTCAGAAGAAACACTATCCATCTACTTTTGGATAAATACCCATTATTCTCAAAGGTGCAGCACAATGCACAGAAGAGATGATGGGCTTGAAGACAGAAGAAATGCATTAAAATAGTCACTGACAAAAATCCCCAGCTAAAGGGTTAAAACTGCTCTCAGCATTGAAATGCAGTTAGTATGATGAAAGTTTCTGAGACAAGTCCAAGTGATTAACATAGGCCCCTACCCAGCTTCTGCTTTTGCAGCTTCACCTGGTCTCAACCTCAGTTCTTGACAAACTCACAGTCTCACCTGGCCCACAGACCTACAGCATCCCTGGGCCTGCTCTGGCCTCTGGTGATTTTTCTTTACTGACCCCTACCTGTCTGATCAGACCTTTTGTACACTTGGACAGAGAGATTTGCAGCCCCTCTCCAGTGTATGATACTGACTCAAACCCATATGCTCAAAGCATGGGGCTGTGAATGAAATCTACCATTTCTGTGGCTCACAAAGCTCTCTCTCACACACACTCCATTACCCAGTCATTTACTTAATATCTCAGCACATTAAGAATTAATATTTCCATGTTTTGTCCTCAATCTTATATAATTTCTTATGTCTTCTTATATAATTTCTATGTCTCTTTATAATATTTTTGACTATGGTTGTCCTTAAAATGCATTCCTGCTTTGATCAAAATATTAAAGTCCCTTCTATTTTTAAATGTTTTTAAGCTTATTTATTTTGAGAGAGAGGGAGAAAGAGAGCGTGCACACACAGTGGGAAAAGGGTAGAGAGGAAAGACAGAATCCCAAGCAGGCTCCGCACCATTAGCACAGAACCGGAGGCAGGGCTCAAATTCACAAACCAAGTGATCCTGACCTGAGCCAAGATCAAGAGGCAGACACTTAACCAACTGTGCCACCCAGGTGCCCCTCCAGTCCCTTTTAAAGATAAAATGGATATTGTTGACATTAGAGGAAAAGCCAGAATATACGATTGTTTTCCCAGTTACTTTCTGTCCATTTCTCTGCTTAGTCCAGAATCTTAACGAGGCTATTCACTCTAGATTTTCTTAAATAAAGTTTAGAAGTTTCATGCAACAAATATTTTATACTTTGATTTTTTTTATTTAAATAAAATTTTTAAAAATTCTGGTGCCACTTGCTCAATACTCACCCATTACTAACATTGAAATACTCCTGAACATCTATCCATTTGCCTTATATCTCTCCTAATCGAATGCCTCCTACTTACCATATATATTTTTTATATTGTAAAATAACCCTCCTTTTAAAATTTGGCAACTCAAAGGAATAAGTCTACAAAATTGTGTGTAAATCTTAAATAATTACCAATCAGTTGGTAATTTTTCTCTGTAACCATTTTTGTTTCACATTAAGTCTCAGTTGTGTGTGTATGCATGTGTTGTGTGTGTATGCGTGTGTGTGCATGTCATTGTGAAATAAGAAAGAACACAGCTGCTTTCATAAACATATGCAGAACAGTGGCAGCCTCCAGTTCTTCAGACACTGGTTGTCCCAAATCACACAAGTCATCAACTGAATAATCAGAAAAGGAAAACAGGATATTTTCAACCAAAGAAGATGAAAGCCGATTTAAATTGGTCCTGTCATGGTTTCAGTCAAACAAATCTACAGTTATTAAAATTAACATGCAGAATCATCAAATAAGTATTGCCAGGTAAAGGAGATAGTGACTGCAGCTAAATTCTATAACAAGAAAAGTTAACTTGACATTCTGGTACAAGGAGATCAATGAATATGTCGACAGGATGGGACTTTAAGCCAGAACAGAACATAAACCTTGGTCAAAAGAATCAAATTCAGCAGATTTAGGTGACCAGGGCTGTATGTGAAGAAACTATATAAAAGTCCGTGAAAGGGAAGGTGGACTTCGGTGGAGATCTAATGAGTAAGTATAAAAATGGTTCAAGAGGAAAGAAGTGATAGTACCTTGGCAATTCAGTACTGGAGGGAAAGTGGGAGTGGAAGAAAAGTGAGAGAGGAGAAGGGGAGAGGGGGAGAGAGAGGGACATTTTCAAATATGGATTACAAGATGGACATAGAGTATAGTTAAGAGGGACATTTAAGAGTATCCAGGTATTTTCAATGTTCTTAAAACTTGAGTATCTGATAAATATTTGCCATACCTTGCTATTTCATTGCTCAGAAAGAAGGAACAAGAACAATAGCCACAATTTACTGAGTAATAACTCAGTTCCAAGCATTATGCTACATACTTTGAATATATGATCTCATTTACTTCTTTCAACAATCATGAAAACTATTATCCCCATACAGGCGGTAATTGGTAGGGCCATTTTGTAAAGCCCTCAAATTTTGGGCGGGGAGGGGATTTATTTTACAGTAATAACATTACCCTAAGTAATACAGAAGATCAGAGTAGATTCTCTTGAGGAAATAACTGTGGAACTAAGATTGTGGAAGATTAAGAATTAGACTAAGGGCATGGTCTCATGGTTTGTGAGTTCGAGCCCCATGTCTGGCTCTGTGCTGACAGCACTGTTTAACTAAATAAACATAAAAAAAAAAAAAAAAGACTGGGGGTGGGGGGTGGAAATACAAGACTATTCTAAGCACAAGGAACAGCCAGTGCAAAATTCTTGAGGCAGGAGTACTCATAGTGCATTTGATGATTTTAAAAGTGGAGTGACTGGAGCACAGTGCAGGGGTGCAGGGGTGGTGCAGCGAGGAAGCTGGAGCAGGAGACAGGGGCTACATCAAGTATTCTGGGTAATAGCCTAAAAGCTATGGAAGAGTTTTTAAAGGGGAGGGGACTGTTCACACATGTGTTTTGCAAAGGTTCTTTTGGCTGCATTGCAAGGAATTGATTAATTGAAGAAGAACGAGAGTGGAAGTGGAGAGACCAGTTAAAGAAGCCAATGAGAGAATAGAAACTTGGTGAAATGGACAACAAACAAAAACAGAACAAAACTAACCTTTATATAACCTTCCTCCATCTGCTCTATGTCAGTGTATGGCTACCCAGTCTAGACCATATAATCCTTATAAGTAAGTTCCAAACCAGAGGAATCATCTTTGCAACTCCCTCTACCACGACTCCATAAGGAATCAGTTACCATTTCCTATTGGTTTTATTTCCTTAAAAACAAAACAAAACACACACACACAAACGAACACAAATTACACTTGGTCATTTAGTCCTCTCCAATATGCCTGGATGGTCTTTCTAAAATGCAGAATCCTCCATCAGTGTCCATATACATGACTTTCTTTTTTTTTTCTTCTGTCCTTAGTTTGTTCTCTACCGCCACAGGACTTTTGTACATGCTGTTCTCTCTTCCTGGGACTCAACCTCCACATCCCAGCTGCAAAATTACTCAAGAAAGACCTCTCTTCTGCTCCCAACTGACCTACTTTTGGGTCTCCTTGTACATTTGACTTTTTTTGTGCCACAGGCATGTCTAAAAATTTAAAAATCTCTCCCTAGCTACACTGAAAGCTTCATGGAGGCAGGTTCTATCTCTGTTGTACCCCAACTATCTATAAATCTAGGTTGACTGAACCCTTAGATTTTATGGAGCTTGTTTAAGGGTTTTATGTTACTTTCGTCGCTACAGAGCCATTAAAATGAGTTTTTGTGTCGTGGCAAACGATAGCTCTTCCCTCTAAAACAAGTGCAAAAATAAAGATAAAAGCCAGGGATTCACTTCACTGGCAAGCACTGCGCGTGCGCTATCTGCCTGGTTCTCAACCCTTGAAGACGCTCTGGCCAGAAAATCACCTTAGCGCCTGCTTAGTTCGGGGCTGCACAACCAGAGGGCGGGGTCCAAAGGGCAGGAAATGGTCACTGCGCCTGCGTCCGCTCCTTCTGGGTCCTAGGCTGGCTGCGCAGGCGCATATGTACCATTTTGACCGTAAACATCCTGCCGATTTGAACCGAGGATTTGGGCGGCAGGAAGAGCCGCGGCGTAACGGCAGCCATCTTGTTTGTTTGAGTGAATCGGAAAGGAGGCGGTGGCTGTGGCGGCGGCGGGAGCTGCTCCGAAGCTACACCTCACAGGGGCTCCCCCCCCTTTCCCCGCCCCCTCCCCCGACCCTTTTCCCCTCCCCAGGCCACCCAGCCCGCCCAGCTCCCGGCGGAGTACAAGGTAAGATACTCGGCCGGCCCCTCTTATCCTCCGGCTCCCTCCCCCTACCCCTTCCCTGCCGTCCTGCCGTCTAGGAGCCGGGCTCGGGGAGGGGGGGTGGGGGGGGAGCGAGGGAGGAAAGCACTCGCCGTATCCCGGGACGGTGGCCGTGCTGCCACCCTCCGAGCCCTGGAACGGCAGCGCCGCCTGCCCAGGCCGCTTTCCCCGGGCCCGCCCTCGGCCAGGACCCGCGCAACCTGGGCCCGCATTATCGCTTGTCTGGTAACAAATGGTTCTGGTCCGTTCCAAGACCGAAAAAGCCGTTACTCCTCCAGTCCCTCGGGAGCCACATCTCCCCGAGGAGGCAGAGGAAACCTTGGGTCCTGGAGGGAAAGGAGGAGGTTTGAACGAGCCCGCTCTGGGACTGGGCCGCCTACTCGGGCAAAAATGGCTGTCTAGGAAGACGCGGGGCGGGCGGCGGCGGCGGGTCGGCGCCCGCGGTGGCAGCTCGGTGGGGCAGCAGCCGTCTGCCGACCTTGGGTGCGGGGGGTCGGAGACGTGCGGGCACTGCCCTCGCGGGCGCTGTGGACCCATAGCACGGCGACGGGCCCCTCGCCAGGGATTGCTGCTGCTCCCCCTCCCCTTTTTTTAAGGAAATATTTTACGTTGGGAATATTACACACTGGACAGACCAATAGAAAACGAGACCAAGGGAAGTTGCTTCTGATTCTTAGGAAATTAGCATAATTGGTCCCCCCCCACCCTACTTTTCTAATGATTAGGGATAGTGAGTGTTTTGTTAATTGATATAGAGACGCTTTGGGAAGGTGGTTTCAGACAAATGCTTGGTGTCTTTCTCCTTTCTGAGAAAGTCTTTGCGATTGATCTGCTGTGATAGAGTGGGGTGACACTATCTACTTGTGGTGCCAGACCTAGCGGCATTCTTTCAAATTTGGAAGAAGGAAACGCTGGAGGGTTTGTCTGCCCACCCTATGATTGTAACGCTGTCTTAAGGGTGCAAAACCGCGCTGGTGTTTTAATGATTTCTGGTAAAGGCTTAAGTCTGTCAGCTTTCTTTGCAAGCGAAGTTTAATATTTGCTCTCATAATGCTGTTTAGAATCATCACTGAAATCCAGAAAAAAAATCTTTTTAAAAATGAATGCAAATGCCAATGAGCTGTGTGAATCGGCAGAATTTTAGAGACGGGCTGGAGAAGCTTTCCTAAGTTGTAGAATCTTTAAATTTATTTTTGTTTTTAATGTTGGAGGCAATTTACAATTATTTTTAGAAAGACACTGATGAGGACATATACCGTAACCAGTGATTAAATTATTTAACAGTTCGTAAATTGTTGAGGTGACAGCAGTGCATAACTAATGGACATAGTGCTTTTCATAAACAAGTCAGAATTAGATTGGTAAAGAGTAACCTTAATAACTTTTTTGTTTATAAAGACGACACATTAGTACACTCTACACTTGTTTTTCGCTTAGAGTGGTAGGTTTAAAGTATTCTTAAAATTATTTCTTTCCTGATGAATTTCTATTTATTGGAAGGCAAATATTCTGAAAAAATTTTATCTTTCATAGTTTGGTGCAGAAGGGAAATTTCTAATGTTTAAGAAATAAAGGTTTTGTGTATTTTGTTTAAATGTTGTGATGTCAGATTGTTAGGCATGATCATGCTTTTTATTTTCTGCTGTGAGATTTTTTTCAAATTTACTGTTTATTTACATCCCGGTAGGATTGTGGTAGTTTGCTGTTCTGTTTCATTCTCATAATCCTTTTTGGTTAACATCCTCATTTTATAGATGTGAAAGCTAAGACTCAGTTAAATAACTTTTAACCATTACAGAACAACTCAGGAGGGAGCTGAATTTGAATCTAGGACCTTTTGATTGTAAAATTGTTGTTCAAAGAATGTTAGTAGCAGAAGGGTGGGGAGCTCTAGTGTGCAGGGTTGGAAATAACTTCTGTTCCTGAGACAGCCCCCAAACCTCCAGAGATCATCCCATTCTTATCTGAGTTTTAGGTATAGATGTTTTCCAAGGTTAGTAAATCACTGAATTTCAACCTTCCAGGTATTTATAGTTTGTGAAAATGAACCACACAGACTAAGCAGCTTGTTAGTTAATGGCAAAGCAGGATTGTGCCTTGACTTACAATATAATAGTTTTTACTTTGGGTGATATTTGTGTGTGTTCCAAGTTAAAGTCGAACAGTACAAAAAGATAGGTGTCACTTTCCCAGCAGACCCGCTTTGCAAAGGTAACCAGTGTCATCAGTTTCATTTGTACACCACAGATAATTTATGTAAGTGCATTAAATATATCTTACAGAGAGAGCCTTCCTTTAAAGAGTACATATATGTGTATCATTGTTTAAGTCTGCATGGAATTCTGTTATATGGCTGTATTAATTTGTTAAAAGTCACTAATTAGCAGCCAGGTAAATTATTTCTAATGTTTTGCTGTTAAAAGACATGGGGGCAAGGCAACACAGTGTTGCGTTAGAGGTGTGAGCTCTGAAATTCAAGTTTCACTTGCATTAAATGCTAATGACCTTTGGCACATTGTCCATTTTCTCTGTTTCCTCATCTGTAAAATGGGCTGGTGCTTACCTCATATGACTGTCGTTAAAAGGATGGACACATCAGTTTTTAACATTTTTTGTTGTTATTATATATCTCAAGGTACGCCATTGGCATTATTACTGGAAGTGCAGTTTTCTATTTCGAGTGTTTGAGATTTTCATAAGATGTTGGCAAATTGCCCTTAAAAGAGGTTATCCCAATTTATACAACCATTGTCCTGCCCTGCTTTCTAACAGATGAGTGAAATATCATAATATCATGGTAGAAACATTGCTTCTACATTGTAGAAACAAGGCTGTAATTTGCCTTTTTTTGTAAGATCATAAATTGTCATCTTTTCCATTTCTAAATATGTTCAAAAATACTGATTTGTCATTTCACTTTAGACATAAATTACTTTTTAGGCTATATTGAAAAAAGTTTGCTGCTTTAGAAAAAAATGAGAAATCCTAAAATTGCGTAAGCTGTCCTCTCAGACCAAATACAGGCTTTATGCTAAGATCTTTTACAAAGGATTAACAGACTTAGAATTTTCAACATTTACAGAGATTAATCAACTTTTTTTTAATTAAAGTATGGTAATACTAAGAAAAAAGATTGTTCAAAAGATTGTACTTTATTTAGATATAAGCCAGTTGTTGATCTACCACTGTGCTTCAGACGTCCTATAGTTATTAGGGTGATTTCCTTTTGCTAATTGTTTCCCAGAATAACTTTCGCACCACTTTGCTTTAGTTACCCCATCCCATGCCAAGAAAGCATCTATTTAGGAATCTTTGCCTCCACATAACTGGGATATTTTAGGCATGGTACTCTGACTAGCAGCTTAAGTCCTGGCCATGAGTTACTGACACCTGTTGAAAAGTGCCAGTAGTTTTAATTTCTAAAATTTCCAGAATTTTTTACATATGTCAATTATGAGATCACTTGGTGTATCTCATTTCCTTATTCATTAAGCACGTATTTAGTAGTTGTTATGCAGCAGGCGGTATTCTAAAATCTAAATATTAAGGAGATATTTGGAATACAGCTATCTTCTATAGTGAAAATTGGGACTTCTTGTGTATGACAGCAACTGTATTTCTAAGAACACATTGCCATATTGGATTTCTACAAAATCCTGTAGACTTTATTTATAGCGCTGTAGAGGCAGCTTAATTTTCAGGCTAACAAACATTAAGGCTTAAAGTAAAAGCATTGCTTTGCAACATAGGCTCTCTTTGATTATGGGAAGCATATTTGGAAATATAAAATACTGCTGAGCAGGATATAAGATACACTTGAGGAGTTAGTGTTTAATTCTGTCGTAGAGTGTTTAATCTGAATTCTTCCTACTTTTCACATTCCTTAGTCACATTTAAGAGAGTTCACAACATTGGGCAGTTGATGAAGCCTGTTTTTGTTTTTTGTTTTTTGTTTTCTTTTGAAACAGTTTTCCTAGTGTGAATTAATAATGATCCTCTGGACACATCTGGTTCAGCGATTGAAAATTTCAGGACCCTTTGCCATTAAGTAATAGAAAAATGGAAAGGAGGCAAACCTGACTGAATTACTCTTGCACAACCACCTTCCACCCTTTCAAACTTTTTTGACAGGCATGAAATCTCTTGCCTATAATATGTTTAACTAATATATATTTCCTGTACAACACTGGAAAGAATGGATACAGTTGTTAATTCAAAATACAATAAGCAAAATTCTCATTATAAAATTTACAGATTCTCATTTTAAAATTTACAGTCTCTGCAAAAACTTGAAAATTTAGAGTTAACTTACTCTGGATATTTTTTTAAGCTAATTCTAAATTTTACATTCCCACTGGCAGTGTATAAGAGGTGAAGCTTCTCTGTATCCTCACCCGCCTTTGATGTTGCCATTATTTTTTATTTTACGTTTTAATAATGTGCAGTAATATCTCGTGGGTCTAAATTTGCATTTTCTTAATGACTGGTGATGTTGAACATCTTTTCTTGTTCTTATTTACCTTTGGTATATCCTTTTCTGTGAAATTTCTCTTCATTTCTTTTGCCCATTTTCCAATTAGATTTTTTAAAGTTTATTTTGAGAGAGAGTGCTTGAGTGCACGTGTGCAAGTGGGGGAGGGGCAAAGAGAGGGGGAGAGAATCTCAAGCAGGCTCCAGGGTGTCAGTGCAGAGCCTATGCGGGGCTCCAACTCAGGAAACTCTGAGATCATGACCTGAGCCGAAACCAAGAGTCAGACACTTAACTGACTGAGCCACCCAGGCACCTCTCTAATTAGATTTTTTTTACTTGTGTTTTTAGAATTCTTTATTCTGGATCTAGGTTCCTGTCAGATATGTCATTTTCAATTTTTTTCCCATTTTGTATCTTTGCATTCTCAGTGAACTCTTTTATATAACAAAATTTCTTAATTTGATAAAGGCCAATTTATTGCCTTTTTTTCCTTTATGGGACATGTTTTTGGTGTCCTGTCTAAAAATTCTTCCCAAGGTTTAGGTACTAAAGGTTTTCCCCTCTGGTTTTTTCTAAAAATTTTATAGTTTTACATTTAAGTCTGTGATTTATTTTAAATTACTTTTTTTTTTTTAAGCTTACTTATTTTGAGAGGGACAGCAGGGGCAGAGAGAGAGTCTAGAGAATCCCAAGCAGGCTCTGCATAGCCAGCTTGCAGTCACATGCAGAGCCCAATGCAGGGGTCAGACCCATGAGATCATGACCTGAGCCAAAATCAAGCATTAGACCTCAGCCAACTGAGCCACCCAGGCACCCCTGAATTACTGTTTATATAATGCATGAGGTTTGGATCAAGATTCATATTTTGTGGATGATATCCAATCACCATTTGCTGAAAAGACTGTCCTTTTCCCTTTGTCAAGCTTCTTCATCTTTGAAAAATCAGTTGGAGTTATTTATGTGGATTTATTTCTGGGTTTCTGTCCTGTTTCATTGATGTGTGTGTGTGTTTTCTGCCACACAGTGTTGACTATTGTAGCTGTTAGGTAAATCTCAAAATTGGTTAGACAAATTCATCCCACTGTATTCTTTTTTAAAAAAGTAGTTTTAGCTATTCTCGTTCCTTTGCCTTTCCAAAGAAATGTTACAAAAATCTTGTCAATGGCTATTAAAAAAAAAAAAAACTCAAAAGGATTTCAATAGGCATGATGTTAAAGTTTCTTTTGAAACTAAACATACAGGGGCACCTGGGTGGCTCAGTTCAGCATCCCACTCTTGATTTCAGCTCAGGTCATTGATCTCATAGTTCCGGGGATCAAGCCCCACATTGGGCTCTGTGCTGACATCCTGGAGCCTGCTTGGGATTCTCTCTCTCCTTCTCTCTCTGCCTGTGTCCCGCTTGCATGCACATGCATGTGCTCTCTCAAAATAAACATGAAAAAAATAAATAAACATACACTTGTCGTGCTACCCAGCAATCATACTTCAGGACTTTTGCCCCAGAGAACTGAAAACCCTGTTCACCAAAAGTCTATATACACAGGTGTTTATAGCAGCTTTATTTGAAACAGCCTCAGTCCTTGGATAGGTGATTGACAAAGCAAATAGTGGTGTACCTCTCTATCCCGTGGAATGCTACTCAGTGATCAAAAGGAACATACTGTTGATAACTTGCAACAACTTGGGTGGATCTCAAAAAGAGTGTTAGACTGCTGAATCCAAAAAGTCACATACTATATGATTCTACTTATATGACCTTCTCAAAATGACCAAGTTAGAGATGAAGAAGAGTGGTGGTTGCTGGGACTTAGGAATGGTAGAGAGGAAGGAATGGGGGTGACAATTAAAAAGGATAGAGAGGAAGAGCTTTGTGTTGATGAACTAGTTTTGTATCTTATTCACTTGCAGTGGTGGTTACACAAATCTGCACATGTGATAAAATGGCATAGAACTATACATACACTTGCACCAATGTCAGTGTCCTGGTTTTGATACTGTATGTGAGATGTCACCATTGGGGGAAACTGGTTAAAGGGTAAGTGGGACCTCTCTACTATTTCTGGGACTCCTGTGAACCTATAATTACTTCAAGAGAAAAACTGTTGTAAAAATGTTTATGTACTTTTCATGTGCTATGGGTGTGCTTGAGTTTATTTCTGTAAAAACATGACTTGTATATCTTATTGTAGTTGTAGACATTTTAAAAAAAATTCATCTGGCGAAATAGATTTTTTTAATCTTCTATGTAAGGGTAAATAAATAAAGGAAATACCAACACAGGAAATGAAGGAAACATACACAGTTAATGTACTCTATAAACTGGATTTTTTAGGGTGCCTTTTTTTTCCTTCTATATCAACACATAGCTTGCTAAAAGAAAAATGTGCACTTGTATTTCCACTAAGACTATTTCAGTCATAAGACAAATGTTACGCTGTATCATTGTCCTGATACAATGTCCTGTTAGTGTTTAAATTATAATTGGACAAGTGCTTTTCAGGTTCTTGAGTTGGAAAAACTATATATATAATGCTTTTTTAAGCCTCAGCTTTTCTAAACTACTCACCTGTAAAGGTGGACCAACCCACCTACTTTTATCTGGTACAATATGAAATACTTATTAGCACAGTACTTGTCATGAGGTAGCAATTATCCTATAAAGCATCTAGCTGAGAATCCATTGTTAATGGGGTTCTAAAAATGGAAATTTACACACTGTTTACTATCTGTTCCTGAGTATTCTTAGACATACTTTTCTTGCAATAAAGAATTTTTTTTTTTTTTTTTTGGCCAGAGGCAGACTCTTTTCCACAGTCAGTGATCAGGGTAGGAATGGAATGAACACTTGATGGAACTTCAAAATGGAAAAGAGTTTTCTGGTGACAGTTTTTACTTTAAAAAAAAAAATGGCCCTTTTATTTTGGGTATGAAAATGATTTGACTCTTTTGTCCCTTTTCTCTTCAGCTGCTATTTTGGGGTCTTTTTCTTGCCCTCTCAAAACTAACACAGTAGATTGTTTTCATAAATGCATACTGTACTTTCTTCCACCTTTCATGATTCCATATTAAAAAGAATAGGAAACTTTTATTTTCATATTTCTTCTATGTCTTGATAAATGTTTATTTTCATATAGTAGTTATATTAACTTTTTTTCCCTTTCAGATTTCCTCCTGTTTCATAATCAGCCGGAACAATGTTCTACGCACATTTTGTCCTCAGTAAGAGAGGGCCTCTGGCCAAAATTTGGCTAGCGGCCCATTGGGATAAGAAGCTAACCAAAGCCCATGTATTTGAGTGTAATTTAGAGAGCAGTGTGGAGAGTATCATCTCACCAAAGGTATGTTTGTTGTTGATATTTTTATTCACTTTGTCAATTGTTTATTGATATGTGAAACAATTCTGTAAAACAGCTTTTTAGGTTTACGTCTTCTTTGGGGGCAAAGAAAAATTTCTAGATTACCCAGAGTTCCAGTTTGGTATGTTATTCCCTTTAAAAATTCTGTAAGTGCACAGATCTTTTCATTTGCCTGTTTTCATGGTAGATCAGTGTGAGATCAGGCACTACCCAAATATATTTCTAGATGTTTTTGTACTTAAACATGTGTATAGGTGTTTCCAATTTGGGAATTTATAAAATATTCAAAATAAGGACCCTTTAATTAGAAACTGTTGTAGGGATCAGATCTAATTATTGTAGCCATCTAGTAAATAGTATCCATAACTCTTGTACCTCCTCAGCTCCACAGGCCTACTTGCCGTTTCTTAAAGATATCGAGCTTTTTCCCTGTCTCAGAACTTTTATACTTGCTGTGCTCTTCTCCTAAATATTTAATTATTGTGTGTCTCCCACTAGCATGGAAGCCTCATGAATGTCCTTACCTTATCTGCCTTGTTTACGGCTCTGTTCCTAGAGGAGCTTTTATTAACATCCTGTGAAACTGTTCTGAGGCAGTGGTTTTTACCCTTGGATTTCACAAACAGTGTAACTAGAAATAATCCATGTTTTTTTGTGTTGCCAAGAAAGGACCTTTACAACATACACAATTACAGGTATTAACATCATTAACACTTTGTTGAGAAACAGATAACGTTGACTTCAAAATGTATGAGGAGTAATCTCAAAGGAAAAGTCCTTAAATATGATACAACACACACGTTACGTCTGTGTTTTAAAGGTCCTTTTGCAGACCTTGTATTAACCCATATGCACTCTAGTTGTCGTGTCGAGAAAATAGTCCAGATACAACTGTCTGGACCACATTGAGAGCTACTCTTAGAATTGGCAGTTTGGATGATGCTGGCTGCCATGATGTGCTAAATAAATAAGGGTAGTTCTTTATTGCTGAAGAAGCAAGGGGATCTGAGATGAATAAAGGTGGGATCTAGAAAAGACTTGTGTGGGAGAGGCTATGTTTTAGGAGAGAAAAGTGAAAGTTTATATGTGTAATGAGAGCTAAATTATAGTTTCCACTTGTCTACAGAATTTTGGCTGGTTTTAGAGTTAGATTTGGTGGCATTTATTGGTTTTAAGGAAATTTCTATCATATTATTTCTAAGATGTAAAGTGAAAAATTATAAAATGAAAAGTTTACTAACAGGGAAATAGGTGACCTCTAGTCCTACCACCTAGAGAAGGTTTTAGTATTTTAGTATGCATTTAAAATGTGTGCATATATTTTACACATAAGCATGTACACACTAACTGCATTATATGTTTTATAACAAGACTACATTCAGGAAAAGCTCTGTTCATAACTTTACCATCATTTTTCATGGTTGCATTGTATAGTGTCATGGTCTCTTATCCACAGAATTTAAATACAAAACATAGAAACAGGTCATTTGTGTATTCATATGTTCACTGTAGAACTACTAATGTAAATGATTATTGGAAACAGCTCGAATTAGATGATCCTGGGAATGTCTTAATATATGTCGTATGCACTGTATTACCTTAATAATAAAAAATCTCTTAATTCTAAAACACTTTTGGCCCCAAGGATTTAACATAAAAGATTATAGACCTGTAATTCATTGTTTTGATTATACATTATTTATTTTACCAGTGTCTTTTTTAGATAATCTATAATTTTTCCTAATTTTTTGAATTTTAATTCCACTGGTCCTGTACTGTGCAACCATTAAAATTACAAAGATTTTTCTACTTGGTAGGACTACAGGTTTATTTTCCTCTTTTTAAAAAATAACCATTGAATAAACATTGCTTGCAAAATCTTTTGGTCACATCTGTGGGCTTTTTGTTGTTGTTGTTGTTCATTTTTGAGAAAACACGAACCTGGAAGGGGCAGAGAGAGAGAGGGAGACACAGAATCTGAAGCCGGCTCCAGGCTCTGAGCTGTTAGCACAGAGCCAGACAAGGTACTTGAACTCACAAACCATGAGATCATGACCTGAGCCGAAGTTGGATGCTTAACCGACTGAGCCACCGAGATGCCCCCCTCTTTTTTTTTGACTCAGGATTGTTTATGTGAGGTTAGGATACATCAAAACCAGTCTTGCATTTTCATTGATCTTTTGTTCCCATCTGTAAATTTTTCCTTAGTGTTGATGTTTAGGAAGATAAATGATGGGCCAGGTGGTATATTTCTGACATGCATTAATAGTTTGCTCTGTGGGGAGATAGTACCAGTTTGCACTGCTGGTCTAATTGTATGAGAATATGAGGTTTTCTACTTTTTATAGGTATGCTTACTGAGGGAAGTGAATGGAAAAAGGAGAAGTTGAGCTCTTTTCTTGAAATTGATATGTGTGACTAATCTTTAACACCCATAAGCAAATATTGAGGGTGATTTGGCTTAAAAGGATAACATTTTTTCATAGTATGTGCAGAGTACTTTGTACGCCTTTAGGGACACTACAAAAGAATACAAGATAATCTGATATGTGAAGGTATGTAGCAGTTGCCACAAAGTAAGGCATACAGTTCAAGAATAATGTAAAAAACTGTGGAGGGTGTGAGAAAGAACAACTTACTTTAAAAACCATTTCTAAGTGGGTTTTTTTCAGTGTTTATTTTGAGAGAGCATGTGTGAGTGGGGGAGGGGCAGAGCAAAGGAGAGAGAATTCCGGGCAGGCTCAGCCCTGTCAGCCCAGAGCCTGATGTGGGCCTCTGACTCATGAACCTCAGGAACCAAACTGTGAGATCATGACCCGAGTCAAAATCAGGAGTTGGATGCTCAACCGATTGAGCCACTTAGGCACCCGTCTAAGTGGGTTTTTATGATTGATCTTGTTTTATTTTGATAGAATATATATTTCCACAGGTGTGCTAACTCAAAAATGTCTGTTGTTTGCTCTTGTCCAGTTCTTCTGAGGGATTTTAGAACAAGCGTCAGACATACAGCTCAGTTGTAACCGTGTGGCTTCTGCCCCCTCACGACACTCCTCTGTTTGAACAGCCACTGGTAGCCTCTGTAGAACTTTCCCTGGGTACATAACCTGTGTTCCATATTACACCTATACTCTTAACATGGGCTAGCTCAACAGTAAAAAGGGCCATACTTCATATTACCTACTTCTTTGCTAAACTCTGAGCCAAACTCATCCAGAAAGAAATCTTTTGCCCAAACACCACCTTTTTAAAAAGTTTCCAATTCTTTACAAGATAATGGCATGCAGTGGGTTTTAATTTTAAATCCTTCCTCCTTTCTTAGGTAAAGGTGCAGTCAATATTAAATTTTCTAAGACCACATCATAAAAGTAGATTCTTTCTTTCCATTAGGAACAGTGTTTTAATTGGGTCTTTTCATATCAAGGATGATAAGTCCTGGATTTGATCACAAATTTTTAATTTTAGATATACTAAGAATAGCAGTAACTTTCGTAATTTATGTTGTAAGTCATGTGAAATTGCCATAAAGACAGAGCCTCAGAGTCCTTGTAAATGGAATCCTAGGCTGCTATAGACAGTACATATATAACTGAGAAATACAGTGTTTCATTTTATAAGTAACATAACATTTTATAAGTAACATACTAATTATATTTGAAGCAAATGATTAACAGCTTTCTTTGCTACCTTAGAATTTGAGATCTGTGGTATGATTTGGAAAATAATCTGGGAAAGTTTGAGTTCATGTTGTCTTGTTCTCAAAAACTTTTCCATATTCTAGCTAGAGGAATTGTGAATCATGCTGTTTAGTTGAGTGTTTACTGCGCTTTCTTTTCCCAACTACTACATCTCATCCCACACAAGCATTGATTGAGATCTACCTTGAAAGGGGGGAAAAAAAAAAACAGGCTGAAGAGTGTATTTTCTTGTAAACAAAAAAAAAAAAGATGGGTTACCATTACCTTTCAACTGTTATTATGCCTTCCAGTCAACCGATAAACTCAGTGAAAAAGGTCTTAAACAGTGAGGAAATTAACAGTCACTTAATTAGAAGTTTAGAGATAGGAAGATTCAGGTTTAGTTGAGTTCATTCAATGATGTCATTCATCTAAGGACTCACCAGTCTCCTGTTGGCTTCTTGTTCTTGTACTTACAGCCTCATGACTACAAGCAGCTCCAAACCCCACTGCTCACAACACAGGAGGGAAAAAAGAGAGAGGCGTTCTTTTTCTTATTGGGAAAATCTCTCTCAGAAGCTGACATACTTTATACTTTTTCTTGTTGGTTAAACTGGGTTATGTGCCCACTCAAAAAGCATTAGCAAAGAGGAAAGAGACAGTTCTTCAAGGCTGAGAACATTCACTCCCCGGACAAAATAGAGTTCAGCTAGCTAGCAAGGAGCAATGGCTCTGGATTGGCAAACAAAAGCGCCACACATTCCTTAATGTGCTTATGATGGCAGTCTGTGGGATGCCTTGGTACCTGCTGTATAGCTACCTTTGTGTCTGTGTTCACTCATGAATTACTGCTAGTCTAGTCCTGGTCAATACAGATACTCGAAATTTATAGGTAAAGGCACAAGTAAAATAATTATAGGTGATTTATAAGGTAACTTCAAATAAATGATTAAAAGTATGAAGAGAGAAAGTGAAAACTGCCCATCAATTGCACAGAATACAAGCTTTGAAGTATGATTACCTCTAAAACGAAAAATATTAACTTTGTAAATTAGATCAATATTAATGTTTTATTCCTAGGTGAAGATGGCACTCCGAACATCAGGACATCTCTTACTGGGAGTAGTTCGAATCTATCACAGAAAAGCCAAATATCTCCTTGCAGACTGTAATGAAGCATTCATTAAGATAAAGATGGCTTTTCGGCCAGGTATTGTTGACTTTTTTTTTTTTTTAACCTTGGATTTTCTCATGCAGTATGAAAAATTGCAAAACCTATATTCTAGTTCCACTTGTTTTGTTCTAATATTAATACAGGGGAACCTTTCAAAAACAGGGCTAGGCTTGGAGAGGCAGTGGTTCAAGGGAAGAAACCCACTTCAGTCGTACATATGGAATTATGGCAGTCACCCCTTTTTAAATGCCTTTTCATTATCTTACATAGAACTGAGTCAGAGTTGAAATGTTGAAAGCTGATTGTTACATGAATTTTTTAAATGTAACTTAAGAAAATCTTAGGATTTAAAATTTTTTTCCCAAATAATTTTAGCATGTTCTTAAAATTCACTTTTAACTTGAGACTTTTATTAAACATTGTTTATAGTGTTTTGTTGTTTTAGGTAGTGATTGGCTCTAAAACTGGATTCTAGCAACCAAATTTCCATCTGCATAGATAATAATTATGATATCTGAATTCATATGTCATTTTGTAATTTTTAAAACAATGATGGAATTTTATTCTAATTAAAATAATGAAGAGATGCCTTATATGGTAGTTTTTACCGAAGTTATGTTTTACTACTTCAATTTATTTTAACATATGAACAGTGAGATTTTTGAGATCTAAGATTTTATTTAAAAGCCAATTGTTTAGGTAGAGGCTATGGTACTTGAATGATTTCTAACATGTAGATCATTGCATTTTGCTTAAGTAACCATGCTTTTTTATTTTTCCTTATTTAAAGCAATGCGTTTTTAGCATACACTGAAGAATATAAGGAAAACCAAAATAATGTAATCCCACTTACCCTAAAATAACCAACTCCTCTTGATATTTAGGGTGTTCCTTTCCAGTCATTCCCCTTCTTCATAAATGTCATGTTTATGAAGAAAACTGTTATTAATATTTATTTGTCATGTCCTTTTCAAGACTTACCACCTTAATGCATTATTAGTGCTTTGACTTTTTTTGGAAAGCAAGTAATTTGGCCTATGAGTATAGAAAAACAAAAGTACTTGAGCTTTGGTGGTACTTTGCATACATTATCAATCTTTCAGGACTATAACCTTAGGAGATCATACTGACTTTACCTTCCTCTCATCCCTAGATAACCTGTGATATAACCAGGCCTTCAAGCTTACCATTTCCTTTCCAGGTGTTGTTGACCTACCTGAAGAAAATCGAGAAGCTGCTTACAATGCTATTACCTTACCTGAAGAATTTCATGACTTTGATCAGCCACTGCCTGACTTAGAGTATGTCTCTCCCTCTTTTAATTGTTGACTTGGTCTACAAATAACATTATTGGTTTCCAAATGTATAGTTTTCCATGGAATGTTTTTTTTTTAACATTTATTTTCAAGAGACAGACACACACAGTGCAAGGGGGGAGGTGCAGAGAAAGGGGGTTACAGAATCGGAAGCAGGCTCCAGGCTCTGAGCTGTCAGTGCAGAGCCCAACGCGGGGCTCGAACCCACCAACACTGAGATCATGACCTGAGCTGAAGTTGGACGCTCAACCGACCGAGCCACCCAGGCGCCCCTTCCTTGGAATGTTTTGACACCAAATTAACATGAGGCTCAAATGTATAAGCTTTCAATTAGGATAATGTATAAATATGAAACATATAACCTAGAATTGTTTCTTCTGTAAGAAAACTGTACAGATGTCAACTTTAACAAAGCTAAGATAGGAGAATTCACATGTGCTTAGGCCAAAGCTTGTGTAAACAGTTTCCCAGGTTTGTGCTTTACATAAGGATATTAGTAAACATGAACTATTGGTTCACGATTTTTCTCTGGAGGTACATATTAAAGTCATCTATAGGTATCCTCTTTGCCAAGCTAACTTAAAGAGCAAGAAAGGGTCATTGTCACAACATCCAATTGAGAAAGTTGTGCAGAGATGACCGTTCTAGCATAATATTGTAGTATATTTCTCTTTTCTCAAGTCCTCAAAAGCCAGCTGTTACCATGACAGGGAATGTGCCTATAACTTTCCATGTGATTTAGTAGCACAAGTGACAACCAGAAAACTCTTACACTATGCCCCATTTTTGTTTTTTTTTGACAAATTTTTCTGCTTTGTAAAATGATCTATGACTCCTAATTCTGATTTTTTTTGTGTGTGTGTGAAATAATGCTAGGTGCTATCTAGCTCCTTTCCTGTTTTCTTTTTCCTCTTAAACTTCCATTTTTAAAAAGTTTTTATCATGGAAATTTAACAGCCAAAAATTAGATTAGTATAATGAACCCCATGCACTGTTGTTTAATTTGAATATGTTGCCAGTTTTATTTCATATGTATTTCCCCAATTCAACCTCCAACGCACACTGGATTGTTTTAAAGAATATAGATCTTCCTTTCTCTGTAAATACTTCAGTATGTATCTCTTTTGAGGTAAGGAATTTTTTTTTTAATTTTTTTTTTTTAACATTTAATTTTGAGAGAGAGAGAGAGCGAGCACAAATTGGGAAGAGGCAGAGAGGGAGGGAGACACAGAATCTGAAGCAGGCTCCAGGCTCTGAGCTGTCAGCACAGAGCCCGACATGGGGCTCAAACCCACGAACCGTAAGATCATGACCTGAGCCGAAGTCGGACACTTAACCGACTGAGCTACCCCGGCGCCCCAGGAATTTTCTAAATATATCCGTAACAACATCCCATCTTAAAAATACAATATTTCTTTAGTGTGATATCCAGTCAGCATTCAAATGTCCCCCGTTGACACATAGGCCTTTTTCCCCCAATTTAAGTTAGGGTCTGTACACATTCTGTAAGCTGCATTTGGTTGGTATGTTTCAGAAGTCTCTTGTGTTTTTATTGGCATTTGCTAAAAAAAACAAAACAAAACAAAACAAAAAAACGGATGTTTTGTTTTGAAGCATTTACATTCTGAATTTTCCTGATATTCTACATTGTTTAATGTTACATGTTTTTTATTTAATATTTTTTAAATAATAGAGATTATTTGTTAGAAGAAGAAAGTCTCAGAAAAGCTGGGTAGCTTCAGTGTTCGTAACACCTGTAAGTTTCACAACCCTGATGAAAACTCATGCCTGTCTAGACCATGCACTTCTGAGTTTTTCCTCTGTATACGCTATTACCTTATGAAGTGATTTCAGCATATTCTATTTTGCCTGCCGGTCACTTATGATTTTTAAATAAGCATACAAAATAAATTCCAAATCACTGTTAAAATTCTTAAATTGTAGGGGTGCCTGGGTGGCTCAGTCAGTTAAGCATCCCAACTTTAGCTCAGGTTGGGATCACACAGTTCACGGTCTCACAGTTCACGATCTCACAGTTCATGGATTCGAGCCCCGCATCGGGCTCTGTGCTGACAGCTCAGAGCCTGGAGCCTGCTTCGGATTCTGTGTCTCCCTCTCTCTCTGCCCCTCCCCCACTCATGCTCTGTCTCTCTCCATCTCTCAAAAATGAATAAGCGTTAAAAAAAAAAAACTGAAAAAGATTCTTTAATTGTATTTAGTATTCTATATTAAGACTTATAAACCATGATAACTTGTGTGCATGTTTTTTCCTTATAGAGAGAATTAGGATTTTATATATATATATATACGTATATATACATGTATATATATGTATATACGTATATATATATGTATATATGTATGTATACGTGTTACAGTAAGACTTGAGACTAAAATGTATTCGAAATTCTTTTAAAGTGACATAGATGTGGCCCAGCAGTTCAGCCTGAACCAGAGTAGAGTGGAAGAAATAACCATGAGAGAAGAAGTTGGGAACATCAGTATTCTACAAGAAAATGATTTTGGTAATAGAGAAACAGATCACTAGACACTAGCTAATGTTAGAATTATGTTGTTGCACTACTAGCAATTTGAAAAAGAAAACCCAGACATATGTTACATTTATGATGACAGAAAAAATTTTATCTCCTGTATTTTCATCAAAAAAAGAATTTGCCTTCCTACCAGTATATGAACCGTCATTTCCATTTATGCACTAAACTTGATTTCGTCTACTCCTGCCCCCCATACACAGTGATAGAACCTATGTATGGATCTGTGTGAAAAGTTTGAATACTGAAGTAATACATTTAAACTAATCACTTTGGAACAATTTCATTATGTACCTACTATTCTTTCTGAATAGTGTTTAAAACAAGTTAGCGGAAGTATTTTCTTGATGAAAACACATTGTAACAAAATCTGAGTATTTATGCGACCTAACCTACATACATAGTTAAATTTACCTGATATATTTAAGATGATGTAAATATGGATCCTACTTTTGAATTTGCTAGTCATGCCCCAGAATCAGTTTATGAAATATAAATGCTAAAGGTTTAAAGTTTAAACTAGATGTTTTAATACTCAAGTAAGACTTCCATAAGTAGATGTGGCATCACAATTATCATAAATCGTTAGGTGCTTTCTTTTATAACAGTGATGTTTGTAACTTTGTTTACCTTATCACTAAAATTTGTTCAGGCGACTTTGGAATGGATGATCGTGAGATAATGAGAGAAGGCAGCGCTTTTGAAGATGACGACATGTTAGTGAGCACTAGCGCTTCTAACCTCCTGTTAGAGCCTGAACAGAGCACCAGCAATCTGAATGAGAAAATTAACCATTTAGAATATGAAGACCAATATAAGGATGACAATTTTGGAGAAGGAAATGATGGTGGTATATTAGGTAGGTCACAACAAGGTGGTTATTTTAACATTTCCTTGTTCAGTTGTGGTGTTTTAGAGCAGTCACTAATTTTATGCCTTAAGCAGCTCTTTGGGTACAGATGTGTGAATTGTGACCATTTGATTTCATTGAAATTCTCTGAAACTAGCCTAAAAATATGATGTACCTGATTTTCTTAAAGGTGCTTGTCTCAGTGTGTTAAGGTTTACTAGTTCTTAAAACTTCTCTATTTGTGTTTGATATCTATATTAAGTAAATATGTTTTAAATAGAGATATGAACCAGAAAATCTAAATTAAGAATGAGAAATTTTTTTGTATATGGTTTTATACTTTCGTATGCTACCTTGAAGAGAAACAGATGGAAGTTGAAGTTTTTTAATTTGGTTGATTTTCATATAATTGTATTTCCTAGTGATTAGCTATTCTTTTAGCATTTCTTTTTCAAGTTATAACTAAATTACATTCCCTATTTCAGATGACAAACTTATAAGTAATAATGATGGTGGTATCTTTGACGATCCCCCTGCCCTGTCTGAGGCAGGTGTGATGTTGCCAGAACAGCCTGCACATGATGATATGGATGAGGATGATAACGTATCAAGTAAGCATTTCCTGTTCAGTGACCTGGACGTGATTATATGGTAGCTAGAAAGGTATTTAATGTAGACGACTGTAAACTAAAAGTTCCAGCTTTTAATGAATTGTAAATCTTCTTAAAAACAGTGTTTGGTTCTTATTCTCTTTCATGTTTAACTCTGTCCCTCCACTTTTGTGGCCAGTAGGGTTCACGTCTGGAGCAACTCCTTCATAACTAGAAAAGTGTTGGTTATTGGTACCAGTGGGTTTCTTTCAATTTCTCAAGGGGATTTTGTCCTGCCATTTGTAGGAGATGTATTACATACGCAAGGCTTTTGTGACCAAATTTCTGTTTTTATAGTGGGTGGGCCTGATAGTCCTGATTCGGTGGATCCTGTTGAACCAATGCCAACTATGACTGATCAGACAACACTTGTTCCAAATGAGGAAGAAGCCTTTGCTTTGGAACCTATTGATATCACTGGTGAGCAAACAGACTTTTTCAACATATAAAATTTAGAATGTAAGGTCCTAGTTCTGGCTGCTCTTCTCTAATCTGCTACTCTTGTTTTAGATAACTAAGCTTCTTTCTTTTTGTCAGGTATCTATTATAGAATCTTCAGTTATAATCCAGATATCTTACAGAATATCTGTACAGGTCGCTCTGAAATATAGAGAACACGTTTTTTGCTAACGTGTATCTTAGTCTTTGGGGGTTCCCAAAAAAGATCACAGGTAACAATTAGAAAACATTACAAGGCATTTTACAAGATTGATTACCTTCCAAAGTTCTAGGTTCTGTAGAGTTGGGCTACAATCTGGGAAAAGCTAAGCATATTCTTTTTTTATTTTTATTTTTTTAACTGGAAATGTGATTCTAAAATAAGCACTTTTAGTGCTTATTAAGAAACAAAGCCAAACATACTGGGGTGCTGTTTCTCAATAAAAGGGGCAATTTAAGATTGGTAAATTAGATGTGAAACTAAAATTTCTAGATGGTTTATGGGTACTTTGGGGTGAATACTTGAAATTAGTTACACTATAATTCAGGATACAGCTATCACTTTTAAATAGAACAAGATAAACTTTTTTTCTACCTAAAACTAGAATTTGATCACCAAAAATTGCCTTGGGCTTCTGGTATATAAAGAGTGCTTGGTAGACATCTATTTAGAAACTGAAAATAGAACAAAGAACAAGTCTTTATCCCATGGAACTTAAGTACTAATTAGGGGAGCATGAGTAAGTACAATATGTACTGTATTAGTGACCGATTTTGTAGAGAGCTATAAATAAGGCAAAATAGGTACACCGCACTGGTTAAAATAGGATAATCAGAGGGCGGCTGAGTGGTTCAGTTGAGCGTCCAACTTCGGCTCAGGTTGTAATCTTGCAGTTTGTGAGTTTGAGCCCCACATCAGGCTCGTTACCGTCAGCCTGTCAGCACAGAACCCACTTGGGATCCTCTGTCCCCCTCACTCTGCCCCTCCCCCCTGACTTGCACTCTCTAAAAAAATAGTAAAAAAAATAATAATAATAATCAGGATTTGCAGTCTGTTTTAAGAACTTCAACTTTCAGAGACGGGAACTCAGTAGCTGGAGAATAAGTGTTGTACAGGGGCTGTCACTGTATAACATCTTTTTGAATCTTGAATTCTGAACTCCCTGAATGTTTTATACATAAAAATCGTGGAAGTGTAACATTTCTGCCAGGAAGTGATGTTGAGGAATTTGTAGCCTAAGAAATTGAGAGAATGCTGCCTACTTTGCTGAGTTTTTGGTAAGGATTACGAGTGAGTGTACGGGCAGGATTGAGAGTAGAGCTCCAGGTCCATCTGGGTGTGGGCTTTTGTTTTACTTCATCAGTCTGCTTGTACAAGTGCCATATGTGAATTGTAACTTCTCCGCTAAAAATCATAATAATTGCAACCATTTACAGAAGACTGAGTATTTTACAACTCCTGTAAGTGGTTGGCATTATTTCAAGTGAGAAAATAAAGGGGTAAGCAAGATGAAGTTAACTTTTCTAAGTGGTCACTTGGGTAATAATAAATTACAAAACCCAGTTCTTGAGCCCAGATCTGAATCAAGTATGATAGGTTCCTTTTTACACTGTAAACCTACATGGGAAAAATATATTGGCACTTGAATTATTTTACTCATTTTGTGCCTACAGTCTATAAATATTCATTCAGCAAATTTTTATCAAGCACCTATTGTGTATGCCAGTCTCTATTCTACATGGTACTGCAGAAACATCAGTTAAAACGGATTCTGCCCTCTTGATGTTTTTCTACCAGGTGTATAGAAAAGCAGGGATACAATGAGACCAACTCTGGTGGCTCTTTATTTCATGATGGCCTCACAGGAAAGTGACCTTATTTTCTTCTATCATTCCAGTCAAAGAAACAAAAGCCAAGAGGAAGAGGAAGCTGATTGTTGATAGTGTCAAAGAGTTGGATAGTAAGACCATTAGAGCCCAGCTCAGTGATTATTCTGATATTGTTACTACTTTGGATCTGGCACCACCCACCAAGAAATTGATGATGTGGAAAGAAACAGGGGGAGTGGAAAAACTCTTCTCCTTACCTGCTCAGCCTTTATGGAATAACAGACTACTGAAGGTAATAGAGTTTGCAGAATTTTTTTAAGTTAATTTTTAAAACTTTTGAATCATTTTTGATCAAGTATTTTCAACTATATGGCACTTTTTTTTACTTAAATCACAATATACTGAACATAACCTGTCGGAAAGATTGTGTTGACACCTGCATTTCTAAAAGATGCAGAAGGAATTTTTTCTGTATGAAAAAGCTGCTGTGGTTTTTAATAATTCTCTCTCCTCAACCTCTCTCTGATAAATTACTAATTCTATTACCTTAGCATACACTGTGTTTCAAGTCTACAATCCTTAGATACCACTTTCAAGCCAAACCATGGCGTGGTTCTCCTTTTCCTGGAATAAAGAATTCTCTGATGGGGCGCCTGGGTGGCTCAGTCCACTGAGCGTCCAACACTTGGTTTCCACTCTGGTCACAATTTCATGGTTTGTGGGTTTGAGGCCTGCTTGGGATTCTCTCTCTTTGCCCTTCCCCTGCTTGTGCACTTGCTCACTCTCAAAACAAAACAAAACAAAACAAAACTATCTGGCTTTAAATTGATTTAATAAGAATTACTTTCATCTCTAGGCTCTTTTCTACTCATCGTAGGTTCCATACTATTCCAAAACAACGTCCAAAAGGGGAGAATGCTGAGTGAAGCAGTACTATTAGACTGTTATTCTAAAGTTGAAATATGCATAGAATTGATTTTACGATAGATATTACTAGAAAGTATTTCAGAGCAGCAATGCTATTGTAAAATTTATTTATTGGAATCTGAGTGATGGAATTGTTTGGAAGAAAGTCTTTAAGGTATTTCTACTCTTTGACTTAGTGATCTCATTATTAGGAAAATTCCTAAGGAAGTAATTCAAAATATGGAAAACCGTTTCTGTGAGTATGGTCCATTACAGTGTTTGCAATAGAGCAACAACAAAATAGCAAAAAAATGGTTCAAATGTGGTATGTACACGTGTACATATATATCTCCACTCTGTGGAATATTAAATAGTTATTAAAATTAAAAGTGATAGTATTAAAAAAACAGTATGTAAAACCACTTGGTATGTTTCCAGTTAGAGTAAGTGTATGAATATGAAAATAAACTGCAGGCAAACAAATTTAAAATTTTAGTGTTCTCTCCAGGTTACAGGATAGTGGATAGTTTTTCTTTATTGATCTTTCTGAAATTGCTGTACTTAATAATTTGTTAACCTGTATTTAAAAATTAAGATGGAATGAAGTAGGAATCATACAACTATATTAAAATGTACTTAATGGAAAATAGAAATGTCAGTGGTGGATTTTAATATGATTTTTATTTTATAATTGAGATTTTTTTTTTCCCTAGCTCTTTACACGCTGTCTTACACCACTAGTACCAGAAGATCTTAGAAAAAGGAGGAAAGGAGGAGAGGCTGATAATTTGGATGAATTCCTCAAAGAATTTGAAAATCCAGAGGTTCCCAGAGAGGACCAGCAGCAGCAGCACCAGCAGCGTGATGTTATCGGTATGTTCTGTTAGAATAGTTCCTTGATGACTTACCTGTATATTGGCAGAGTAGAAGAAATCGGGAACAAAGGGGTATACTCAAATTTTTGGACCTGGAAATACATTCCTTACTATAGCATTCGATTTCTTTGTTAAATATAAGCTTTCTGTTTTTGGAAAGGTTTAAAGTAGGACCGGCTGAGTAATCTTCTGCTAAAAGGATTATCCTGCATTGGGTTGGAGGTGGTGAAACTTGTCCTTTTAAGGCCCTTTTCCACCTTTAAATGTATTGACAACTTGAGTAATATTTGTTGGGGGGAGAGGTGGTAAAAATTTATTTGGCCTTCTTCATTAGAGAAAAAGTACTCTTAATATATTAATATTAAAAGTAAATTCTCTAAAATATTATTAAAGACTGTATGATCCACATGTCCTCTTCATATGACCAATTGCAGATGAGCCCATTTTGGAAGAACCAAGCCGCCTCCAGGAGTCCGTGATGGAGACCAGCAGGACAAACTTGGATGACTCAGCCATGCCCCCACCGCCTCCCCAGGGAGTGAAGCGAAAAGCAGGACAAATTGACCCAGAGCCTGTGATCCCTGTAAGTAAGCATATCAGTCATTAAGAATTTTAGATCCCTAGTAATAAGGTTATCTAAGGAGCTCTTATGAAGTATTAATGGCAGGGAATGGGTCTAGAGAGAAAGAATGGCAACCGAAGATGTGAACACAGTGTGCCCTAAGTGGGAGAAGATATCTGGGAGTTTGAGCCTTTCTGACTCTTCTTGGATAGTTTTGTTTCAGAGGGGCCTAACATGACCATCCTTGGTTAATGTGAAATCCTTGATTCTGAACTTGGGTCCAGTTTATTATTTATTTATTTTTCTTTCTCAGACAATAGTCCAGGTGAATCTGACAATTCTAGATTAAAGATGAAAATCATTATATAGAACCTGTTAAATTCTTTAAGTATCAAATATGTCATGAGTAAAGTGAACACAGGTTGTCACTTTTGTAATTAACAGCTAGTTCCAGGTGTCTGACCAGTTTTTTAATAGGTTTTCTTCTCCTTGTCAGCAAGATTGAACAGTTTTTTCCAGTTTGACGGATACAAATGACATACTTATTACTTTACAGTATACAACATAATGATTTGATATTATGGAATCATTTCCCAACACACATACATATATATTTTGTCTTACATGATTCTTTTTTTCTTGTCCTGAGAACTTGTAAGATCACCATACTGTGTTAGATCTCCAGAACTTACAACTGTAAGTTTATACTGTTGGACCATCTTCTTAACCTCTAGTAACTACTGTTGTACTCTTTTATGAATTAACCTTTCTTTATTCTACCTGTGAGAGCATACAGTATCTGTCTTTCTCTGACTTACTTCAAGTAGCATAATGCCTTTGTAGTCCATCCATGTTGTTACAAAAGGCAGGATTTTCTTTCTCGTGGTAAATATTCCATAGTATATGTATCATATCTTCTTTATCCATTAATGGACACGTTGTTTTCATGTCTTGGCTGTTATAAATAATGCTGCAGTGAACATGAGGGTGCAGATAACAGTTGAAGGTGGTGATTTTCATTTCTGTTGGATAAATACCCAGAAGTGGAAGTGCTGTTCTAATCTTTTAAGGAACCTTCGTACAGTTTTCCATAGTGGCTGCACCAACAGTGCACAAGGGTTTCTCTTTTGATGCTAGTCATTCTAACAGTGTGAGGGGATCCTTCATTGTGGTTTCGATTTGCATTTCCTTGCTTCAAAGATGTTGAGCACCATTTCATGGACCTTTTGACCATCTCTAGGGTCTTTGGAAAATGTTTATTCACCTCCTGTGTCCATTTTTGAATCAAACTGGTTTTTGCTCTTGAATTGTGTGAATTCTTTATTAGGGATATTAACCCCTTATCAGATAAATGATCTGCAAAGATTTTTTTCCATTCTATAGACTGCCTTTTCCTTTTATCCGTAGCATCCTTTGCAGAGCTTTTTAGTTTGATGTAGGTCTATTTGTGCTTTTATTGCCAAGACCTATTTTGAGGAGCTTACCCATCCTATGTTTTCTCCTAGTAGTTTGGTGGTTTCAGATCTTACATTCAAGTCTTTAATACATTTTGAGTTGATTTGTGTGTGTGTGGTGTAAGATAGGGGTCCAATTTTTCCAGAACCATTATTGAAATAAGATTTCCACGTTGTAGGCTATATACATGGGTTGATTCTTGGGCTCTCTATTCTGTTCCAGGTTCCTGTAGTATGAGACCGTTTTAGGCTATCTTATTAAATAATCAGAATATACTTGTCATGAAGTAACATCTGGCTACCCTTAAGTTCATGTAGGATAGGAAAACTAAAATAAGTATAAAGGGAGTAAGGTGTAGTGTGAGGCTCCCTAATCCTAAGTTTATAGAATAAATGAATCTGGGCAAAAGGATGATTTTTTATAACCTTAGGCTCTTGGTTCAGCCTCCATCAGGAGGTTTTGGCAGAAGATTCCTCTGCCAATTTTAAGAACTAGTTTCCTGTGCCCTCTGATGGTAGAGTTGTCAAGGAGAGCATCTTCCTGTATGAGCTCAGGAATGAGGGTGGAAACAGGTATCAAGAGAGTTACTCTAGTACTACTGTCCTGGAGGAACTTGTTTTGTAATGTTCTTCACTGTTTACATTAAGCCTGTGAGAAGAAGGATATTCAAGAGATGGACTCAGAAAGATAGTCTCCTCATTCCTATAATTTGCTGCCAGTAAGAGCTCCAAGGCAAGCCCACGCTTAGTTGTAATAATCTTAAGACAGTTGTATGTAGTAATGGTTGATAGTACAGGCTATTTAACGTTAAAGCCTTTTTGCGTTGCCTTAGAGTTAGTGGGTGGGTCTGTTTTGTATGGTTTTTCCTAAAATGCTACTAGACAAAGCTCTGGGGGTTTTCTGTTCCTAGTTTTTCTTGTGATTTACAACTTTCTCACATGGACTTTATAGGTATCTGATGCCTAAAAAGTAAGTATAAGAACACAACACTTCTATTATAATTGATTAATTTCTTCTGTACCCTAATGTTAAAGCTCTTTAAGAAGAACAGATCATCAAGTTTTGGTTTTAAGGAAGTATGGCAATATGACCCAGTATTTCTTTCTACTGTTTCAGCCCCAGCAGGTAGAGCAGGTGGAAATCCCCCCTGTAGAGCTGCCCCCAGAAGAGCCTCCAAATATCTGTCAGTTAATTCCAGAGTTAGAACTTCTACCAGAGAAAGAGAAGGAGAAAGAGAAGGAGAAGGAAGATGATGAGGAGGAGGAGGTAAGGAAATATTGGAAAAGATCTGATGAATAAATTCCCATCCCAGATTTAGCAAAAATCTTAAAACAGCTCTCTTTTACTTCTCATATTAGAGCTAAGGTAATTGATGTTGAGCATCACAGTGGTGAAAAATGTTCACACATAAACAAAATTTAACCAAATTCTTAATGATCTGGATCATCATTAAGAACATCAAGTTTTATGCTCTGCTATACCTCATTGTTTCCCTTGTGGGCTTTTGAAGGACACACGACTGCCCTCTCACTGATTTCTTAAAGTCTAGGTGGTTTGTACCTGCTTTTATTATCTTGTGGCCAATTCTTACTATTAGTGTCTGCCTCTGGTATGACCTCGCTCTCTGTGGCCTGGAAATCACATAACCATTTTCCATGAGTTTTGTTTTCATTAGATTGGGGTGAGATGTGACTTGGCTAAAAGAAAGGTTTGAATGGCTTTATTTTTTTAAAAGAAGAGGTGCTTTGAGAATGGCTTTTCTTGGCTGTTTGGGGTCTTTCTGGACCTTTGAAGCTGTTCTAGGTAACTTAGGATTTATTATTTTGATGCTGTCAGATATTTTAAATTTACAATAAAAATGTTAATAAAATATCTTCCAGGAAGTTTAAATTTCTTCTAAGACTAAAGGTTATGGATTGGGTATATATTTTCATGAGTATCTGTATTTATAATTTATCATCATTATGCCAACCATAGATTTTATAACCATTTAGTGCTTGAGTACCACCTTTTTTTACAGTCAGGATTTAGCCCCAGAGCTGCTACTTTTTTTATGCACTAATGTATGCCACATTATCTCAGACTGTGTTGAGTCACTATTTAAAATTCTTGTGCATTTTATTATGTATGAAGCTGTAAACTCCCGGTTCTTGGAAATGGGGTATGTAGTTCCGGCATAGCAGGTCTCAGCAGTCGCCCCATGCCAGCTTCACAGAAGACAGGTCTGCAGGTGACTGGGAGCCAGGCAGCTCAAGTAAAATCAAGTATTAGCTCATTTCTTTTAAAACACTATCCAGACCAGTAGTACTTCCTCATCTGCTAATCTGTATGCTCTTTGGTACTAGTCCGCAAGGAGATGAGCTGTATATTCAGTTAAGTGTTTGCTTACAGGTACAGAAGACTTTCTTCTGTAAGTTAGGCAAGTTCATACTAGACACAGATATTTTCTGTTACTCAATACACAATTTAAATTAGACCTTTCAGGATAAAGGAAATAATTCATTTTGCAGAACACTTTTGTCAGCTTTTTTATGTGTCGGGTGGGGTCATTTTCATTCAGGATGAAGATGCTTCTGGAGGTGATCAGGATCAAGAAGAAAGAAGATGGAATAAAAGGACTCAGCAGATGCTTCATGGTCTTCAGGTACGTGTGCCAGTCCAGACTTAGAAAGACTTGAGTGAAAACTTGACATTGCTCCCTCAAAAAGCAACATGCTATAACCAGAAAGTCTACGTTTGTGACACGTTTTCCAGCACGACGTATTCCAATACATATGCCAAGAGTAAGCCTGGGCTGCCTCAGTCCATTAAGTGTCCAGCTCTTGATATCTGCTCAGGTCATAATCACACAGTTTGTGGGATCGAGCCCTGTGTCAGGCTCCACGCTGCCTCTCCCCCTCCAAACAAATAAGGCCTTAAAAAAGAAAGAGTAAGCCTGGAAAGCATCTAGGTGAACACTTTGCAGTGGTTATGCTGCGAAGGTAAACTGTGGTGGTGGCTTATAGAATTCCTCTGTGTGTCTGCTACTTTTTAGTGATCATTGAATGTATTTGTTGGATCATTATTTGAGCATCTGTGAAATACCAGGCATGTTGCTTAAGGTTTCCCAAAATAGAGTCAAAGGATCGAGAGATTTTAAAAATAAGCTGAGGGGCGCCTGGGTGGCTCAATCAGTTAAACACCTGACTTTGGCTCAGAGCCTGCTTCGGATTCTGTGTCTCCCTCTGCCCCTCCCCCACTCATTCTGTCTTTCTCAAAGACATTAAAAAAAATAAGTTGAAATCTTAGGAAGAGTTAGTGCTCAGTTTTACTATCGTATCACATTTGCTTTTCCCCTTTACCTTCACTATTGAAAAAAGTCCACTCCCACCAGAATACATAGTATACTCTTCCTAGTGTCCAAAATTAGCATCTTTTTAAAATTAGCACTTTACTGGGGCTGTCGGTTCAGTGTCCAACTTCAGCTCAAGTCATAATCTCACAGCTCATAAGTTCCGAGCCCCACATCAGGCTGTGCTGACAGCTCAGGGCCTGGAGCCTGCTTCCAATTCTGTGTCTCCCTGTCTCTCTCTGCCCCTCCCCTGCTCTGGCTCTCAAACATTAAAAAAAAAAGCACTTTCCTGTGAGATTACTTTAATTCTTCCTTTGTTTTATTTCAGCGAGCTCTTGCTAAAACTGGAGCTGAATCTATCAGTTTGCTTGAGTTATGTCGAAACACAAACAGAAAGCAAGCTGCAGCAAAATTCTACAGTTTTTTGGTTCTTAAAAAGCAACAAGCTATCGAGCTGACACAGGAAGAACCATACAGTGACATCATTGCAACACCTGGACCAAGGTTCCACATTATTTGAGCAGCTAGAAGCATTATAGCTAGTGTTCATTTCACTAGTGTATACAAATTGCCCCCATGTGTAGGGCACACAAAACCCTTTGAGAAAATTTAGATTTTTGTCTGTACAAAGTCTCTGCCTTTTTCTTCATTTTCCAGTATTTTAAATTTATCAGTTTCATCTTTAAGGGAAACTGCTTATATGGATGTGTTTGTGTTCTGATGGAGAAACAAGCACACCCGAGGACCCAGAAGATCATTTTAACAGTTCAGAACAGTTGTGTGCAATATTGGCGCATGTGATGATGAGTAGCAGTTGAAAGTCGGGATTTTTATCTTAGTTCTCCATTATTGCAGTGGAAAGGAAAACATGTCAGGAAAAAAACGCTGGACAGTTTAAGAACTATGGTGTGAGTCTTTGACAGAAAGAAGTTGTCTTTTCCCACTAGTAACACTGGCAATCTTAACACCTATTTTTAGAGATGGTGCCCAAAACAAATTGTCCTCTTGAGATACATTTTAAAGTGTAATTCCGTAATGACCAAGAGGGCACGTGAAATTGTGCTATATATAAGTAAAACCCTTCAGCTACAAAATGATAGAACTTGGTTTAAAGTGTTCTATTTTGTAAGTCATTCCATTTGAAACTTTTTAATGAACCTGACTATCCTGAAATCTGTTGTTTTAGTGAGGCTCTCAAATGAGCCAAAGTAGACTTTTTAGAGTAGAATAAATATAAAAACATTTTATAACTTTCCAGAAGCTATAAATCAAAGTTTTAAAAAGATGTTTGGATATATTTGAGTATTCAGATCATGAAAATAGAAATTGCTATGCCAACTAAAAGGACAGACTGATGGGAAATTATACACCTGGTTGACTTAGCCCTTAAGCAGACAATGCTGTTAATAACTAATGGCTTCTCTGATATTTATTACAAGTTTTAGTACTGATCTTTTCCCAATGCTGCACACTCCTATGTTTGGAACTTTATTTTTAATGCCTTTGCAACAGAAATCCCATATCCGGTTTCCTGTAATTTAAGAAAAACATCCAAATAAAGGCTTTATTATTAACAGACCAGATAGCACCAGAAATTATGTGACTATTATGATTCTCAAAATATGTCTTAACTTTTTAGGGCAAAATTACACTGAAAGTTCTAGCTTAAATGTTGGCACTTTTGTGGGAAAAAAAATCACTTTTCAAACTCAGACTTCAGTGTATACCCAATAATTTTAAATTATGTGAAATGTTTTAAATTAGTGAACTCGTAATTACTGTTTTGATGATTCAGTTTCTTGAGAATGGTAATTGTATAAAATTGCTATTGCAGCTTTATTTTCAATATGTGCCTGTAAACCATGGATTTTTCTCCCTTTGTAAAAAGTCATTGTAGATAATTGAATGTTTGATTATAGAAAGGTCATTAGTTTCTTGTTAACACATTTTGTTAGTCTGGTTTTGTTGCCTATCGGGTTTAATATTGTTCTTGAAAATAGTTGATGCTATGTTATGTATAACTTTTCTAATAAAAGTTGTGTTATAAGCTGTAAATTTTGGAGTATTGTTTTGTTGATCGTGTTCCCGAGGAAAATGTTAATTATGCCTCATCTTTTGTTTGCCTTCTATAGAATAATTGTTCATACAGATAGTGAATTTTTCAAGAAGTCTTGGGTTAAAAAAATGAAAGATTAGTGTCCTTGTCAACAGAAGGGCCATATGATCTGAAACTTGGGTAGATATACAGTAATGCTATATATTAGCATGTAATGAAATTAAAATGAAAGTAACCAATGGCTAGTGCTGAGGAATCTTTGGGGCACAGATATATCCCTGTAACTGCTAAGTACCTGCAAATTATGACGTGCCTATTGGTATATGCCCTTGCAGCCCTAAACAAAGCCGATGAACTGGAGGCTTCCTGAGCCCATCTGAGAAGGCTACTGAAAGCCAGGGCATTCAGTAATTTGACATGTCCCTACCTGTGCACATTCAGCCTTACCCTGTTCCCAACTGTGAGCTTTAAGAAACTCAGATGGTTTAAGCCTTGCTAAATCTTAAGCATTAGTTTACTGCTGTTTGTAATAGGAAAACCAGTGTTTACTAAGCACCTATTGTACTCAAACCCAAACATTCTTCAATTTGAGGCTCACCACCTGTGGTAAAACAGACTAGGGGAAGATTATAACCTAATGTGAACGTGATGGAGTCTAGAATACAGCATGCCAAAATATCTGGGAATGGTCCAGAAAATAAAAATCTTTTGGCCAACATTTAAAAGATGGAAAATAACTTAGATTTAGGGTCCAAGATGGCAACGTAGAAAGATCAACTCACCTCCTCCAGGAACACACCAAATCTATGCCTATTTCTAGACCGTTGTTCCTGAAGAAGAGGGCTGGACGACACCTTCACAAGAGAGACCACATAGAGAAGCAAGAGGCAGACAGGACAAGGGAATCAGATGCTATGAATGGTGATGGGAGGGATAGTACTGAGGGACTGACTGCAGATTCATCTGCCCTGGGGCAAGAAAAGGAGCCGTGGTGTAAAAGAGCAACCAGTATATAAAAGATCCAGCCCTAGAACCCTGCCAGATGGTGGGAGAACTGCTGGAACTCTCTGGGTACGAGGGGTTTACACTCCCACTCTGCCTTGATGAGGGGCACAGTCCCTGCACCATAGCCAGCCAGTTCCCTCAATGACCCCTGGGACATTTCTTATAAGGAAATGTCCGCACACCTCTCCTGGATATCCTGGGGCACAGAAAAAATAAAGTTTGAAAGACCAGAAAATAAAGGAGGCAGCCCCACAACTCCACTGAACAGCAAGGAAGCTGCTGGAACTCTCCCAAGTCAGAAAGGCTGTCAAAGCACCATGGTTTACGTTCCCCCCTACACTTTGGTCAGAGGGGAAGGCCTGGGTGCCCTAGCCAGCTTACCACTTCGATGAGCCCCAGGCCCTTAACCTAGAGTAGTCCCAAGAACTAAATGAAACATAAGCAATATGCCTGATAAAGAGTTAAGTGATCATAAAAATGCTTTCTGGACTGGAGAAAAGAGTGGAAGAACTCAAGAGTTGCAACAAAGAGGTAGAAAATACGAAAAAGCCAACTAGATTTGAATACAGTAACAGTGAAAAGTACACTAGAGGGAATCAACAGATTAGCAGATGCAGAACAGATTAGCAATCTAGAAAATGGGGTAAAGGAAGTCAGCACCCAAGCTGAACAGCATAAAGAGTTTTTAAAAATAAAGATATGTTAAGTGATTTCTTGGACATCAACAGAACATTCACATTATAGAAATCCCAGAAGGAGAAGAGAGAGAAAAAGGAGGAAAACTAACTTAAATATACAGCTGAAAATTTCACTAACCTAGGAAACAGATATCTAGTTCAGGAAGCAGAGAGTTCCAAACAAGATGAACCCAAGGAGATCCACACCACAACATGTAATAATTAAAATGTTAATGGTTAAAGATAAAGAGAATTCTTTAAACAGTAAGAGAGAAGCAAAAGATTGTATGCAAGAGAAACCCCATAAAACAGCTAAATTTTCAGCAGAAAATTTTCATGCCGAAAGGGAGTGGAATGATATATTCAAAGTGCTGGGAGGAAAAAACCTACAACCAAGAATGTTTGACCTAGCAAGATTCAGAATTGAAAGACAAAGACTTTCCCAGGTAAATAAAAGTTAAAAGCACATCACCACTAAATTGGCCTTGTAACAAATGTTAAAGGGACTTCTCTAAGAGGAAAAGTCCATAATTAGACATAATAAAAATATGAATAAAAAAGATATAAAAACATGACATACACATAAAAATGTGGAGAAGTGAGTAAAAAATTATTTTAGAATATGTTTGAAGCAAAATGACAATAACTTCATAGAGATTGCTACGTACTTAAGATGTTATTTATGAAACTCTTGGTAACCACAAACCCAAAACCAATAACAGATGCACAAAAAAATAAAGCCAAACATAACGCTACAGAAAGTCATTTTTAAAAAAAGGCAAGAGAAGAGACAACTACAAAAACAACCTGAAAACAATTAACAAAATGCCAATAAGTACATACCTAATAATGATTACTTTAAATGTAAGTAGTCTAAGTGCTCCATTCTAAAGACACAGAGTGGAATGGCTTAAAAACACAGGACCCATCTATGTGCTACCTACAGAAAGACCCACTTCGGACCCAAAGACATACAGACTGAATGTGAAGGTATGAAAAGATATTTCATACAGGTGAAAGCAAAAAAAAAAAAAAAAAAAGCCAGGGTAGCAGGTCAGCAATACTTATATCAGGCAAAATACACGTTAAGACAAAGATTGTAACAAGAGACTAAAGCCATTACATAATGATAAAGGAGCCAATCCAATAAGAGAATGTAACAAAAAATATCCACCCAACATTGGAACACCTAAATACATAAAGCAAATATTAACAGACATACAGAGAAATTACCAGTAACAACACGAGTAGGGGACTTTGATACCCCACATGTCCATGGACAGATTTTTCAGTCAGAAAATAAGGAAACTGTCTTTGAGTGACACATTAGACCAGACGGATCTAACATATATATAGAATATTCCATCCCAAAACAGAATATACAATTTTTTCTGTTGCATACGGAACATTCTCCTGGATAGATCATGTTAAGCCACAAAACAAGTCTCAACAAATTTATATGTGATCCAGACTAACGCCCTGTTGGACAAATCTAACATGAGGACCTTTCTGTGACCAAAAATATTCTCAAGTACAGCTCCTCCTACCCTGATTCTTCTCTTTTGCTTTACCACACCCTTAAGTACACACTCAGGGCATAATGTTCTTGATCTATCATTTTGGAGATAGGACTTACTAAATCCCACAGTATCCACCAGAAATTATTAGGATGGACAAATGACTTCAGTAAAGCTGCAGGAAACAATTAATATAGAGAAATCTGTTGCATTTCTATACAGTAATACTGATGTAACAGAAAGAGAAATTAAGAAAACAATCCCATTTACAGTTGCATCAAGAAGAATGAAACACACAGGAATAGATTCAACTATGGAGGAGAAAGACCTATATTCTGAAAACTGTAGAACACTGATGAGAGAAATTGAGAATGACACAAATGGGAAGATATTCTGTGATAATGGATTGGAAGAATACTGTTACAATGGATTAGAAAAATAATATCATTACAATGTCTATATTACCCAAGCAATCTACAGATTCAATGCAATCCCTATCAAAATACCAACAGTATTTTTCACAGAACTAAAACAATCTTCAAAGTTATATGGAAGCACGAAACACCTAAATAGCCAAAGCAATCTTGAGAAAGAAGAACAAAACTAGAGATATCATAATTCCAGATTCTGAGATATATAACAAAGCTGTAGTAATCAAGATAGTATGGTACTGGCACAAAAATACAGACACATATATCTACAGAACAGAATAGCAAGCCCAGAAATAAACCCACCATTTTATGATCAATTAGTCTACGGCAAAAGAGGCAAGAATATACAATGGGAAAAAGATAGTCTCTTCAATAAATGGTGATGGGAAAACTGGACAGCTATATGAAATAAATTCAAACTGGACCGATTTTTTGCATCATACACAAAAATAAACTCAAAATGGATAAAGTCCTAAATGTAAAATCTGAAACTATAAAACTAGAAAAAAACATAGGTGGTAATCTCTTTGACATCAGCTTTAGCAACATTTTTCTAGATATGTCTCCTTAGGCAAGGGAAAACAAAATTAAAAATAAACCATTGGACTCCACCAAACTAAAAAGACTTTGCATAGCAAAGGAAACCATCAACAAAACAAAAAGGCAACCTGCTGAATGGGAGAAGATATTTCCAAATGACATATCCAAAAAAGGGTTAACATCTAAAATACATAAAGAATGAGAGGAGGGGCCAAGATGGTAGAACAGCATGGAAGGTTTTTTTTGCATCTCTAGTCCCTGAAATGCAGCCATATCAACACTAAACCATCTTGCACACTGAGAAAACTGATTTGAGGATTAACACAACAATCTGTACAACCTGAACCACAGAACTCATCAGGTATGTGGTGCAGAGAGATGAATGGGGGAGAGAGAAACCATGGAGGACAGGGAGCTGTTTTTGCTTGTCGAGAGAGGACAGACACTGGGGGAGAGTATGGGAAAAGCACCCTCCACCCCGAAAGCAGCTGGAGAAAAGTGGAAGAGTGGCAACAGTTACAGGGATTGAACTAAAATGGGAGAAAGGAGAGGGTTTAAATGCCATTAAGATTCTATAAACCAGGGAAGTGCAGAGTCTGAAACTCCACAGCTGGACACCTGGCAGTGCCCTGGTGGGAAGGGCAAAACTCCAGGTATGGAGAGGGAGGTCCAAGGAGTCCTAGGACCACAATGAGAGTGGCAGTTCCCCTTCTGGGAAGACATTTGGTAGAGGCTATGTGTGGCCTCCCCTCAAACAAAGGTCCCAGTGGACCCCAGAGACAACCACATTTGCTGGTATTGGAACAAGGATGTTAAGGGGGAAGGCTGGTGCCAGATGTGTGTTGAGATTTACTATAATCCCTGAAGTGCTGCTGCTACATGATCATGCAAACTTTTTCTGGAGTGGCTGGCATCCAGCCGCAGTCTCTGGGCATGGATTGCCAGCAGCATGGCCTGGGGAATGTTGCTGGGGGCAGGCGAGCACCTGGTCATTGCTCAGCAAGACCCTCCCCCAGAGGGAGGGAGGTGCCACCTGGCGGGCTGATGGCTTGGTCACAGACAATGTAGAAGTAGTGGTGAGTGGACGGAAGCCAGAGAAAAAGGAGGGGTGCTCGATTGCCGGTTAGGGAGAGAACAGAGTTCTGAACTAGAGACTGGGTAGCTGGGTGGTGCCATTTTCACCCCTCCTGCACATGTGCATACATGCCTACACGTGCCACAACAATCCACCCAGTAAGCCGAGCAGCACCCTCTAGTGGAGAATAGAGCCGTTACACTAAGCCATGCCCAGCTAGGCTAACCTCACTCTTGAGGAACCCCACAAGTCTCTCCCTCTGCTTAGTTTACAGACTATAAAGTGCTTCATATTTTGACTTCTAAGGGAAACTGGATGTAAGTTCAATCGTATTTCATTCTGTTTACTGATCCATCTATTCAATTTTTTTCTTTTTCTATTCTTGAATACAGAAAGAAAAATATATTTTTAATTCCCATTTTTATTAAAAAGATTTTTCTTTAATTTTTTTCTACTATATTTTTTACTTTTTTGTAAATTTTTTAAATTCTAATTTATTTTCATCATTTCATTTTATTCTATTTATTGTATTCATTTTTTCAAATGAATTTTTTTCCCTTTTTTTTCTTGATCTTTCGCCAGATAAGGAACCAAATACACCTAGGATCTAGCATCCTTTATTTGATTTTTTTTATGTTTTTTTCACTTTTTAAATTTATTTTTATTTTTTACTTTATTACTTCCTTCTCTTCCTTCAAAATGACTAAATGAAGGAATTCACCCCAGAAAAAAGAACAAGAAGAAATGACAGCCAGGGACTTAACACAGATACAAGACAGATGTCTGAACCACAATTTAGAATCACGATAATACTACTACTAGCTGGGGTTGAAAATAGATTAGAATCCCTTTCTGCAGAGATAAAGGAAGTAAAAGCTAGCCAGGATGAAATAAAAAATGCTATAACTGAGTTGCAATTTCAAATGTATGCCACAGCGGTAAGGATGGATGAAGCAGAACAGCGAATCAGCTAAATAGAGAGCAAACTTATGGAGAATAATGAAACAGAAAAAAAGAGGGAGACTAAGGCAAAAGAGCACGACATAAGAATTAGAGAACTCAGTGACTTATTGAAAAGGAATAACATCAGAATCATAGGAGTCCCAGAAGATGAAGAGAGAAAAAGGGGTAGAAGGCTTATGTGAGCAAATCATGGCAGAAAACTTCCATAACCTGGGGTAAGACACAGACATCAAAACCCAGGAAGCACAGAGAACTCCCATTAGATTCAACAAAAACTGACCATCAACAAGGCATATCATAGTCAAATTCACAAAATACTCGGGCCAGGAAAGAATCATGAAAGCAGCAAGGGAAAAAGAGTCTACAAGGGACTTAACCTACAAGGGAAGACAGATCAGGTTCACAGTAGACCTATCCACAGAAACTTGGCAGGCCAGCAAGGCTGTCATTCAAAATAGGAGAGATAAAAAGTTTCTGAGACAAAAATTAAAGGAGTTGGTGACTAATAAACCAGCCCTGCAAGAAATTTTAAGGGAGATTCTCTGAGGGGAGAAAAGAGGGGAAAAAAAAAAAAAAAAGACCAAAAGCAACAAAGACTAGAAAGGACCAGAGAACACCACCAGAAACTCCACTCTACAAGCAACATAATGGCAGCAAATTCAAATCTCTCAGTACTCACTGTAAACATCAATGGACTAAGTGCTCCAAGAAAAATACATAGAGTAACAGAATGGATAAGAAAACAAGATCCATCTATATGTTGTTTTGTTCAAGAGATCCATGTTAGACCTAAAGACACCTTCAGATTGAAAGTAAGGGGATGGAGAACCATCTATCATGCTAATGGTCACCAAAAGAAAGCCAGAGTAGCCAGAGTGATATCAATCTAGATTTTAAAATAAAGACTGTAACAAGAGATGATAAAGGGCATTATATCATAATTAAGGGATCTACCCCCTTAAGAAAATCTAACAATTATAAGCATTTATGCTCCAAACATGGTAGCACCTAAATATATAAATCAATTAATTACACACATAAAGAAACTCATTGATAATAATACCATAATAATAGGGAGCTTCAGCATCCCACTTACAACAATGGACAGATCATCTAAACAGAAGATCAACAAGGAAACAATGACTTTGAATGATACACTGGACCAGATGGACTTAACAGATATATTCAGAACAGTTCATCCTAAATCAGCAGAATACACATTTTTCTCAAGTGCATATGGAACGTTCTCCAGAACAGATCACATACTGGGACACAAGTCAGCCTTCAACAAGTACAAAAAGATTGAGATCATACTGTGCATATTTTCAGACCACAACACTATGAAAGCTGAAATCAACCACAAGAAAAAATTTGGAAAGATAACAAATACTTGGAGACTAAAGAACATCCTACTAAAGAATGAATGGGCTAACCCAGAAGTTAAAAAGGAATTTAAAAAGTACATGGAAGCCAATGAAAATAATAACACCACAGTCCAACCTCTGGGACACAGCAAAGGTAGTCATAAGAGGGAAGTATATAACAATCCAGACCTTCCTAAAGAAGGAAGAAAGGTCTCAGATATACAACCTAACCTTATACCTTACAGACCTGGAAAAAGAACAGCACATAAAACTGAAAAACAGCAGAAAACAGGAAATAATAAAGATTAGAGCAGAAATCAATGCTATCAAAACAAAACAAACAAACAAAAAACAGTAGAACACATCAATGAAACCAGGAGCTGGTTCTTTGAAAGAATTAACAAAATTGATAAACTCTTAGCCAGTCTGATCAAAAAGAAAAAGGAAAGGACCCAAACAAATAAAATCAAGAAGGAAAGAGCAGAGATTACAACCAACATAGCAGAAATACAAACAATAATAAGAGAATATTATGAGAAATTATATACCAATAAAATGGGCAATCTGGAAGAAATGGTCAAATTCCTAGAAACATATAAACTACCAAAACTGAAACAGGAAGAAATAGAAAATTTGAACAGACCCATAACCAGCAAAGAAATCAAATCAGTAATCAAAAATCCCCCAGAAACAAGAGTCCAGGGCCAGATGGCTTTCCAGGGGAATTCTACCAAGCATTTAAAGAAAAGTTAACACCTATTCTTTTGAAGCTGTTCCAAAAAAACAGAAATGGAAGGAAAACTTCCAAATGCATTCTCTGAAGCCAGCATTACCTTGATTCCAAAACCAGACAAAGACCCCACTGAAAAGGAGAACTACAGACCAATTTCCCTGATGAACACGGATGCAAAAATCCTCAGGAAGATACTAGCCAACTGGATCCAACAATATATTAAAGGAATTATTCGCCACAACCAATTGGGATTTATACCTGGGATGGAGGGCTGGTTCAATATTCAGAAAGCAATCAATGTATAAAAGAAAGGACAAGAACCACATGATCCTCTCAATAGATTCAGAGAAAGCATTCAACAAAATACAGCATCCATATATGAAAGACCCACCAATAATATCCTCAATGGGGAAAAACTGAGAACTTTCTCTGTAAGGTCAGAAACACGACAGGGATGTCCACTCTCACCACTGTTGTTCAACATAGTATTAGAAGTCTTAGCCTCACCAATCGGAAAGCACAAAAGAATAAAGGCATCAAAAACAGCTAGGAGGAAGTCAGACTTTCACTCTTTGCAGATGACATGATACTCTACATGGAAAACCCAAAAGATTCCACCAAAAAACTGCTAGAACTGATCAATGAATTCAGCAAAGTTGCAGGATATAAAATCAATGCACAGAAATCCGTTTCATTCCTATACACCAATAATGAAGCAGCAGAAAAAGAAATCCAGGAATTGATCCCATTTACAATTGCACCAAAACCATGAAATACCTAGGAATAAACCTAACCAAGAGGTGAAAAATCTGGACACTGAAAACTATAGAAAGCTTATGAAAGAAATTGAAGAAGACACAAAAAAATGGAAAAAGATTCCACGCTCCTGGATTGGAAGAACAAACATTGTTAAAATGTCCGATACTACCCAAAGCAATCTACATATTCAATGCAATCCCTATCAAAATAACACCAGGATTCTTCACAGAGCTAGAACAAACAATCCTAAAACTTGTATGGAACCACAAAGGACCCTAAATAGCCAAAGCAATCTTGAAAAAGAAAACCAAATATGGAGGCATCACAATCCCGGACTTCAAGATGTATTACAAAGCTGTAATCATCAAGACAGTATGGTACTGGCACAAAAACAGACACATAGATCAATGGAAGAGAATACAGTACCTTGAAATGGACCCACAAACGTATGGCCAACTAATCTTTCACAAAGCAGGAAAGAATACCCAATGGAATAAAGACAGTCTCTTCAGCAAGTGGTGCTGGGAAAACTGGACACCAACATGCAGAAAAATGAACTTGGACCACTTTCTCACACCATACACAAAAGTAAACTCAAAATGGATGAAAGACCTCAATGTAAGACAGGAAGCCATCAAAATCCTTGAGGAGAAAGCGGCAGAAACCTCTTTGATCTTCGCCGCAGCAACTTCTTACTCAACACGACTCCAGAGGCAAGGGAAACAAAAGCAAAAATGAACTATTGGAACCTCATCAAAATAAAAAGCTTCTGCACAGAGAAGGAAACAAGCAGCAAAACTAAAAGGCAACTGACAGAATGGGAGAAGATATTTGCAAATGACATATCAGATAAAAGGTTAGTGTACAAAATCTATAAAGAGCTTAGCAAACTCAACACCCAGAAAACAAATAATCCAGTGAATAAATGGACAAAAGACATGAATAGACACTTCTCCAAGGAAGACATCCAGATGGCTGACACATGCAAAATGCTCAACATCACTTATCATCAGGGAAATACAGATCAAAACCACAATGAGATACCACCTCACACCTGTCAGAATGGCTAACATTAACAACTCAGGTAACAACAGATGTTGGCAAGGATGAGGAGAAAGAGGAACTCTTTTGCATTGCTCATGGGAATGCAAACTGGCGCAGCCACTCTGAAAAACAGTATGGAGATTCCTCAAAAAGTTAAAAATACATCTACCCTATGACCCAGCAATTGCACTCCTAGGTATTTATCCAAGGGATACAGATATGCTGTTTCGAAGGGGCACATGCACCCCAATGTTTATAGCAGCACTATCAACAATAGCCAAAGTATGGAAAGAGCCCAAATGTCCATCGATGGATGAATGGATAAAGATGTGGTGTGTATGCATATATATATATGTATACACACACACACACACACACACACACACACAATGGAGTATTATTTGTCAATCAAAAAGAATGAAATCTTGCCATTTGCAACTATGTGGATGGAAATGGAGGGTATTGTGCTAAGTGAAATTAGTCAGAGAAAGACAAATATCACATGGATTCACTCATATGAGGAATTTAAGATACAAAACAGATGAACAAAAAAATAATATAAAAACATGGAGGGGGACAAAACATAAGAAACGCTTAAATATAGAGAACAAACAGGGGGTTGCTGGAGGGGTTGTGTGAGGGCGAATTGGCTAAATGGGTAAGGGGCTTTAAGGAATCTACTCCTGAAATCACTTTTGTGCTATGCGCTAACTAACTTGGATAGAAATTTAAAAATTAATTAAAATTTTAAAATAAAATAAATAAAATATATAAAGAACTTACACAACTCAACACCAAAAAAAAACAATCCAATTAAAAAATGGGCATGAGGGGTACCTAGGTGGTTCTGTCAGTTAAGCATCCAACTCTTGATTTCAGCTAGGTCATGATCTCACAGTTCCTGGTATGGAGCCCCACATCAGGCTCTGTGCTGACAGGGTGGAGCCTACTTACGATTCTCTCTCTGCCTCTCTTTCTGCCCTTCCCCTGTTCTCTCTCTCTCTCTCTCAAAATAAACATTTTTTTAATGTGTAGAGGACCTGAATATACATTTTTCAAAACATACAGATGGCCAACAGACAAATCACTCAGATGCTCAACATCAAAACCACAAAGAGATATTACCTCACACCTGTCAGAATGGCTTGAATCAAAAAGACAAGAAATAACAAGTGTTGGCAAGGATGTACAGAAAGGAGAACTCTCCTTCACTATTGGTGGGAATGTAAATTTGTGTAGCCACTGTGAAAAAACATTTGGAATTTCCTCGAAAAATTAAAAAATAGAGCTACCATATGAAACAGTAACTCCATTACTGGGTTTTTGCCCAAAGAAAATGGAAACACAATTCAAAAAGATATATGCACCCCTATGTTTATTGCAGCTTTATAATAGCCAAGATATGGAAGCAACCCAAGTGTTCAATGATAGAGGAATAAAGAAGGTGTGGTGTGTATACACACACACACACACACACACACACACACACACACACAGTATTAGCCATAAAAAAGAATGAGGTCTTGCTATTTGTGACAACGTGGGTGGAATTAGTATTATGCGAAGTGAAGTAAGTCGGAGAAAGACAAATACCATATGATTTTACTTATATGTAGAATCTAAAAAACAAATGAATAAACAACCAACCTAAAAGCAGAAACAGCTCCATAAATACAGAGAACTGGTGGTTGCCAGAGGGGAGTATGTAGGGGCATGGGCAAAATGGGTGAAAGACAGTAGGAGATACAAGCTTCCAGTTATACAATAAATAAGTCATGGGGATAAAATGTACAGCATAAATATGGTCAATCGTATTGTAGTAGTATTGCATGGTGACACATGGTAGCTACACTTATGGTGAGCATAGCATAACAATAAACTTGTCAAATCATTATGTGGTACACCTGAAACTAATGTGTCAACTCCAGTCCAGTGGGAAATAAAAATTTTTAAATAATAATAAACACTTAAAAGATGGCTCAGCATAGTAAGTAAGTGAAATGGTTTGTTTTAGGTGTAGCAGAACCATGAGTATGGGACTAAATACATGGAACTAAAATGCCTCGATGGAAACTTTGAGAGTAGAATCCTGTCTTGGCTTCTGTCCTCAAGCTTAGAGCTACCAAAAGGGTGCAGCAGAAAGACCAATGGCTCAAGGGTCTGGAAAACCAACTTCTAAAATTCATTTGATTATGGAGCCTAAAACTCAAGAAGTTTTATTCTCTACTTCTAAGATAAAATGAAAATCAAGTCTCACTGTCTCTAAGAGTTGTGAAAATCCTGTGAACTAGTTAAAAGCAATTAGAAAAGCCCCTAATCTTTATTATGAAGAAGATAACCCTTTGATTCAGGCAACTCAGGTGTCCATGCTTGAGAAAAACTCTTATTTTTTTCTTTCTGGGGTCACCTTGTGAGATGAGCATCTTCACTTGATCTCTTCCATCAGTTGATCTTTTCATTCATGTCAGTTCACCTTGAGCATCTCCAATACCCGGTGATTCTATAATTTCAGTACATTCCCTTGTTACCACTACTTAAGTCTATGACATCCTCATTCATTCACAAGATATGCAATGAATACTATCAACAATTCTCAAAATGTTAAAATGCTCATATAAATAGCACATGTGAAAGCTCTAGTTAACCCATTAATAAGGTAAATAGGATAGTAACTAAAATAAGAATTTTTAAAATGAGATTTTATGAAATAACTGATTTGAATACAAAGCTAGCTAATATTGTCAAGTTAAAGCAATAAACACTTGTGATATATCTAAGCCCTAATCAATTATGAATCAGTGCTGTCGAATATAAGCCCCTTTATGTAATTTTAATTTTTCTAGTAGTCACATTGATGAAATTAATAACCCATTGAATCCAATATATCTCCAATACTTCAGAATGTAATTAGTTCTTAAGATTTATATTCCACTTTTTTTTTACTAAATCTTAAAAATCTAGCATGCGTTTTATATTTATGAATTCATACTAGCCACAGTTCAAATGTTCAATAGCCATATGTGACTAACAGCTACCATATTAGCACAGTTCAACATGACATTAAAAGTTTACAAAGTCTTAAGATAATTCCCCTAAATTCATTCAGGATGTTTACAGTTCAAGAATGCACAAAACAAATTTCTCTGCCTTCATAGAGCTTACATTCTGGCATATAGACAAATAATGAATAAACTTAAAATCTAATATGTTAGGACAGATACAGGTTGTAAAGATAGAATGGTCAGAGGAGACCTCATTTAAAATGTGAAGTTCTGAGCAAAGAGAAAGTTGAAGGAGGGAAGAGAGATGAGGGGATGTACCGAAAAATGTTTCAGAAAGAGCCAACAGCTACAGCAAAGACTCTGACGTGTAAGTATGCCTGACGTGTTTAAGATGAAGCAAGACCAGACAGTGATTGGAACAAAGTGAGTGGAGGAAAGTAATAGTAAATAAGGTGGGAGACATAAGAGGGACCAGAGCATGTACAGCCGAGGTTCTCCAACTTGCTGCCCTTGGCAATCAAACAGGGAACTTTAAAAAATACTGATGCCTGGGTCTTACTCCCCACAGAAATGTGTCTCCAGGTTCTTATTTCCCACTGAACACAAAATAGTTAAATGGATGCATGGATGGAATGGATTTGTAATGTAATGGATCTCCCACACACTCTTTGAGTAACATTGATGCTTCTGTAAGGTAAATCTTATTTACTGCGTGGATTAGAGTAACCCTGACATTCTGCCACTAGTACCCAAATTTGAGAACAATGGGTTAAATGAGAAGTAAACTGGTATTTGAAGTTAAATGGACCAGGGTTGCCATGAGACTCTACTTATTCAACTACAAATTTGGGCCATTGGTGCAGAACTTGAAACGTCTTGTGAGGATTATGTGAAATAAAAAGTGCCTAAAACAGTGGGCACTCAATAAGTAGTGGCTACTGTAAAAATGTTTCAAGCAAAGTATTCATATGAGAAAATGGAGTTTTCAGAATACAAATGTGACAGAGTGGAATGTAAAATAGGAGAATGAAGAGACTAAACGTCATTGTCAACACTAGGGGATCTGAGTTAGATGCCAGAGGAATCTGAAGGACGGTTGCCCTCTGACCATCCCTCTTTATCAGCACATCATTTTCTCTGCCTGCAGTGCACTTGATGAAGAGCAATCCTCAAAATCCTGCAAAGATGGTGACACAGGAGTTTCCTGAGTTCCCTTCATCCTAAAGATACACAAAACATACAGCTACACATGGAGAAATTTCCTTTAAAAGAAATCCAGAACCAGCCAAGCAACTCCTACACATTGGGTGAACAAAAACCAAAAAACCCACATCAGAATGGGCAGGAAAGTCTGAGTCAAGCCTCTCCACAAGCCCCACTCCCAGCATGGCTACATACAATCATGAAGGAACTCAACTCTTAGCTTCTTTCTGAAGAGAAAAGGGCTTGGACTCCACACCTACCGCCAAAATTTTTAAGACTCTCACCTGAGAAACAGGCCCCAAAGTGCCTAACTCTGAAAGTTAATGGGGCTCACATCCATGAGACCAACAAGACTATGTCAAACAAAGAAGAAAATCTTAACAACTGCATGAGTACTCAACCACAGTTATCCCCCAGGGTTCAGCACAAAGAAAGCAGGAAAAATCACCCATCTCCCCAGTCTTTCTCTGAAAGGTGTCTACTTTCATACTTTAAAAGCTGCTGCTAAGGGTCAGGCTTTTAATTTAGCACACATATGGGGGTTACTGTGATTCTCCCCAGAAGCCAGGGAAATCAGCAAATACCTCTCTTTACCTTCTCCCTCTAGCTCACTGTAAGTCAGTATCATTTTTTAAAATGTTTATTTATTTACTTTGAGAGAGAGAGGCAGAAAAAGAGAATCCCAAGGAGGCCCCTCACTGTCAGTGCAGAGCCCTATGCAGGGCTCAAACTCACAAACCATGAGATCATAACCTGAGCCAAAACCAAGAGTAAGATGCTTAATTGACTGAGCCACCCAGGCACCCCTGTAAGCCAGTGTTTTCTTGAAAAGGGTTTGTATACACATCAGTAGGTCCAGTACCTCCCCAAAATGGTTCTCGTATTGCCACAGCCACTGAGCAGAACTGGCTGCTTCTGGTGCCCCCACAAAGGAGCACCATGGCTGCCACACCTAGTGAGCAGCTTCGGTTAGGTCAGGCACCCCCACATTCTCCCAAAGCGGGTCTCACCTGTTGGGAGGTGGACAGCAGGGCAAGCCACATAATCACTAGCATCTCCATAATAGAGCCAGGACTTGCAGTCAGTCATGCAGCAATCATGGCCCAGCCACAATAGGGCACATGTAGCCCCCACAGGGAACACCCCTGGAGTATCTGGCTCTGGTGATTAGGAGGGATTGTGCTTCTGAGCCCCAGAAGATACCTTCTACATAAGGCCACAACTTCAAGACCAGGAGACATGGCTGATCTACCTACTACAGTAAAACAAACACAGAGAGTCAGGCAAATGAGGAGACAGACAAATATGTTCAAAATGAAAGAACAGGATAAAACCTCACAAAAAGAACTAAATGAAATGGAAATAAGCAATTTATGTGACAAAGTGTTCAAAATAATGTTGTAAATATGCTCAGCACACTTGGGAGAAAAATGGATGAACAGTGGGAACTTCAACAGAGACAGAAAATATATTTCAAAAAAATCAGAGCTGAAGAATACAATAACTGAAATAAAGAATATAAGAGAGTGTATCAACAACTGATGAGATACAGAAGAATGGATCACTGATTTGGAAGACAGAGTAATGGAAATCACACAAGCTGACCAACAAAAGGAAAAAACATATACATGGAAAAGAAACTTCATAAGGCTATCAGTTGATTTTTCAGCAGGAACTGTGTAGGCCAGAAGGGAATGACACTATATATTCAAAGAGCTGAAAGAAAAAAAACAAAAAACAAAAACAAACCTACAACCAAGAATATTCTACCTGGAAAAGTTACCTTTCTGAGTTAAAGGAAAGATAAAAATTTCCTAGACAAACAAAAGTTAAAGGAGTTCATTACCACTCAACTAGCCTTACAAGAAAAGTTAAAGAGATGACCTTTTTAAGAGGAAAAGAAAAGGCTGTAACAGAATAAAATTATGAAAGGAAAAATTGTCACAAATGAAAATAAACATATAGTAGGAATGCCCGGTTGACTCAGTTGGAAGAGCATGTGACTCTTAATCTTGAGGCCATGGGTTTGAGCCCTACATTGGGTGTAAAAAACATAAATAAAACTTTAAAAATAAGTAAGTAAACATATAGTAAAGGTAGTAGATCAATCACTTCTATAAGGTTAAAAGGCAAAAGTAGTCAATTCAATTACAGCTAAAATTTTAGTTAAAGGATCAACAAAACAAAAAAGATGTAAAATATGACATCATATACATAATAAAACATGGAAAGGAGAGTAAAACTGTACTGCGCTTTTAGAATGTGGTCGTTTTTTTTGTTTTATTTTAGAGAGAGAGAGAAGGTGTGAGACGGGGAGAAGGGGATGAGGAGAGAGAGAGGGAGGATCCCAGGCATGGGACTTGATCACCCGACCCTGGGATTTTGGCTTGACCTGAGCCAAAATCAAGAGTCAGAAGCTCAACCACCTGACCCACACAGGCACCCCTAGAATGTGTTTTAATTTAATAGGCCATTGACTTATTATAGACTGCTATATACTTTGGATGTTATATATGAACCTCATGGTAACAACAAACCAAAAAGCTGTAATAGATACACAAAAAATAAAGAGAAAGAAATCCAAGAATAACACTAAAGGAAGTCATCAGTCACAAGGCAAGAGAGCAAGAGAAGAAGAAAGGAACAGAGAACTGCATAACCAATCAGAAAACAATTAACAAAATGGCAAAAAGTACATACTAATAATTAATTTTCAATGTAAATGGCCTAAATCCTTCCATCAAAAACATAGGGGGATGGAATGGTTAAAAAAAAATAAGACCTGGGTGACTGGGTGGCTCAGTCAGTTGAGCATCCGACTCTTGACTTCAGCTCAGGTCATGATCTCACAGTTTGTGAGTTTGTGCCCCACATCAGGCTCTGTGCAGTGTCAGCATGGAGCCTGCATGAGATTCTCTTTCTGCTTTCTCTCTGCCCCTACCCCACTTGCACTCACTCTCTATTTCTCAAAATAAATAAGCTTTTTTAAAAGTTTTAAAAATGAAAAATGAAAAACAAGACCCGTCTATATGCTATCTACAAAAGGCTCACTTCAGACCTAAAGACACATACTGACTGAAAATGAAGGGATAGAAAGATGTTTCATGCAAATAGAAGAAAAATCAGACAAAATAGACTTTATATCAGACAAAATAGACTTCAAAACAAAGACTGCAACAAGAGACAAAGAAAGGCATTAAATAATGATAAAGGAGTCAGTCCAACAAGAGGATCTAACAATCGTAACTATCTGTGTACCAAATATCTAAATATATTTAGATAATATATAAAAGGTATATATTAACAGACATAAAGGGAAATGTCAGTATTACAATAATGGTACTTTACTTACTTCCATCAATGCATAGGTCATCCAGACAGAAAATAAGGAAACAGCAACTTTGAACAACACATTAGACCAGATGGATTTAACAGATAAATATAAAACATTACATACAAAAATAGCAGAATACACATTTTTTTTCAGGCGCACATGGAACATTCTCTAGAACAGATCACATCTTAGGCCACAAAATAAATCTCAATAAATTAATAAGATTGAAATCATAGCAAGCATCAAAACTGAACACAATGCTATGAATTTAGAAATAAGTTAAAAAAATTTTTTTAATCTTTATTTTGGGGGGGGGGGAGGGCACAGAGAGAGGGAGACACAGAATCTAAAGTACGCTCCAGGCTCTGAGCTGTCAGCACAGAGCCCGAGGCGGGGCTCAAACTCATGAACCGTGAGATCATGACCTGAGCTGAAGTTGGATGCCCAACCAACTGAGCCACTTAGGCACCCCTAGAAATAAGTTTTTTAAAACAAACATGAGGACACACACAGACTAAAAGTGAAGGAATGGAAAAAGCTATTCCATGTAAATGGAAATTAAAAGAAAGCTGGGGTAACAGACATTATAATTAGAGACAAAGAAGGGCATTAAATACTGATAAACAGGTCAATCCAATAAGTGGATATAATATTTGTAAATATTTATGTACCCAAGACAGAAACCCCTAAGTATATACAGCAAATATTTTTTTTTTAATTTTTTTTTCAACGTTTTTTTTATTTATTTTTGGGACAGAGAGAGACAGAGCATGAACGGGGGAGGGGCAGAGAGAGAGGGAGACACAGAATCAGAAACAGGCTCCAGGCTCTGAGCCATCAGCCCAGAGCCTGATGCGGGGCTCAAACTCACAGACCGCGAGATCGTGACCTGGCTGAAGTCGGACGCCCAACTGACTGCGCCACCCAGGTGCCCCTATACAGCAAATATTAATAGACCTAAAGGGTGGACTAAATAGCAAAAAAGTAAATCCAGGGGACTTTAATGCCCTACTTTCATCAATGAATAAATTATTCAGACAGAAAATCAACAAGGAGGGGCGCCTGGGTGGCTCAGTCCATTAAGCGTCCAACTCTTGATTTTGGTTCAGGTCATGATCTCACGGTTTGTGAGATTGAGCCCTGCATCAGGCTCTGCACTGACAGTGTGGGATTCTCTCTCTCTGCCTCTGCCCCTTGCCTTCTCTCTCTCTCAAAATAAATAAGTGAAAAGAAAGAAAGAAAGAAAGAAAGAAAGAAAGAAAGAAAGAAAGAAAGAAAGAAAGAAAAGGAAAATCAACAAAGAAACATCTGCTTTAAAGGGCATGTTAGACCACTTGGATTTAGGTATGTACTGAACATTCTATCAAAAAGCAGTAATACACATTTTTCTAATGTGCCCATGAAACATTCTCTGGGATACGTCATATGCTAGGTCACAAAACTAGTCTCAATACTTTTAAGAAGACTGAAATTGTATCAAGTATACAATAGTATGGAACTAAAACTGATTATAAGAATAAAACTGGAAAATTAACAGATAGGTGGAGATTAAACAACATGCTACCAAACAACCAGTGGGTCAAAGATATCAAAAAGGAAATAAAAAATATCTTGAGACAAATGAACATTGAAATAAAACATACCAAAATTATAGGATGAAGCAAAAGCCATTTTAAGAGAGTTCACAGCAACAAATACCTGTATCAAGAAACAGAAAAAATATCAAACAAATAACCATTATTAAGCAACAAATAGAAGCAAAAACAAAGAGAAGAACAAATAAAGCCCAAAGTTACTAGAAGGGAGGAAATAACAGATTGGAAAAGATTGATGTCATTAATATCTGATTGAACAGATAAACAAAATTGACAAACCTTCAGTTAGACTCACCAAGAAAAAAAGAGAGAGGGTTCAAATAAATATAATTAGAAATGTAAGAGGAGATGTTAGAACTGATACCAGATATACAAAGGATCACAAGAAAATACTATGAACAATTATGTATCAACAATTTGACAACCTGGAAGAAGTGGATAAATTCCTAGAAAGATACAACTTACCAAAACTGAACCATGAATAGAAAATCTGAACAGGCCAATTACTAGTAAAGACATTGAATAGGTAATCAAAAGCATCCCAACAGACAAAAGTCCAGGAACAGACAGCTTCCTTGGTGAATTCTACCAAACATTTAAGAAGAATGAATACCATTATTTCTTAAACTCTTCCAAAAAAGAGAAGAGGAGGGAACACTTGGAAATTCATTTACCAGGCCAGCATTATCATGATATGAAAACCAGACAAGGATACCACAAGAAGTTACAGGCCAATATCCCTGATGAACAGAGGTGCAAAAATCCTCAACAAAATATTAGCAAGCCAAATTCAACGATACCTGAAAAGAATCATTCACCATAATCAAGTGGGATTTATTCCAGGGATTCAAGGACAGTTAAATATCCACAAATCGATTAGTGTGATACCCTTTATTAAAAAAATAAAAGATAAAAATCATATGATTATCTAAATAGATGTAGAAAAAGTATTTGACAAAATTCAAAATCTGTTCATGACAAAAAACTCTCAACAAAGTGAGTAACCAAGGAATTAAAAGACCTGTGCAATGAAAACTATACTACATAGATTAAAGAAATTGAAGACAAAAATAAATGGAAATATATTCCATGCTCATGGATTAAAAGAGTCAATATTGTTAAAATGTCCATGTTACCCAAAGCAATTGACACATTCAGTGCAATTCTTATCAAAATCCTAATAGTATTTTTCATGAAAATAGAAGGAATGATCTTGAAATTTGTATGGAACCACAAAGATCCTAAAAAGGCAAAGCAACCTGGGCAAAGAACAAAACTGGAAGTATCATGCTACCTGATTTCAAGCTATACTACAAAGCTATAGTAAACAAAACAATCTAAAAACAGATGTGTAGATCAATGGAACAGAACAGAGAGCCTAGAAATAAACCCACGTTTTTATGATCAATTAATCTATGACAAAGGAGCAAAAAATACTGTGTAGAAAGGGCAGTCACTTTAATAGATAGTTTAATAGAAAACTAGAAATCTACATGCAGAAGAATAAAACTAGACCACTATTTTATACCACACAAAAATTAACACAAAGTAGATTAAAGATGAATATATGGCATGAAACCATAAAACTCCTAGAAGAAAACATAGGTGGTGAATTCCTGACATCAGTATTTATACTGATTTTTTTTTAATGTTTATTTTTGAGAGACAGAGAGAGACAGCGCATGAGCAGGGGAGGGACAGAGAGAGAGGGAGACACAAAACCAAGCAGGTTCCAGGCTCCGAGCTGTCAGCAATGAGCCTGACAGGGGTGGGGGGGGGGCCAAACCCACAAACCGTGAGATCACGACCTGAGCCAAAGTCGGTCGCTTAACTGACTGAGGCACCCAGGTGCCAAGGTACTGATTTTTGGGATCTGACACCAAAAGCAAAGGCAACTAAAGCAAAAATAAAAACTAAAAAGCTTTTAAACAGAAAAGGAAACCATCAACAAAATGAAAAGGCAACCTATCAAAAGGGAGAAAATATTTGTAAATCATATGTTTGACAAGGGTTTAATATAAAATAACTCACAAAAGTCAATAGCATTAAACCAGTCTGATTCATAAATGGACAGAGGGACTGAATAAACTTTTCCAAAGAAGAACTACAAATAGCTAACAAGTATATGAAAACGTGCTCAACATCTCTAATCAAGGAAGTAAAAATCAAAACCACCATGAAATATTACTTCACACCTGTTAGGTTGGTTATTACAAAATAAAAATTTTAAAAATACATAAGAAATAACAGGTGTTGGTGAAGATGTGGAAAAAGGGAACACTGTGCACTGTTGGTGAAAATATAAATTGGTGCAGCCACTATCAAAAACAGCATGTAGATTCCTCAAAAAATTAAAAATAGAACTTCCATGTGATCCAGCAAATCCACTTCTGGGTATATATCCAAAGAAAATAAAAATACTAACTTGAAAAGATATATGTTCATTGCACCCTTATTTACAATAGCTAAGATAAGGAAACAACCTATGTGCCCATCCATGGATGATATATGGATAAAGAAAATGTGGTGTGTGTATATAATGGAATATTATGCAGCCGTAAAACAAAGAAATATTGCCACTTATGGCAACACGAATGGATCTTGAAGGTAGTATGCTAAATGAAAAGGTCAGGCCCCAGAAAGACAAATATTGCATGAGCTCACTTGTAAGTGGAATCAGAGAACAAATTGGTGATTGCTGGAGGTGGGGGGGTTGAGGGGTAGGCAAAATAGATGAAGGGGATCAAAATATACAAGCTTCCAGTTATATAATAAATATGTCATGGAAAGTAATGTAAAACATGATGACTTGAGTTAAGAAAACTATATTAAATATTTGAAAGTTGCTAAGAGATATTAGATCTTAAAAGTTCTCATCACAAGAAAAAATTTTTAACTATGTATAGTAACAGATGTTAACTAGCCTTTTTTGTGGTGATCATTTTGTAATATATATAGTTGAATCATTATGCACCTAAAACTAATATAAAGTTAGAGGCTAATTATACCTCAATAAAAATAATAATAGTAGTAGCTGAGGACTTTCTGAACCTGGGGAGAGAACTGGACAACCAAGCTCACAGAGCTAAAAGCATGCTTTTATCTCAATGCAAAAAGACTTTAAGACATAGTATAATAAATCTGTCAAAAATCAAAGATAAAGACTCCTAAAATGAATAGTCAAGGAAAAAAAGATAATAACCTACAAAGGAACTTCCATTAGGCTATCAGCAGATTAATCAGCAAAAACCCTAGGTGAGGAAAGAGTAAATGACAATCTCAAAGTGTTGAAAATAACATTTTCCAGCCAAGAATATTTTATCCACCAATGTTATCCTTCAGATATGAAGAAGAAAGATTTACCTAGACCAAAAAAAAAAAAAAAAATCTGAGGAAGTTCATCACCACAAGACCTGCCTTCTAAGAGATGCTGAAATAAGTTCTTCAAGCTGAAATAAAAAGACTAATCAGTAACATGAAAACATATGAAAGCATATAGCATCCTGGTAAAAGTAAATATACAACCAAACTCCAAAAACTCCAATTCCATAATAGGATAGTGTATTAACCACCTAACTATAGTATAAGAGTCCAAGGGAAGGCATATAAAAGAGTATAAAAAGAGTAAACAGTAACATCAAAAAAAGAGTAAATAGTAACATCAAAAATGCAAAGGGGAAGTAAAATAGTGAAACTTTTGTAGATGATTGAAATTAGATTGCTATCTGCTTAAAATGGACTGTTTTGCCTATGTAAGATGGGTCTTATGTGAGCTCATGGTAACCATGAGCTCAAAGTCTAGAGTAAAAGGACAAAAAATAAAGGGGAAACAGAGCATATCACCATGGAAAATCACCTATTCACAAAGGTAGACATAAACAAAGGGAATACTAAACAATGAAAATACAACATAACTAATAAACTATTAACAAGATGGCATTAGTAGGTCCCTACATACCTATAACTCTAAATGTAAATGGATTGAATTCACCAATCAAAATGTGCTGGAGGCATCATGCTTCCTCATTTCAAACTATATTACAAAGCTATAGTAATTAGAACAGTATGGTACTAGCATATAAACAAACACATTGGCGAATGAAACAGAATAGAGCTCAGAAATAAATCTACATACATATGGTCAATTTACAACCAAGGAGCCAAGAGCATATAATGGGAAAAGAATGGTCTTCAATAAATGGTTATTAGATAACTTGGAAGCCACATGCAAAAGAATTAAAATAGAGCCCTATCTCACACCATACACAAAAATAAACTGAAATTGAATCAATTCAAAAGACTTGAATTTAAGTCCTGAAACCATAAAACTTCTAGAAGAAAACATAAGGAATAAACTCCTTGACATCAATCTTGGCTATGACTTTTTGAATTTGACACCAAAAGCAAAGGTTAATAATGGGAAAATAACTACATCAAACTAAAAAGCTTTTGTGCAACAAAGAAAACCATCAACAAAATGAAAAGACAACATAAAGAATGATAGAAAATACTTGCAAATTATATATCTGATAAGGGGTTAATATCCAAAATATGTAAACAAGTCATACAACTCAACAGCAAAGCAAATAATCCAGTTACAAAATGAATACAGAAACTGAATAGACATTTTCTCAAAGAAGACATCCAAAGGCCAATGGGTACATAAATAGGTACTCAATATCTCTACTCACCTGGGAAATGCAGATCAAAATCACAATGAGATTTTTACCTCATACCTGCTATAATGGCTGTTATCAAAAAGATAACAGGTAACATGTGTGGTGAGGATATAGAGGAAAGGGAACTCAAGTGCACTGTTGATGGGAGTCTAAGTTGGTACAGCCATTATGGAAAACAGTATGGAGGTTCCTCCAGAAATTAAAAATAGAACTACCATATGATCTAGTAATCCCACTGCTGAGCATATATCCAAAGAAAATGAAAATGTGAAGAGATAGCTGTGCACTCACGTTTATTGTAGTATTCACAAATACTACAATATGGAATAGTAGTATGACAATAGGAAAAATATGGAAACAACCTATGTGTCCACCAATGAATGAATAAGGAAAATATCGTTTCTTCCTTTCTCTCTTCCCCCTTCCTTTCCCTCTCCCCCTCCAGCCCACACATACACTGGAATATTATTTAATCACGAGGAAGAAGGAAAGCCTGCCTTTTGTGACAAATATGGATGGACCTTCGATGAATAATGCTAAGTAAGATAAATCAGATAAAGACAAATAATATATGAGATCCCTTATATGTAGAATATAAAAAATTAAACTCATAGAGAATAAAATAGTGGTTACCAGTGGCTCAGGGATGGTGGGAATAGGAAGATGCTGGTCAAAGAATAAAAACTTCCAGTTATAAGATGAATAAGTTCTGAGGATCTGATTTAAAGCATGATTATTGTAGTTAATAATACTGAATTATACACTTGAAAGTTTCTAAGAGTACAGATCTTAAATGTACTATAAAAAAGAAATGGTAATTATGTGATGAGATGGAGGTATGAGCTTATCCTATTGTGGCAATCATTTTGCAATACATAAGTGTATCAAATCAACATATGTGCAACTGAAACTTACACATTATTATTCATCAATTATATCTCAAAGCTGGGAGTGGAAGGATAAATGAAATGAATGAACGTTTATTGTAATTAATTACATTACATTTCTACCATCTTGGAAAGGAATCCTGGTTTTTTTTTAATTATTTTTTTTTCAACGTTTATTTATTTTTGGGACAGAGAGAGACAGAGCATGAACGGGGGAGGGGCAGAGAGAGAGGGAGACACAGAATCGGAAACAGGCTCCAGGCTCCGAGCCATCAGCCCAGAGCCCGACACTGGGCTCGAACTCACGGCCCGCGAGATCGTGACCTGGCTGAAGTCGGACGCTTAACCGACTGCACCACCCAGGCGCCCCGGAATCCTGGTTTTAAGATACCTTTTAAGGATCTTTTTCCAAATAATTAAATTACATAGTGCTAAATAATTGGAAATAATCACAAATTCTTAGAAGTCAGAAAGGGTCCTCAATAGTTGTTTGTGAGAGTCCTAACTCAAAAGTAGATGAGTCCTAACTCAAAAAGATACCATTTAGAAACCCTCCACCTATTAAACTTCTACAGTGGTATAACCTACTGGTTATTCATGAGAGGATATCAGATTAGACCTACTGATAGAAAGATCACTGACTTCACAATCAGGCACACCTGGGTTTAAAGCCCAGTTCTGTCACGAGTGTGGCAAACCTCTTCCTGTCTCTGAACCTCAGTTTCCTTATCTATAAAGTTGGATAGCAATAGCTACACCTCATGAGTTTGTGAGGGTTAAATACTCTATGGATGCAAGAGGCATCAAGCCGGGCCAACAGATGGTACCCAGAAATTATCAGTAAGTATGTAATTATATCCTTCTGTACATTTCTCCTTTTATCATTTTACATTACCACTACAAGCAATTTCTATAAGACTCTTAAATCTCTCTTATAAAAATCATTTTTAAAAAATCTCTCATAAAATTTGGAAGCCAAGGGACGAACATAGACAAGAAGCCACATTCCATAAGAGTGGGAAGCAAGCCCTGTATACATGAGCCCCGAAGGTGGAGTTGGGGCCCAAGGACAGTAGTGTATGAATGGGCCATTTTGAAAATAAGGAGCCACTTTTGACTACTTTTCTTGCCCTATAGTCTTGGTTTCATGCTGTTTCCTCTAAACACTCTGACATTATAGTCAACCAGCAAGTTCAACATAGCAACTTTTAAAATGGCGAGACTGGGATGCCTGGGTGGCGCAGTCGGTTAAGCGTCCGACTTCAGCCAGGTCACGATCTCGCGGTCTGTGAGTTCGAGCCCCGCGTCAGGCTCTGGGCTGATGGCTTCGAACCCCGCGTCAGGCTCTGGGCTGATGGCTCAGAGCCTGGAGCCTGTTTCCGATTCTGTGTCTCCCTCTCTCTCTGCCCCTCCCCCGTTCATGCTCTGTCTCTCTCTGTCCCAAAAATAAATAAAATTGAAAAAAAAAATTTTTTTTTAAATAAAATAAAGTAAATAAATAAAAAATGGTGAGAAAACGTGGTTCTTATTTCAAGAACATGCTCCCAGGAGCATCTGTACCAGCTCTGTATTCCACCTGCTTTTCTTCTAACTGTGCTTGTTATGCACGTACATTTTTAGGCCAGCTAGGCTGGTAGTGGAAATGAATGAAATGGCCAGGTATACAGCAATAGAGGGTGAGAAGGGACAGTGGTGGACTGGAGGGGAGATGGGAGGACAGTGTCTGAACTACCAACTGCTGGTTCAGAAAAGAAGATCTGACATGGCACATTCTAGGGTTTACCAAGAAAGGTCAGGAATCCCTATTCTTATGTGGACACTAGTGATTTTTAAATGCAACATAGGATTCAAAATTGTTTTCAATATCCCACCGGCCACACATCTGCAGACAGATCTGACCCACTAGCCTCGGGTTTGTGGATTCTGCTGAGCCAAATGTGAAGATTGTAAGGGAAGCAATTTGGGACCACTCAAGTTAGTCTCCCAGGGCCCTTTTCTGAGTCACTGCTTCAAAGACCACAGGTTGACTGCTTCCTCTTTAAAGAATATGGTCTTATTTTTTCCCAAAGTTTTTATTGGATTCTCCAGGTCCACAGGGAGAATTTTTACCTGACTTTATGCTTCAGGCTATGCTCTGCTAATACCTTATGTGATAGCTGTTGTATAGGCATTGTATAAGCACATAACCTAATGGAAATCTCTTCTTAGAATCAGGGCTAGAAAATTTTTAATTTAAAGACAAAAGTCTCATCCCCTCAAATCCCCAAAAGCCAAACAACAGTGATTCTCAGATGTTATGAATTCAAGAGTTTTGTGGGAGACTGAATCTGTAGGCTTTGGCCCAAGAATCTGCCTTTTAAACAAGCGTTCCTGTGGTTCTGAGGCAGGCAATTCCCAAATGACATTTCCAGATATCACAATTTAGCCTTATCCTTAGAATTGCCTCTTCGAACACTTGGCCAGCATCTGGAGCCCTAACTGGTGGGAGGAAGAGCCCTCCATGATCAGCTATTATTTATGCTCTAGGATGAATTAATTCTCCGTTGCCCAACAGCTGTTCAGCAGGAAATTCTCATACAATTCAAGGACGGAATTAAGCTCTCCAAGTTGAGCAAACTGGTATAGGGTTATTTCCACAGGCCATCTGGCCAAAGGAGTTTTCATGTCCCATTCTATTTATCCCAGGTGCCGAAAGTCTCCTCCATGCTAGGAAAATGAGTGAGGACCAACAGATGGACAATAATCATATCAATGGCAATAATGAACACCAATGGATTTTCTTTATCAAGTGAATTTGACCTAGTGGTTAAGGGAATAGGATTTGAATAAGGTAAAGGTGCGTTCAGTGTCAGCTCTGCCTCTAACTAGGAACCATGATTAAGGTCTTAACTTCTCCAAGTCTTGGTTCCCTCCTGTGGAAAATGGTAAGTCTTCTGTAAGTCTTTTGTTATTAAATAACACAAAACAAGCAAAGCACATAGCATAGTGACTGGCCCATCGTAGCTGCTGTATTTTGATTAACTGTTACTCAGGCCAGAAACATTTGGGTTCTTTACCCTGAGGAAGGTAGGATTTCAACTACCAGGTACATGGATATGAGCAAAATAGACATGGCTCCTGCTCTCATAAAGCTACTTTTTAGGTGACTGCGAGAGAATCGGGATGGTTTCTCTAAAGAAATAAACCCACCTTTGATTTACCCAGAAAAATTGTTCTTCTCTATTTCCATGATATTTCATTTATACCTCTTTTAGGAAACTGCAATATACTACAGTTTACCTGCTTATTTATCTTTCTTTTGACTACTTGACTATGAACTTTTAGAGGACTTGTCTGTAATTTTAGAACTCTTTAGGCCATTGAGTGACGAAGAGTTGGAATGTGTTAAATTCTTGTTGGATTCAGATTCACCAATGCTAAAGGATGAAAATAACTCATCAAGGCAATGTCTATAGATGTTGGTCTTAAGGGTAGAATATGAATTCCTACGGTTTTTAAAGTCTCATTAGCTCGCCTTAGAAAACAAAGGGAGAATAATTTATCTGCCAGTTGCCACCTTTCAGTTGACAGAGGTTTGTTCCATGGGACATTGACTTCCCTTCTTGGGTCCACAGGCAGATTCTCCAGCCTCCCCTGCTTTAAAGAAGCCCCAAGGCAGCAGGATAGAGGGCCTATTAGGGTTTGTCCTTGTAAAGTTATTCAGAGCCCACCTAACAGAGGTGGTTGGATTGGAACAAGTAGCCAAAGGCCCCAGATTCAGCTAATACATTGACACATTTGGAGGAGAGCCCCTCAGAGTTTAAAGGAGTGGTAAAATACAGGAGAACACTTGGTTTGAGATTCTAAATCCCCATAATAATTTTTGGTGTGAGACTTTGCTTTCCAGGAAACAGAAGTATCCCTTTCTTCATGCTCTTTGAAAGGTAACGGCAGCTGATAAATCTTGAATTTCTTTCCCAAGCCATCCCAAATGTGATTAGAGGGACTCCGATGAAGTAATGGAAAATGCCACATTTTCTCTGTTAAAGACGTTGCCCATGAAATATTGTCCCCTACTTCACTCATCACGAGGAACACTAAATGAGGTCATGTGTGTGCACACACACACTGCAGTCTGGGAAACTCCACAAATGTAAAACAACAACACAGATTCCTCAGGAAGAAGAGATACCACATTAGAGGAAAATAATGTTAGCCTTTAATCTGAAAGTCAATGTTAGCATGTAAGAGGATACCACATAGCTAAGGTTGATTTCCTGGGGTAACTACTCCAAGTTTTATGAACTTAAAGGTTTGGGGGAATTTCAGCACTTAAGGCTTTTCTTGAGGAGACTCTGGAGGCACAAATAACTTTTCTACAATCTTTTCAAAACTTTGTCACAGTCAATGGTTTCCTTAAATACACCCAAAGAATAAAAGGAAGAGGTGTATTTTCAATTTGACAAACATTTATTGAACACCAGACACTATGCTAGGTGCTACTAACATATAGAGACATAATCCTTGCAACTATCCCTTCAAAGACTTCAAGGCAGCAGTGAGTGGCATTTGAACTCAACTTTGAAGAGTAAGTGAGATTTTCTTTGATACATGAGCTACAGAGAAGAAGAGGGAAGGATGTTCCAGAAGGAAAGACTAGTACAGGCAAAGGCAAGGAGATACAAAGTAACAAGGTTGATTTGGAAGCTTGAACCTAACTAGGCACAGGACAGGACTAACTCTCAAGCTAATAAGCAATCTTGCTGGACTTTCTACAGGTTCTAAGCTCAAAAGCCACATAGAATTTGTCCTCTTTCAGCAGTCTTCTTATGTTTACCAACAAATACAGCCTCTCAAGAGCCTTTTGTGATTTCGTCTTTTAATCAGGTCATATGGGATTTTTATACCTCAACAAACCAGAGAGTAGAAAGCTGAAAAACGTTTCCAGACAATAACAAGTTTGCTTATGGAGTAAGACCACTTTTTGTAAGTCTTTCTAGTTCCAGCTGTTTATTTATGGGCTTCACAAGCCAGAAAGAACTTAATTGCCCCATCATGCCTTCCATGTTTCTGAGAGCTTGGATGATAAGAACACTGGGCCCTGGAAAATCAGTTAGGAAAAGAAAGAGCCAGAGGAATCCAAAGTCTTCAGACTTTTCCCCGAGTTGCGTATAGAGGCATTCATGGTGAAGAGTAGCAAAAGAGGGAGGTCCTTGACAATAGGGGGTGAAGAGCAGTCACACGAACACTTAGTTTTCCTAGAATCTTTTGTTGATCCTGAGCCAAAGTTCAAGGCAGAATGTCTTCGTAATGGCCCAAAGGTGACAAATAATTAATAGCTTAGGCACAGTTATTTTTGCTCTTAGGAGAATCACAAAGTTAATAGTAATAATAATAATAATAATATAATTTATTGCCTACTTAATGACAGTAATATATTTATCATGACTACAATTTGTAGAACATTGTCTACGGGCCAGGCTCTACATTAAGCATATCAAATGCATTATCTCATTTATTCCTTTCAACATCTCTAGAAGGTAAATTATATTATTATTACTTCATCAACAGATGTGGAAGCTGAATATGGCCTAGACTATACTGGTCAGTGAAGATTTCATTTGTTTGACATTTCACAGCTCAACTGTAGTTAAGTGAGACCATGTAACTAACATGTTCTGGCCAATGGAATCTGTGCAAAAGTGAAACACAGTTTTTTCAGAATTGAGCCCATGAGGGGCGGCTGGGTGGCTTAGTCGGTTAGGCGACCGACTTCGGCCCAGGTCGTGATCTCACAGTTTGTGAGTTTGAACCCTGCGTCGGGCTCTGTGCTGACAGCTCAGAGTCTGGAGCCTGCTTCTGATTCTGTGTCTCCCTCTCTCTGCACCTCCCCTGCGCGTGCTCTGTCTCTGTCTCTCAAAAAATAAATAAATGTAAAAAAAAAAAAAACAAAAACGAATTGAGCCCATGAAAAGCCCATATGTACTCCACCCCATTTCCTTCTCTTCCCCTGGACTCAGGTGATTAAGGAGGGCAGGAGTGCCACAGAAACTACTGGCTGTTGGAACCACCATCAAGCTGATCCTGTGAGTGACTATGGGGAGCAGAGCCTTCTCATAGATCTGGGATATATATGTACCAAGAGCAAGAGATATGCCTTTATTGTATTAAGCCACTGAGATTTCAGTGTTAACTTATTACTGCTGCCTAACCTAGCCTATCTTGAGAACACAGTGAGGCCCTAAGAAGTTTAGTACTTACCCTAAGTAATAGATCTAGTCAAGTGATTGAGTTAAAACCAGAATCAAAATTCCTGATACCCAGGCAAGTCTTTCTACTACACAAATTCAAATCTGACTGTGGTAAAAACCATAGTTTCTATTGCATCATTTATCATGTGTGTAGGAATGACTCCAAAAACCTATCCATGAAAGACCCAGCCCATATGGGATGTCTTTCAAAAGCAGCTAATAGATTAGCTCTGACAGGGAAGGCTGGTTAGAGGCAGATGTGAAGACTGAATTCCCAAGCAGACCCTGCATGTGACAAAGCTGAAATTTCACAAAAATCAGAGTACAATCAGGGGGAATTGCTTAATAGCCTCACAATGTGACATGAATTTACCATAATCGAAGGCCTGGCCCTCAGGCTTACCCAATTTGGTCAGCAAACCTGATACAGATTCATTGCTCTGGGTTCAACTTGGAGTATCCAACCCACAGAACACTTAAGCCAGAAATCTAATATGTCAATTTATAATAAGAAATATGACTATCACATGACCTACAATGATTTTTTTTCCGTCTTAATTAATTAGCGCATATTCACAGTTGACACGATTGATCACTCATTCATCCTTGAAACATATTCTTGAAGTGGCTTCTGGGATATCTCACTCTCACTCTCTTGGCTGTTTGTTGGTTTTTCCTACCTCACTAGAAGCTCATTCTCAGATTCCTTTGTTGATTCCTCTTCACCTCCCCATCCTTAACATTGGAATGCCCCAAGGCTCAGCTCCATGAACCTCTCTTTTCATTCTGCATATTCCCCTGGTAATTTCTTCCAGTCTCCTAGCTTTAAATTGCATCCACATGCTGATGACTCTCAACTTCACATCTCCAGCTCTGACTTTAATCTTTAACTCTTGGCTGTCTGTTCAATATCTCCACTGGGATATTAGAGGTCTCAAAATGAACATTTCCAAAACTAACCTCCAAATGAACATTTCCAAAGCTGACCTCTCTCTTTCTTCATCAACAAACAAGCTCCTCCTGCAATTTCACCATCATTAACCCCCAGCCTTAGACATCATCCTTAGGTCCCCTTGCCTCCTCAATTTCTCTCACACACTCCACTTCCTACCTTCCAAAAAGTTCCGCTGTTCTGTCTTCAAATATAACCAGAATTCAACCAGTTTTTTTTAACCACCCACATTGCTACTATCCAAGTCACCATCATGTCTTTCCCTGGATCACTATAATAGCTTCCCAAATAGTTTTCTTTTCACCTTGGCCTACTTCCTCCCTCAAATTCTTCCCAACACAGAAGTTAGAGTGATTGTGTTAAAACCTTTCTCAGATCACATCACTCTTCTGTCTTCCCATCTCATTCAGAGAAACAGCACTTATTGTAATGACCTATCAGGTCCCATGTAAGTTCATTGTCCCCCATTATCTATCTGATCACGTTTCCTATGCCCTTCCCCTTGCTCGTTCTACTCTAGTCACTCTGGGCTTCTTGTTAGGCCTAGAACAAGCGAGGCTCATCACACTTCAGGAATATTATACTGTACACTTTCTTCGCCTAGAGTGTTCTTCCCTCATATGTCTCTCACTGTGTCACCTTCAAGTCTTTGCTAAATTGTGACCTTCTCAAAGAGGCCTCGCCTAATCACCCTACCAAAACTTGAAACACCTCCAGTACTTGTGATGCCGTTCCTCTGCTTTGTTTTTTCTATACCACTCATGCACAATTGAAGTAATATGTAGTGTGTGTGTGTGTGTGTGTGTGTGTGTGTGTGTGTGTGTGTCTACTACAATCTACAATAAATGTAAGCTTCATGAGAACTGGAATTCCTGTTTCATCGATTCACCTCTGTATCTCTAAGACTAAAGCAAATAACCTTGCAACATAGTAGATATTTGGTATTTATCTTGAATGAATGATTATTCTATAGTAGATATATACTGCTGAACTATGTTCAGGAACTTGCTTGGTTAGTATGGATTTAAGCAAAGGAGGATATCTGATGAGTCAAATATTTTAATGATATCATTTTAAAACAGAGATATATACCTGTCGTTGGGACCAGAGTGTTACAGACTGTGTGGCCATGGATTGTGCATTGCCAAGGTTAGTTCTCCTTACCTCCATGGCTGGCGAAATAATTCTCCTGACAAACGAACATATACTTTTGTTCAAACATATTGTTGTCACTACTAGATATTAGCCAAAGCTTGCTTTGGTCTAGGAACTGTTCTGCCTCTTCTATAGGGTCACATTGCATCTTTTTTTGTGCCGATTGCATAATTTAACTCTCAAAGAACAACTTCACGTGAAATTCCCAATTTTGAAGTTTTTGAGAGCACTGCCCCTTTGTGAAGCAGGGAGTGTTCATGGCTGAGTCTTTCTCTCTTCTTACACTGTGGACATCATTCATCACAAATATAATGTCAGCAATTTTGTGATTGCCAAACCCAATGGTTATTTTTAGTCCCAATGTCATCTCTTTCTTTTCTGGATTTGATGCTATTTTGAAGCTCCCTTCTTTTCGAAGTTCTGAATCCCCTTGGCTACTGCGACCCCCACTCTCTTAGTCTCCTCCTACCTCCCCATCCCCTCATCTATCTTCACTGATAAGTGGTTCCATCCTCAGATCACTGGTTGTCTTACTCTCAACAAAACAGAACTAAACAAAATTCAAAAATAAAATTAAAAGAGAAAAAAAATTCAGACATCATCAAGCAGCTACTTCATACATATGAACCTTAGTGGCAAACATTTGTCCTCATCGAAAAAAAAGTTCTAAATTCATGTCCTACTCAGGTCAATTTTGTCTTAACAAAAACCGTGGCTAGAATTCTGATTCTCATTATAGGCTTCCTCCTAAGAGAAAAGTACCATAAATAGATTTTTTTTCTTGATCCTGGGGTGGGGGGAGAAATGGGTTAAAGAGAAATTCAATAGCTAGGGGCCATATCAAAGAGGTTATCAGGAATAATATGTAAACTCCCATGCTATAGTAGAGAGGCAACTAATGAAAACCCAATGGAGAATCCAGAATAACCAGTATTGAAGAACTATAAAAGCCTCCCAAGTCAGGATGGACCCCAAAACACAGCACATAGTGTTTGTATCAGTTAGTTTTTTGTTGTGTAACAAACAACACAAAATCTAATGGCTTAAGACAACAACCATTTATTTATTCACAATTTTGTGGGTCAGAAATTTGGGCTTGATTCAGTTGGGATGGCTAATATCTGTTCCAGGTGTTGTCATCTTTGCTTGCTCATGTTTTTGTAGTTAGCTGCTGGTTGGTGGACTCATTTGATATTCAGTTGGCTATTGGTGGGGACAATGTATATAACTAGGCTAGATAACTAGCCTTATCTATCAGGCTAACCAAGGCTTAATAGGGTCCTAAAGTGAAGCAAGTGAGGGCAAGCCCCAATGCAAGCACACATTTCAAGATTATTCTTTGCATCATGTTTATTATTGTCCCATTCACCAAAGAAGGTCAAATTGTTAAGCCCAGAGTCAGTGAGGGAGGAGACTATTCCACTAGTGTGGATTCAGGGAGGGTGACTATAGTGGATATATTTTCTTTACGTTTATTTATTTTGAAAGAGAGAGAGAAAGAGTGAGAGGGAGAGAGTGAACACAAGCTGAGGATGAGCAGAGAGAGAGAGAGAGGCAGAGAGAGAATCTGTGCTGTTATCACAGAGCCTAATGTGAGGCTCAGTCCCATGAACCATGAGATCATGAAGTGAGCCAGGAGCTAAAGTTGAATGCTGAACCGACTGAGCCACCCAGGCACCCCTATAGAGAATGATTTTAAAAGAACATAGTGTTCTTTAAAAACAACAACAACAAGTTCAGAGACCCCATACTATAATTCTCAAAGTAAGTTTTTCATTATAAGGTTAACACCAGTGGAAGAGATTTCTTCTTGGGCAATTTTGCAGAAAAACATATTTCACTACAATTTGCCCTCCCTCCCTCCCTCTAGCTAGCTGCAGGATGATGGATGATCATCTCCCATGCTTGGATACTCAGTCTTAGGCTGCAGTGTTTGGCAGAAATCAGTGATTTTTCAGAACGTTGGCAGGTACCTACAACTGGCACTATTGTATTTTTTGTCACTTCAAAGCACCTATAGACAGTCCTTTGCTTTTCCATACAAGAATAAGCTTAGGAATGCTTTGCTTCATTCTAGGTCATGCTGCCTGCAGATATAGACCCTCTCCTCTGCTGCCTTATTGCCAGTTACATATACATTACATACAGTGTATGAGAAGAGTTTATTAATATTGTACTATAGTCAACATCCATGCAAGCACATACAATGGCCCCCATGCAGAAAAAGGTTGAAAAGAAAGGCAATAAGAAGAAGGAGATGATTGCGCCAGAAGTTAAGAAGGAAATCACTGAGAAATACAAACAAGGTATGTGAGTGGCTGAAATTGCAAAATTTTATAAGAAGTCTACATCCTCATCTTGTCTGCAGAGGAGGAGGAGAAAAAAGCAGAGGAACCTCTGACTTCAAATGAGATTAGGGAGGTGCATAGCACAAATGTGGGAAACAGTGCAAAATTTTGTAGAAAAGCACCACCCAAATAAAGCTGTAGCAGTGCAAGTAATGAATTTGTTTAATGACAATGCAATGTCACATTTCCTCAAAGTTCTCAAAAGGAGGCAAAAGCAAGTGTCATTGGATAGGTTCCTTGTTACAGTTGCACAAAAAGAAAAAGATTCTATTGAGCCAATAGATAGTAGTGATTCTGTTAGTGATAGTGAAAGTCGTCCTACACAATAACCCTCCTCTCTCATCTCCTTCACACCAGCCAGGAAGGTTTTCAAAGGTATGTGCAGGTTAATTTGCTTATTTTGTTTATATTTTGTATTTTCTTTATTATTTTATGTTATGTTACAGTATTGTAACAAATTTTTTATGAATGTTTTTGGGCTGTGGAATGAATCTTCTGAGATTCCATTATTTCTCATAGGGAAATTTGCTTTGATATACAAGTGCTTTGGATTACAAGCATGATTCCAGAATGAATTATGCTCAAAACCAAGGTTTTACCATACTTAAAATATTTTTTTATTCTGCACTGCTTATTCATGGTTTTGGGTGGTTTTTTTTTTTTTTGGTTTTTTTTTTTTGTTTGTTTGTTTTTTTGTCTCTCTAGTATCCTTTCCTTTAGAGAACCACTTTTCTCCCATTCAGTGGTTCTGATGGGATTGTCAGTTATAGGGCCAAATCCTAGTCCCTTCCATCCTGTACTCATGACACAGGTCTGGTAAGACTCAGAGACTGGTCCAGACGTGAACACATGACTAATAGAGTGAATCATATGCCTTCCTTGGTACTAATAGAATGATTTGGGGTTGGTTGGGGGAGGGAAGGCCTGGTAGCAGGAGGAATGAAGGCCTTTTTCTGCTGGAAGATAAATCTGGAGCTGAAAGTCAGTAGCCATATTTCCCAGCACATAGGAACATCATTCTGCAGAATGAAACTAATCAGAAAAAATGCTAAAGATAAGGAAGGCAGCAACCCACTGGTTTTTAATTCTGGTTCCAGTTTGTGAGGTCCTGGTTCCTATAGAAATTCCTTCCATTCTGCTTTACCCCAACATCTTTTTCTGATAAGTGACCCAATAAACTCCCTTTCCCTTAAGCTAACTTGAGTTGTTTCCATAATTTGCAACCAAGACCTCTGACTGATTTGAAACCCTATGATAGCTATTAAATAAACCCACCTTCTCATTCTGGCCCAATCACCATCTTCAGCTGTCAACTCTTGAATGCTTCAAAACTTCACGGGAGAAAATTCTGTCATAAAGGAGACATAGAGAAGGAAGGAAAAGGAGCCTGAAGGAAATGAATGGACCACTGGGATAAGGAAACAGACAGGATGAAAAATTACCACTCAGAATGGCCTGACAGAAGAGAAAGGAGACAGATAAATGGGGGACTCTTGCCAGCCAAGAAAGGAAATGAAAGGATAAGAAAGATGACATCAAATGCAAAGAACAGTATTACCTGAAACACTCATAGGAGTAAGAACTCAGAACAATGGCTTTGGGGTTGTCAGTGGTTGTCTTTTGGAAAAATATACTTAGGATCATCATGAGAAAGAAAAAACAAAGATAAGAGTGAAGAGCAAGCTACTGTGCAGCACATTAAAATGAAAAATGCGTTGTGAGGAGAATTACTTCTTGATAGAGGCACAGTCCTGTTACTTTTAAACTTTGGTATTCTATCAAAAATCCATTAAGATGATACAGGTTTATCCTCACACAGAAGCAATATTATATGCAGCTTTCCCCAAAGGATCACATTGTAAAGTATAATCTAGGACAATTATGTTCCAACTCTGCTCCCTGTGGTATATAACTAAATTTCTTTTTGGGCTGCCTATCTTGTTTTCTAACACCACCCTCAATTTCTTCTCCCCAACTTTTACATTTGTTTGACAGTGTTTCCCACAATCTCAGTCCCCTCATAGTCATCAACCACCGGGTCCAGACCAAAGTTTTACTTTCAAACACATCCTCGTTCCTTCCCAGAACCATTTCCATTATGACACACACGATGTAAATACTCTGCCAAACTGATTTTCAGTGTGTGTGCTATTATCTATGTGATTTGTTCACAATGCTTTAACTGGAGAGGACAGGGCTGTTGGGAAGCTAAGGGGAGCATGACTGACAGCAGTTATCAACAACCCCCAACCTACTCTAAGTACAGAATCTTTGCTTATACTATGAATTTGCTTGAGCATGAAATAAAATCATTTATGCAGAAATGCTTTGGTAAGTAACTCCAAGTTGAAATGAGTCACAATCATTAATTATAAGGTATTCCCTACCTTTATTTGTTTACTTGGTGTAGTTTATTTCCAAATTATATGGAAGTGTTTCATGATTAGTGACCTGCTAGACTTGCACCGCAATGGTCCCACCTAATGTGTCCACAAGAGGTAAACCTTGGCATCATGGAGATGTGTCTGGCATACATGTCCCGGCCCAGCAACTCCTTTGTGACTGCTTCTCGCAGGTGCCTCCAGCATCCAGAGCTACTCCCTCCAGTTTTATTCAGCCCCCATCAACCCCAATACTCACACTGGCTTTAGCCTCAGGCACCCTGACCTGGACAAGATACTTATTCAATAAAATAGAGATATTAATATGAAGAAAAGAAATATTATAGAAACAGATGTCAGAATGAGGGGCAACCTGGGGCTCAAGGGAAAAGTGAGAGGAAGCCTTGGAAAACAGAAAATCTTCACAGAGTTGGTGAGAAGCATGGGTCTGAGAATCATAAAATCAGATTCAAATCCCAGATCTGCCACTTATATACTCTATGACTGAGCACATGACTGCTGCTCAGTAAAGAGTGACTGAATGAGTGACCAAAGTTAACTTAATTCTCAGAGCTTCAATTCCTCATATGCAAGGTGTGGAAGCAAATATCTACTACAGAGGGTTGTTGTAAACATTAAAGGTAACATCTAGTAAATGAATAGGAGAGTCCCTGACACAGAATTATTGCTCAATAAAGAGTATCTACTACTACTACTACCATTATTATTATCATCCAAAAATGATGACAGGGGCATCTGGGTGGCTCAGTCAGTTAAGCGTCCGACTTTGACTCAGGTCATGATCTCGCAGTTTGTGAGTTCAAGCCCTGTGTCAGGCTCTGTGCTGACAGCTTGAAGCCTGGTTCCTGCTTCAGATTCTGTGTCTCCCTGTCTCTCTGCCCCTCCCCCACTTGTGCTGTCTCTCAAAAATGAACAAATGTAAAAAAAATTTTTTTAATTATGACAGAAAAACATATCCATGATTCCCTTAAATAGTTGACCCATATGACAAGGTATTCAACATTATAATTGATATAAGTGATAAAAGTGACCTAAGTGATAGCAAATAAATTGCAAGAAACTCCAAATTTTTCATTTTTTGCCTTGGGACAAAAAGGAAATATAAACCTGAAGTAGGTCATCATGATCTTGTTTTAAAATTTTTTTTCAGGAAAAAAAAGAAAGCGAGTTCTATGAAATTAAGTCCATACTCAAAGAATGAGGTCTAGGACTCAGGAAACTAATGCTCAAGCCCTGATTTTGTCTCTTACTAGCTCTTCCTACATTTTGGTTCTTCAAATGAAGAAGCTGGAATCAGAGAAAGTGACTTCTCAAAAATAGTGAATGCTTTCTAGGTCCATTTCAGTGTGAATCAGGATATGGTTCTGTGAGTTAGCTAAGGGGTGGTGGGAATCAGCATTGATATGGTCTCCTGAAGCCTTTTTTGCTTAAGGAAAAAAGCAAAATGATATGGCCAAATTGGTGAATCAACTGATATTACATTTATCACAAACTCCACATGGACCATTTCCACCTGACTGCCTTGGGCTGTCAGTCAGCTTCTGGCTTACCTGGGTTTTCTAGCACTGGTCATTGAAGGAGACTTAGGGGAAAGTGGAGTCTGCCTTCCATAAGGAGGCACCACAAAGAAGCATCAACAGTTAAATCAGTAATTTCCTGGTCAGAATAATCTGGAGAACTTTAAAAATTATGGATTCCTGGGGGCAACTTCTTAAGATTCTGACTCAATGCATCTGCCGTGTAGCCCAGAGTCATGTATTTTTTTAAAAGCTTCCCAAATGTTTATAATGGGCATCCAGATTTGGGAACAATGTTCTCCATAAAGAATCACAAACTCAAATTCCTACGGGACCCAGGCAAATCAGCTTAAGAATAGTTTTATAGGTCCATATTTCACTTTCCCACTTTTGAGATAGAAGTGAATTTAAGAATTGCTTCCCTTTCCTCTTTTAATCCCACTATAAGAAAAACAGGACAAAGAGAATAATAAATGATAACTGACAGTCTTAATGCTGGGGGGCAATAGGGAACGGGGGAAAGTGCAGTAATCTGGAAACTTACACTCCATTTAAGAAGAGTACCAGCACTCAGCCCTAGATAATCATTGCCTTGAAGTAATGCATGCCCTAGATACCCAGACCTCTTCATCCAAAGGGAAAAAATGTCCGGAATCTGAATTTTGATGTGAAATTTGCAAATTTCTTTTTTTTAATGTTTATTTATTTTTGACAGAGCATGAGTGGGGGAGAGGCAGAGAGAGGGGGACAGAAGATCAAAAGGGGGCTCTGTGCTCACAGTAGTGAGCCTGATGTGGGGCTCGAACTCATGAACCGTGAGATCACAACCGGAGTCAAAGTCAGATGCTCAACTGACTGAGCCACCCAAGCACCCCTGAAATTTGCAAATTTCTAAATGTTGGAAACTCATTATTTTATAAATTGTTTGAAAGAAACAAAACCTATGTGCAGAATTCAGAGTCAACAAGCCACAAATTTGAGATATCTTATCTGGATTTGTACACTTACTTCCTCCTACAGCAGGTACAGGGCCGTGGAGGCAGTAGTCGTAGGTTAGCTCCCTGTTCTAGCTCTGTACCGAGCGAGTCTACAACCTTTCCGAGCTCAGATATCTCATCCAGCAAATGGGAGCAAGAAAACTTGATGCGCACAACTGCTCTGAGGATAAATAAAATCATGAACTGTAAAATGCTAGCTCTCATTACTAAAGTTAAAACAGAGAACAGAGTCGCCTGCAGTAAAATGTTCTCAGGGAACAGAGACTGAAAAGTTTTGTCTGCGGGTTGATCCTAGAAAAAGGGTTGTGTCAGAGAGTTTTGTGTCCAAAAAATGACAAGATCAGAGACTTCAACTCAGCACGGCCTTTGCTTTTGGCCTGATTTTGTTTCCATCCTCTCTTTGTCAAATTGTGAAAGGTGATAGCTTGTCTCAGCAGGAGTCTGCAAGGCTTAGATGCTGGATTCCCAGTCTCCTGACATCATCACCTGCCACAGCTGGAGGGAATGTGGACAGAGAAGGAGTCTATTGGGAGGGCAGAGGCAAGTGAGAGGATACAGGACCTGTGCCCTGAATATAATGAATTCAAAGACAGAGGACAGAATGGGTGCTGATTAAATGCAAGGAGGCTACAAGCCCAGAATGTCGGATTGAAAGCCATTTCGCTGATGTGGAAAGTCATCTTGGCACCAGCTCATAAGTAAAGAAGAGAGGCAAATCTGTCATCAGCTAAGCCTTGCAGAAAAGTTTCAGGTCCCCAAACCCAGTAAGTACTGCTCCTGGTGGAAGCTGTCAAGTCAGACTGATAAACTGCTGGGCTCCTGCAGTTTATTGAGCCTAAAATGAGTGTAGAAGGTCAGATTCTCTCAGAGTTAAGTTACCTTCTCACATCTTCCAGCTGAGAAAGAGCTGGAAATGAAAAGCTAGGACCTGCCTTATTACTATCTCGTTTCTTCTAGAGGTGACTTCAGGAATTATGCAAAGTTTAATTAAAACAGAAACTCTGGACCTATTTCATGCCATGAACACCCTTAACTCTCTATTGAAGCCTAATAGACTATTTGTCAGAATAAGGTTTGTAAATGCTCCAAATAAAATGCATGGATACAAAGACAACTATATTGAAATAGAAATTATCAAAATATTAAAGATACTTGTGAAATAGCAGGCACGTGGGTGGCTCAGTCAGTTAAGCATCTGACTCTTGATATTGACTCAGATCGTGATCTCCTGGTCATGAGATCGGGCCCTGCTTTGGGCTCTGTGCCAAGTATGAAGCTTGCTTGCTTGAGATTCTTTCTCTCCCTCTCTCCCTCTCTCTCTGTCTCTGCCCCTTCCTTGCTCGTACTCTCTCTTTCTCTCTCAAAATAAATAAATAAACTTAAAAAAAAAAAAAAAGATGTGTGTGAAATAGTAATAATAGCGCCATTTTCAAGTAGGCTTCATACCCAGAGCAGAGCCCAATGCAGGGCTTGAATTCATGATCCTGAGATCAAGACCTGAGCTGAGATCAAGAGTCGGACATTTAATTTACTGAGCCACCCAGGCTCCCCAGTAGTGCTTCTTTATTAATGAATTAAACAACTATATCTAGCAGTAAGTCTAAGAACTTCCATAATTAAAGTACTGATGGGTAGTAATGAGGATCAACAATATGTTGAGATATTTACAGCAAACAAAGGCAACTAACAGTGCTCTGTAAAATGAGCCCTAATAAAGATAGACACTTCGTGTCAGGGGAGACAGAAAGAGGACAGTTAACTCTGCCTAGGGAGGGGGAGTGAAGGGGTGGGTTACGGGGAGTAGCGGGGTGCCAAGTAGAGGAGGGGAGAGTAAAGGGGTGATCAGGAGTTTCCAAAGAAAAGTGAGGAAAGACAATCAGCTTTGGAGACTGAGTAGCAAGATGGGGTGATATTCAGACATAAGGATGCTTATAACCAGAGGTTTCAGAAAGGTAAGTTGAGATTCATTTGGGAAGTTCAGAATTTGTTCTTCATACTTGAGGAAATAGGAATCCACAAGAGGCATTAAGAAGAGGCATAACATGGGGTACTTGAGTGATTCAGTTGGTAAGCGTCCAACTCTTGATCTCAGCTGGGGTCTTAACCTCAGGATCATGAATTCAAGTTCCACATTGGGCTCCATGCTAGGCATGGAGCTGACTTAAAAAAAAAAAAGGCATAAAGTGATCCAATTTACATGTTAGTAAAGTAACTGGAAGCCATGTGAATTTCTTGTGAGAAAGGTTCAGTGACTGAGAGCAGATGGTGAGATCATCAGGTACACCCCATTAGACAGCTTGCTATAAAGACCCAGACAAGAGAAAACAAGGGACCAAACTTCGGAGGCTGTAAGAATGAAGAAGAGAAAATAGAATCTTGTAAAAGATTTGGATCTAGACTTGAGGAGTAAGAGAAAAGGAGATGTGAAAATAATTTCAGGGTTTCCAATGGGTGCTATTAAGATAAATGGACAGCACAATAGAAAAAAGTAGAACTGAGAAATCAGGTAATTAGGCAAGTTAGGAAGATGCTGACTTTTAAGTGTCTATGCGTAATCTAGGAACAACTGTATATTCAATAACTGGAAATACATAAACTAAAAAAGGTAGTGATGAGTGACAATGAAGATCAACAATATGTTAAGATATGTGTGTCAACCATACTGTTATATGAAAACGTGTGTGGTTTCTATTATTGATGAAATCATAGGTATCACTGATACTCCTGTGGTTTGCTGCCTACATTTGCAATGGAAGGGAATTCTATACCTCAATTAGAAGTTAGTAAAGATGTGACCTTTTTACCTTCCAAGTTCAGAGATCACTTAGGGGGAAAAGCTCAAGTTAAAAACCCCTATTTGTAAGGTGATAGACACTGATTCAGTTGGCCCCTCTCTTCCTCCCTCAGCAGACAGGCAAATGAATATAGTTCTTCAAGTCCTTTACTTTGGCAAACTACAAATTTTTGTTGACTGTTGGACAAAATATTTGTAAAGAAGGTAGATCTCATCTAAATATAGAAGATGTATTTATTTTCTACAAACTAAATTTCAAATTCAAGACTCCGTTTGACCAAGTTGGTAAGAAACCCCATGTCAGCCATTCTTGGCAATTCTCCTACTCACCCAGCTTTGGGAATCTGTCATAATTTCTCAGTCTCATATCATCCAGGAGGAGACCTGTGGGTTGATCATCTGTCCACATAGGCCACCCATATGATGTCTGCTGTCCCTTTCTGACAGCTCCTTCGGGTTCAATGGTTCTTTGTTGCTTAAGACATAGGAATTTTCCTTTAAGTCTGCCTAAGTCCTTCCTTCTGAAAGGCACCACATGGCTTTTCCTCTCTAGAACTTTCAACCTCTCTGTCATTGTTCTGCCATGTATTTTATCCAAGGCCATAAAGCATAGGGCAGGAAAATGGGGGAAAGGGAAAAATGAACCACAATAAGAAAGTTAATATTTAAAATTATTATCCACCTACATATTTCTAAAATTCCACTTTGGACTCAATTTCAGAAGAAAATTGATGCATTTTATATATTAAAAAAAAAATCTCTACATAGAAATTTTATGATTTAGTCAAAATTGCCATTACTCAATTTGTTGTCCCACCTTATTCATCGGATTTTATCCCAAATAATTTTAAATGCCATAGGCAAAAAATAAAATCCATTTTCAACAGGCAAGGAATTATAGCTTTGGGGATATTAAAAATATGTCACAGGAAGGATCTTCTCAATATGACTCAAAATCCAAATGCAATAAAAGCAAATATTGATAAATTTGACTACATAAAAATGAAAGTAATATACATGGGATAAAAAAACACCATCAGCAAAGGAAAAACATAAGATGCTGGAAAAAGAGGGGGTTACAAAATTTGGGGCTTATAAAATTGGGGGTTAATTTCTATAATCTCTGAAGAGCTTCTAGAAGTGAAGAAGAAAAAGACCAACATCCCAATGAGGGAAAAAGAGGAAATAGAAAAACATACAGGAAAACAAAAGAAATATAAATAACCCTAAATATAATACAAAATTCTCAATCCCACACATAATAAGAAAAAAACAAATTAGAATCTCACAGAGAAACTCCCCATCTGGCCACTATGGAACATAGGTTTATCCTCCTATGTGAAATTTTAAAAACATTAAAATTTATGATACAACAATTTTTAGGACAGCGGTCCCTGACAGAATGGAAACAAATGAGATGAGCCCTCTGATCGTCCAGGCTTACTGTTTGGAGAGAGCTTCCATACTGCCATGCAGAGAGAAGAGACCCAGGTAGAGCTTAGGAGTCTCCCTAAATTGAGAAGATGGAGACGGTAGTCCTATAAAGTCACATGATTAGAATTCATAGCACTACCTGTGGGAAGGGACCTACACAAAGAGCTTCTGCATTTTGCAGATGGTCCCCCTTAAATCTTCAGCTGAATACTACTCACTAAATGCATGTGAGCAAACTACTGAGACAAGAGAAATAATCACACAAAAGCAGCAGGGTGTCAATATACCCAGAGATCACAAAGGGAAGTGAATAGTTTGTGTTCCATCAACCACAGTGGTAAACCCTGTAATGAAGGGAGACTGGATAGAATCTTCAGAAAATTATTGCCTCTGCAGTGGGGAAAAGTTAGTCTGATACTAAAGACTGTTTTGCATAGGTCTGATAAAGTTTAAAAGCAAGACTTAAAAGGAACAAACTATTTCAAGGAACATAACTGCATCCCACTGAAAAAAAGCTCAAGAATTTAGGAATACAAAAATATCCAGGATCCAACGACATAAAACTCATAGTGTCTGGGAGCCACTCCTAAAATTCCAGGCATGCGTCAACGGAGGAAAATGCAAAACACATAATGTGTCATAAATTACAAAGATAGAATTAGTGGACAAAAATCGTTAAAAAACTGTTATTATAAGTATATGCCTGGATTAGGGAAGATGGTGGCGTAGGAGGATGCTGGGCTCACCGCGCGTCCTGCTGATCACTTAGATTCCACCTACACCTGCCTAAATAACCCAGAAAACCACCAGAGGATTAGCAGAAGGGAGTCTCCGGAGTCAAGTGCAGACGAGAGGCCCACAGAAGAGGGTAGGAAGGGCGGCGAGGCGGTGCACGCTCCACGGACTGGCGGGAGGGAGCAGGGGCTGAGGGGCAGCCCGATGGCCAAGCAGAGCCCCCGAGTCTGGCTGGCAAAAGCAGAGGGGCTGGACTGGGTGTGTTCCGACAGCAAGTGGGACTTAGCATCTGGGAGGTCATAAGTTAACAGCTCTGCTCGCAAAGCGGGAAGGCTGGAAGACAAGGGGAGGGAGAGTTGCTGACCCCCGGGAGGTCAGAGCTCAGCTTGGCGGGGAACAAAGGCGATCGCCAGCGCCATCTCCCTCGCCCATCCCCCAGCCAAAATCCCAAAGGGAACCGGTTCCTGCCAGGGAATTTGCTTGTTCCGCACAAACACCCAACTCTGTGCTTCTGCAGAGCCACCCCTCCGGCAGCTGGTCTGACTCCCTCCCCCTGCCACAGGGCCCCTCCTGAAGTGGATCACCTAAGGAGAAGCGAACTAAGCCTGCCCCTCCTGCCCCCGTGCACCTTGCCTACCCACCCCAGCTAATACGCCAGATCCCCAGCACCACAAGCCTGGCAGTGTGCAAGTAGCCCAGACAGGCCACGCCACCCCACAGTGAATCCCGCCCCCAGGAGAGGGGAAGAGAAGGCACACACCAGTCTGACAGTGGCCCCAGCAGTGGGCTGGGGGCAGACATCAGGTCTGACTGCGGCCCCGCCCACCAACTCCAGTTATACACCACAGCACAGGGGAAGTGCCCTTCAGGTCCCCACCATTCCAGGGACTATCCAAAATGACCAAACAGAAGAATTCCCCTCAAAAGAATCTCCAGGAAATAACAACAGCCAATGAACTCATCAAAAAGGATTTAAATAATATAACAGAAAGTGAATTTAGAATAATAGTCATAAAATTAATCACTGGGCTTGAAAACAGTATAGAGGATAGCAGAGAATCTCTTGCTACAGAGATCAAGGGACTAAGGAACAGTCAGGAGGAGCTGAAAAAAGCTTTAAACGAAATGCAAAATAAAATGGAAACGACCACAGCTCGGATTGAAGAGGCAGAGGAGAGAATAGGTGAACTAGAAGATAAAATTATGGAAAAAGAGGAAGCTGAGAAAAAGAGAGATAAAAAAATCTAGGAGAATGAGGGGAAAATTAGAGAACTAAGTGATACACTAAAAAGAAATAATATACAGATAATTGGTATCCCAGAGGAGGAAGAGAGAGGGAAAGGTGCTGAAGGGGTACTTGAAGAAATAATAGCTGAGAACTTCCCTGAACTGGGGAAGGAAAAAGGCATTGAAATCCAAGAGACACAGAGAATTCCCTTCAGACGTAACTTGAATCGATCTTCTGCACGACATAGCATAGTGAAACTGGCAAAATACAAGGATAAAGAGAAAATTCTGAAAGCAGCAAGGGATAAACGTGCCCTCACAAATAAAGGGAGACCTATAAGACTCGTGACTGATCTCTCTTCTGAAACTTGGCAGGCCAGAAAGGCATGGCACGAGATCTTCAATGTGCTGAACAGAAAAAATATGCAGCCGAGAATCCTTTATCCAGCAAGTCTGTCATTTAGAATAGAAGGAGAGATAAAGGTCTTCCCAAACAAACAAAAACTGAAGGAATTCGTCACCACTAAACCAGCCCTACAAGAGATCCTAAGGGGGATCCTGTGAGACAAAGTACCAGAGACATCGCTACAAGCATAAACATACAGACATCACAATGACTCTAAACCCGTATCTTTCTATAATAACACTGAATGTAAATGGACTAAATGCACCAACCAAAAGACATAGGGTATCAGAATGGATAAAAAAACAAGACCCATCTATTTGCTGTCTACAAGAGACTCATTTTAGACCTGAGGACACCTTTAGATTGAGAGTGAGGGGATGGAGAACTATTTATCATGCTACTGGAAGCCAAAAGAAAGCTGGAGTAGCCATACTTATATCAGACAAACTAGACTTTAAATTAAAGGCTGTAACAAGAGGTGAAGAAGGGCATTATATAATAATTACAGGGTCTATCCATTAGGAAGAGCTAACAGTTATAAATGTCTATGTGCCAAATAGGGGAGCCCCCAAATATATAAAACAATTACTCATAAACATAAGCAACCTTATTGATAAGAATGTGGTAATTGCAGGGGACTTTAACACTCCACTTACAGAAATGGATAGATCATCTAGACACATGGTCAATAAAGAAACAAGGGCCCTGAATGATACATTGGATCAGATGGACTTGAGAGATATATTTAGAACTCTGCATCCCAAAGCAACAGAATATACTTTCTTCTCGAGTGCACATGGAACATTCTCCAAGATAGATCATATACTGGGTCACAAAACAGCCCTTCATAAGTATACAAGAATTGAAATTATACCATGCATACTTTCAGACCACAATGCTATGAAGCTTGAAATCAACCACAGGAAAACGTCTGGAAAACCTCCAAAAGCATGGAGGTTAAAGAACACCCTACTAAAGAATGAGTGGGTCAACCAGGCAACTAGAGAAGAAATCAAAAAATATATGGAAACAAATGAAAATGAAAACACAACAATCCAAATGCTTTGGAATGCAGCGAAGGCAGTCCTGAGAGGAAAATACATTGCAAACCAGGCCTATCTCAAGAAACAAGAAAAATCCCAACTACAAAATCTAACAGCACACCTAAAGGAAATAGAAGCAGAACAGCAAAGGCAGCCTAAACCCAGCAGAAGAAGAGAAATAATAAAGATCAGAGCAGAAATAAACAATATAGAATCTAAGAAAAACTATAGAGCAGATCTATGAAACCAAGAGTTGGTTTTTTGAAAACATAAACAAAATTGACAAACCTCTAGCCAGGCTTCTCAAAAACAAAAGGGAGATGACCCAAATAGATAAAATCATGAATGAAAATGGAATTATTACAACCAATCCCTCAGAGATACAAACAATTATCAGGGAATACTATGAAAAATTATATGCCAACAAATTGGACAACCTGGAAGAAATGGACAAATTCCTAAACACCCACACTCTTCCAAAACTCAATCAGGAGGAAATAGAAAGCTCGAACAGACCCATAACCAGTGAAGAAATTGAATCAGTTATCAAAAATCTCCCAACAAATAAGAGTCCAGGACCAGATGGCTTCCCAGGGGAATTCTACCAGACGTTTAAAGCAGAGAGAATACCTATCCTTCTCAAGCTATTCCAAGAAATAGAAAGGGAAGGAAAACTTCCAGACTCATTCTATGAAGCCAGTATTACTTTGATTCCTAAACCAGAGACCCAGTAAAAAAAGAGAACTACAGGCCAATATCCCTGATGAATATGGATGCAAAAATTCTCAATAAGATACTAGCAAATCAAATTCAACAGCATATAAAAAGAATTATTCACCATGATCAAGTGGGATTCATTCCTGGGATGCAGGGCTGGTTCAACATCTGCAAATCAATCAACGTGATACATCACATTAATAAAAGAAAAGATAAGAACCATATGATCCTGTCAATCGATGCAGAAAAGGCCTTTGACAAAATTCAGCACCTTTCTTAATAAAAACCCTTGAGAAAGTCGGGATAGAAGGAACATACTTAAACATCATAAAAGCCATTTATGAAAAGCCCACAGCTAACATCATGCTCAATAGGGAAAAACTGAGAGCTTTTTCCCTGAGATCAGGAACACGACAGGGATGTCCACTCTCACCGCTGTTGTTTAACATAGTGTTGGAAGTGCTAGCATCAGCAATCAGACAACAAAAGGAAATCAAAGGCATCAAAATTGGCAAAGATGAAGTCAAGCTTTCGCTTTTTGCAGATGACATGATACTATACATGGAAAATCCTATAGACTCCACCAAAAGTCTGCTAGAACTGATACATGAATTCAGCAAAGTTGCAGGATACAAAATCAATGTACAGAAATCAGTTGCATTCTTACACACTAACAATGAAGCAACAGAAAGACAAATAAAGAAACTGATCCCATTCACAATTGCACCAAGAAGCATAAAATACCTAGGAATAAATGTAACCAAAGATGTAAAAGATCTGTATGCTGAAAACTATAGAAAGCTTATGAAGGAAATTGAAGAAGATATAAAGAAATGGAAAGACATTCCCTGCTCATGGATTGGAATAATAAATATTGTCAAAATGTCAATACTACCCAAAGCTATCTACACATTCAATGCAATCCCAATCAAAATTGCACCAGCATTCTTCTCGAAACTAGAACAAGCAATCCTAAAATTCATATGGAACCACAAAAGGCCCTGGATAGCCAAAGTAATTTTGAAGAAGAAGACCAAAGCAGGAGGCATCTCAATCCCAAGACTTTAGCCTCTACTACAAAGCTGTCATCATCAAGACAGCATGGTATTGGCACAAAAACAGACACATAGACCAATGGAATAGAATAGAAACCCCAGAAGTAGACCCACAAACGTATGGCCAACTCATCTTTGACAAAGCAGGAAAGAACATCCAATGGAAAAAAGACAGTCTCTTTAACAAATGGTGCTGGGAGAACTGGACAGCAACATGCAGAAGGTTGAAACTAGACCACTTTCTCACACCATTCACAAAAACAAACTCAAAATGGATAAAGGACCTGAATGTGAGACAGGAAACCATCAAAACCCTAGAGGAGAAAGCAGGAAAAGACCTCTCTGACCTCAGCCGTAGCAATCTCTTACTCGACACATCCCCAAGGCAAGGGAATTAAAAGCAAAAATGAATTACTGGGACCTTATGAAGATAAAAAGCTTCTGCACAGCAAAGGAAACAACCAACAAAACTAAAAGGCAACCAACGGAATGGGAAAAGATATTTGCAAATGACATATCGGACAAAGGGCTAGTATCCAAAATCTATAAAGAGCTCACCAAACTCCACACCCGAAAAACAAATAACCCAGTGAAGAAATGGGCAGAACACATGAATAGACACTTCTCTAAAGAAGACATCCGGATGGCCAACAGGCACATGAAAAGATGCTCAACGTCGCTCCTTATCAGGGAAATACAAATCAAAACCACACTCAGGTATCACCTCACGCCAGTCAGAGTGGCCAAAATGAACAAATCAGGAGACTATAGATGCTGGAGAGGATGTGGAGAAACAGGAACCCTCTTGCACTGTTGGTGGGAATGCAAATTGGTGCAGCCGCTCTGGAAAGCAGTGTGGAGGTTCCTCAGAAAATTAAAAATAGACCTACCCTATGACCCAGCAATAGCACTGCTAGGAATTTACCCAAGGGATACAGGAGTCCTGATGCATAGGGGCACTTGTACCCCAATGTTTATAGCAGCACTCTCAACAATAGCCAAATTATGGAAAGAGCCTAAATGTCCATCAACTGATGAATGGATAAAGAAATTGTGGTTTATATACACAATGGAATACTACGTGGCAATGAGAAAAAATGAAATATGGCCTTTTGTAGCAACGTGGATGGAACTGGAGAGTGTGATGCTAAGTGAAATAAGCCATACAGAGAAAGACAGATACCATATGGTTTCACTCTTATGTGGATCCTGAGAAACTTAACAGGAACCCATGGGGGAGGGGAAGGAAAAAAAAAAAGAGGTTAGAGTGGGAGAGAGCCAAAGCATAAGAGACTGTTAAAAACTGAGAACAAACTGAGGGTTGATGGGGGTGGGAGGGAGGAGAGGGTGGGTGATGGGTATTGAGGAGGGCACCTTTTGGGATGAGCACTGGGTGTTGTATGGAAACCAATTTGACAATAAATTTCATATATTGAAAAAAAATAAGTATATGCCTTATGCTGAAGAAAGTAAATTGAACATGGTAAGTAAAGACATGTAAGATTTTTAAAATATTTTTAGAAAAGAAAAAAATATAATTATTGTAATAAAAAAATCGCTAAGCGAGATTAACAGATTATTCGACCCTATAAAATTAAAGCTTAGTGAATTTAAAGACCTAGTAGTAGAAACTAGCTGAAATGAAAAAGAGAAAGAAGACTGGAAAAAAATTGAATAGAGCATCAATGTACGCTGAAGAAAATTTAGGCAACCTAATATAGAAAGTTCCTGAGCTAAAGAAAAAAAAAAGTTGTGGAGGGGTGCTCCTGTGTGGCTCATTCAGCTCTCATAATTTCGGCTCAGGTCATGATCCCAGGATTGTGGAATCAAACCCCACATCAGACTTTACGCCAAACATGGAGCTGTCTTCAGATTCTCTCTCCCTCTGCCCCTCTCCTCCCTCACTTGTACTCTCTCTCTCTCAAAAAATAGAGGGAGGGAGGGAGGGAGAGAAAGAGAGAGAGAGAGAGAAGAAAATACCCCAAAAAAGAGAAGGGGCAGAAAATATGAAAATATATGGGAAAAGAATGGTCACAAGTTTCCCAAATATGATAAAAACCATAAAGACCTCAACAAGTCCCAAATACAAGAAATATGAAGCCTACTCCAAGGTCCATCACGGGTAACTGTTTACAGCCATGGACAAAGAGAAAAATCTTAAATATAGCCAAAGAATAAAAACACACTATGTAGAAAGGAATCGAGATAAAATTAGCAGCAGAATTTTCACCGGAAACACAGCAAGCCAAAATTCTTTACAGCCTACAAGAAACCCACTTTCACTATAAATACAGAAATTGATTAGAAGTAAAACAATGAGGGGGTGCCTGGGTGGTCAGCTAAGCATCTGACTTCAGTTCAGGTCATTATCTCAAGGCTCATGGGTTTGACTCCCACATTGCTGATAGCTCAGAGCCTGGAGCCTACTTCCAATTCTGTGTGTGTGTGTGTGTGTGTGTGTGTGTGTGTGTGTGTGTGTGTCTTTCTGCCTCTTTCCCACTCATGCTGTCTTTCTCAAAAATAAATAAACATTTTTTAAAAATTAAAAAAAAATGAGATTTTCTTTAAAAAATCATAAAAGAATGGGAAGAGATATAAGAGGCAAACAATCAAAAGAAGACTGAAGTGACTATATTAATATCTGACAAATTAAACTTCAGGGCAAAAAATACCACCAGGGTCATTTCATAATGGTACAGTGGTCGATTGGTCAAAAGGATATAGAAGTCTAGATACTTATGCATGTTACAACAGAGCTTCAGAACACAAGTAAATCTAAGAGAGTTCAAACAAAAATAAGTAAATTCACAATTATAGTTAGAGAATACATCACCTCTTGCATAAAAATTGTGAGAAAAAGTAGACAGAAAATCGGTAAGGATATGAAAGACTTGAACAAAGACTATCAATTAACCTGATCTAGATAATATTTACAGTACTCCCCAACAACAGAATACACATTCTTTCCAAATGTACATGAAACATTTGTCAATATAGACAATATTCTTGGTTGCAAGATAAGATCCAACAAATTTGAAAGGATTTAGAACACACTACACTCTCTGATCACGAGGCCATTAAATTAGAAATCAACAGAAAATGTGATGAATGCCTGCAAATCATTTTGATAATCTAGGAGTCAAAGAAGAAATCAAAAGCAAAATTAGAAATTATTTTTAACTGGCAAAAAGAAAACACAGATCATTAAAGTATGTGGAGTTTGGGGCGCTTGGGTGGCTCAGTTGGTTGAGCACCTGACTTCAACTCAGGTCATGATCTCATGGTCCATGGGTTCGAGTCCTGTGTCAAGCCCAGTGCTGAAAGCTCAGAACCAGGAGCCTGCTTTGGATTCTGTGTCTCCCTCTCTCTGCCCCTCCCTTGCCTACACTCTGTGTGTCTCTCTCTCTCAAAAATAAATAAACATTAAAAATTAAAAACAAAATAAAGTTTGTGGAATTCAGCTAAATAAGTACATAGAAGAAATTTACAGGACTGAAGAATAAGGGTCTAAAATCAAGGACCAAAGTTTTCACCTGAAGAAACTGGGAACAGAAGAGGCATTTGAACCTAAGGTATGAATAAAAAAGGAAGTATAAAGATCAGAAAATGATGAAATAGGAGAAAAATATGGAAAAACACTAACAAAAAAAAAGAAAATTGCAGGTCAATTGCCCTCATAAACATAGATGTAAAAACTCTCAACAAAATTGTAGCAAATTGAATCTAGCAACATACAAAAAGTACCATAAACAATTACTAAGTAGAGCGTATCCCAGAAATTCAAGGTTGTTTCAATATTTGAAAATCAGTCAGTATCATTCACCATTTTAACAGATGTTATTTCAGTAGATGCATAAAAAGCATGTATTTGACAAAATCTGAAATGTACTCCAGATAAAAATTCTCAGCAAACCAAGAACAGAAGAGATTTCCCTCTATCTAATAAAGTGCATTTATAAAATGTAAAAAATCCATGTAAAAAATCCTAAGAAATATATTTTTTAATGATTTAACAAAGTTGTAGGGTAGAAGAGCAATACACAAAAATAATTTGTATTTCTACATGCTGGCAACAGATAATCAGAAAATAAAATTTGTAAAAATATCTTGGACAGTAGCATTTAAAAATACAAAAATTTGGGATGTATTTGGAAAAAGATGTACAACAGCTGTGTACAGAAAACTACAAAATATTAGTAAGAGAATTTAAAGAAGACATATTAAGTAGAGAAATACATTGTGTTCTTAGATCAGAAGAATTCTCACTGTTAAGATGTCAGTTCATCCCCGAATTGATCTATAGCCTAGAAGGATATGGAAATGCAAAGAACAAAATACAGCTAAAACAACTTTGAAAAAGAGTAACAATGTCAAAGGATTTACCCTGATTTCAAGGGTTATTGTAAAGCTACAATAATTAATACAATGTCATATTGGATCAGAATGGAAAAATAAGAGAATGGAATAAAGAGTCCAGAAATAAACCAGCACACACAGTCAACTGATTTTTGACAAAGGTGCTAGGGCAATTCGCTGGGGAAGAACAATCTTCTCCATAAACGGTGCTGGAGGAATTGACTAACCACTTACAAAAGACGGGGGGGGGGGGGGGGGGGAGAGGGGAAGAACTTTAACCTTTACTTCATATAATACACAAAAATTAACTTGAAATGGACCATAGACCTAAGTAAAACTAAAAGTATAAAACTGCAAAACAAAAACAAGAAATTTTTAATAATCTGGATTTGGCAAAGATTTCTTAAACACAAAAAGCACGAACTATAAAGAATCAACTGAACTTTATCCATTTTAAAACTTTTGTTCTTCATGAATCACTGTTAAAATGAAAAGTCAAACCACAGACTAGGAAAAATATTTTATACATACACACACATAACAATGGACTTTATAAGAAACACTTGCAACTCGGTAAGACAAACAACCCAATTAAAAATAGACAAAAGATTTAAATAGACACTCTACCAGAGAGATTTGGAGAATAAGCACATGAAAAATTGTTCAACATGAGCAACAGTTTCACAGAGAGCAATTTCACACTAATGACAGCCCAGTCTTAATTTCCTGTCATTGTTACTGATTGTCTACATGAAAGGAATGTCTTAAGGAGGTAAAGTTCAGTCCCCTGCTGCCTGTTTCATTAGTGCCAAGCTATCATTTCACCTGACAGCATTTTAAATTTTTAATGTTTATTTTGAGAGAGAGGCAGAGAGCATGTGAGCAGGGGAGGGGCAGAGAGAGGGAGGGAAAGAGAATCCCAGGCAGGCTCCATGCTGTTGGCACAGAGCCCAATGCGGGGCTCGATCTCACAAACCGTGAGATCATGACCTGACCCGAAATCAAGATTTGGGCTCTTAACTGACTGAGCCACCCAGGCGCCCCACCTGACAACACATTTTTTTTTTAATCTGAATTTTCTTCAGTATCATCTGCAGAGACCTTAATCCTATTATCCCAGGAAGATCAAGGGCATGCAACAGGTTCTCTCTCAATTCCTCTGTACTTCAAATATCTGCAGAATTACCGGGAATCACCTCCTTTGCCCTGTTTCAGACACAGTGGCAGACCTCCACCCTTGCAAGGGGGCCCCTACACCAAAGCTCAGCTCGTTCCTGCCTCCCTTTGCTGAGCCTTCTATCACCTCCACTCAGGTCTTCCTCTCCACATGTTCCTTCCTCCTAGTCTGCACATCTTTCCACCCACAGACATGTTCCCCCAGCACGAATGCCCCCCTCCAGCTACCATCCTACATTTTTCCTCTCCTGGGCTGAAAATTACTTGTTGACTTCTCACTCACACTTCAGCCCAAAGAAATTTGTCTTCCATACCTAACACCCTACTATGTTGTATTCAAAATCAGAACCACAAGCAGAAGCAGGATGGATCCTGAGTAGCTGTTGGTTCTGATGAGCTTCCAGATATGTCCATAATTCAACCAGCCTCTCATTCAGTGAAGATCAGCCCGCTGCCTACTGTGTGCCTGGCACAGTTCTGCATTTAGCAGTAGTTTCTAGATGTACCAGGAAATAGTGATGCTAAGGATGCAGCAGTAAACAAAGAAGACCAAATCTCTGCTCTCTTCGGCTAACATTCTAGTGCAGGGGGACAAACCAAAAAGGCAAACAATAACACAGACAACATACGGCATGTCAGGTATGAGAAATGCTATGGTAAGAAAGTAGGGGTGGGGTATGCAGTGCAGTGCAAGTGGGAGAGATGATAAGGCAGGATTTTATAGAGAATCTTTAATGTATGGTGGTAAGGGGAGAAGATTCTGGAGCCAAAGGACCTGAGTTCTTATCCCACGTCTCCCATTTTTTAACTGTGTTTCCTTAGGCAAGTCATTTAACCTCTTGGTGGCTTGGTTTCCTCATCTGTGAAATGGGAAGGATGTTTGAAACTATGACATTTATGATTAAATGAATCCTATACATATATAGGATTCATTTAATCATATATATATGAGAACAGTGCCTGAGGTCACAGTAAGAGCTCAAAATGTTGGTTTATTAGCACTATTGTTCATTCATGAAGTGTTTACATAGCACTCATTAACCTGATAGGTGTTATTACGTATATTAAAATAGCGTAAGATGCATTCCTGACCTCTCAAGAAGCAAGAGTTCACACACAAAAAAAAAACACAATACAAGGTGGGTACACCCTCTAATCTTTCAGAGGGAGACATCACACATTGTCACTCTGTACATAATATCAAGGTGGTCCGAAAGTATCTGCTCATCCAGGATCTCTCTTTGCCTTCACTACTGTCATGAGAAATACCATTGCCCCCATTATAGCTGTAGGAGAACAGAAACACAGAGATATCACCCGAATCCCTACCCAGTCCTCAGTGGCTCAGCCTGGAGGTGCAGTTGAAGTCAAGTAGGAAGTGTACTGGCTCAGAGTATGACCTTTGACACTGTACAAACTTGTGTTTGAATCAAGGGCTACTTATCAATTAACTGTGTGACACTGGACAAATGATTTCACCTCCTAGAAGCTCAGTTTTCTCATGGGCAAGACAAGGACAATTAATTCTATAGCTGCATCAGTTTCGTACAAGGATGAAATGAGATAATGTATATTAGGCATTCTCCAAATCATTCAGCCCATAATAAGCACCCAATAAAATGGTAGATTTAAGAGAAAACAAGACAGGGGCGCCTGGATGGCTCAGTCTGTTAAGCATCTGACTTCAGCTCAGGTCATGATCTCATGGTCCATGGGTTTGAGCCCCGCATCGGGCTCTGTGCTGTCAATTAAGAGCCTGGAGCTTCCTTCGGATTCTGTGTCTCCCTCTCTCTATGCCCCTCCCCTCTCACTCTCTGTCTCTCAAAAAAATGAATAAATGTTAAAAAAAAAAAAGGAAAAGAAAAAGAAAAGAAAAGACAAAGCAACACATCTCCCTCTCAGGTCTATCAGCTTGTACTTGGTGAGAACTTTGCATGGAGCCTCCAAGTCATCTTTAGATTCATGAGATGACACCACACATATATCAAAGTGCATAGAAATGAAATACAGGGATGGGGCTCCTGGGTGGCTCAGTTGGTTAAGTGTCTGACTTCAGCTCAGGTCATGATCTCACAGTTCGTGGGTTCGAGCCCCGCATGGGGCTCTGTGCTGACAGCTCAGAGCCTGGAGCCTGTTTCAGATTCTGTGTCCCCCTCTCTCTCTGTCCCTCCCCTGCTCACGCTCTGTCTCTGTCTCAAAAATAAACAAACATTTAAAAAATTAAAAAAAAAGAAATCAAATAAATACATTCCTTCTCAAACCAATACTTTCATGAACTTCTCATTGGCTTATAATCTATAGTGCCAAAAGACCATTTTTTAAATAGAGGTTGGATTTTTCTTTCTTTTTTTTAAATCTGCACACAAGCTATGCTCGCCAAAGATTTCAAAACAACGCAAACTAATAGTGCTTCACTCAAAATAAGAGCTCTTGAAATTTTCTGTATAAACTGGGTTTCATAAATCATCTCAAAGTTTAAGGGAAACCTTCAACATAAAGAATCTTGGGAGTGAATCCTTTCAAAAAAGCAATGGATTGTTGCTAGATTGAACGAGTGTATCTATTTCATCTACTTCTAGTGTATAGATTTTCAAACATCCAGCTGAGCTAAAGTGGCACATGTGACAGGCCGGAAGCCAGATATCTTTCTCTAAGGTAAACTAACAGGAGAGACTGTAGGATGGTGATGCATGGGTGGGCAAATAGGTTTGTTTTCAATGGTAGAATCAAAGCTTAGGAAATTCAACTTCCACAATTTTGGGAAAGTTGTTCATAGGAGACTTTTTGGCTAGAATAGGTTCTTAGAAAGAGGAATCTGCTCTGAAATTATAAACAATGACCTGGTACAAACCTCTCAGACTTCAGCACCCTGGAAATAACCGACATCAATAACTTTGGTCCTAAACTCCCCCTGCATGTCTCAGCTTGCAATTGAAAAAGACAGTGTGATTAGTAATAGTGCACATTTGTATGGAACTGCCTGTGATCTTCGTGTGTTAGAGAAGACTTCATCAAAGATGGCAGTGCACTGGTCTGAACCAGCAGCAGCATGTGAGGGAACCCAATTAAAAGGCAAAATGAAAGATGAGGCCAGATATTTTTAGCAAGTTGCAACAAGACATGAAGGCACTGATGTAGAAATGGATAAGCTGAGCACACAAGAGATGTGTATTCAAAGTAAATTCTCTAAGTGGCTTTTATGCTCAGTTAAATGCAGTTGAGGCACTTGTCATTTAAAATAATCTTTTCCAGATCAGATTCTTACCATGTTTTGCAACCTGCTAACTTGGATCTTTTTTTTTTTTTTTTTTTTTTTTTGCCCCACGGCTTCTAGAAGCTGTTCTAAATCCCTGAAAGAAAAGGAGGAGGAGGGGGACTTGATTGGGGTGGGCTAGACGGCTGAGGGAGGTGATAAAGGAAGATGCATAATCATTCTCTTACACACTGGAGGATACCTGCTAGGTTGCCCTGCATCATCATGAGTGCATTGGACTGGGCTCGTAGAGAACCAAGGTGGCTCTTGCTGTTGGAATAGTGAGGCCCTTCCAGCCAGTGTCCTCCTAGAAATGGGTGGCTGCTCCAGTCACTAGTTGTCCTAGCAATAGCTCGGATCATGCCCATGGGTATTAGAGCCTGGGTGTTTTGATCCTAGTTCCTGTACTCACTAGCTGTGTGATTTCAGGCAAGTTACTTAACATCTGTGGTACCTATGTCCTTTTCTATAATACTACAATTGTTACATAGGACCTCACAACTCTGTTGCGCAACTGAAGGAGGTAATACATGCACAGCCCATGGACAGAGCCTGGCACAGAGCAAGAACTCTGCATGTCAGCAATAAACAGATGCCATTCAAGCAGCATCAGGGTCCCTTGCCCTATGGAGGTGTTCTTGGCATGGTAAGAAGAGATGGCAATCATAGAGCACTTACTACATACCAGGCAGTCCAAGTTCTAAGTGAGTTACCACGAATCGATTCATTTAATCCTCATGATGCCCCTAGGAAGCAGGTGTGATTGTTGTAACAATTACCCCAAATTAGTCTCCAAGTGAAAGACCGAGGCAGGGTTTGCGCCCAGTCCTCCCAGAACTCATGCATATGACCTCAACACTGTGATGCTGCAGTAACATGCCATTAAAAAAAAATAAAGTGACTACAAAGTGACATCCATAAGCGGGGGGGGGGGGGGGGTCAGTTAAACAAGTGGTGTCAGTACACGCGCCAGGTCAGTATACATATGCAAGTACATATGTCCAAACTATAGCGTTAGCCTAAAAAGACCTGCACAAGTCAACCATCATTTATTCACACCGTGGGCGGTGACGGTTTCCTCAAACTGCAACGTGAAAATTAGCAAAGGAACAGCCAGGGTAATTTCCTATGGTCCCCAAGGCATCAAGTGTCAACTGCTTAAGTCACTGAAACCAGAAACCTAGCTGACATTTTGAATTCTATCCCTTTGAAGATTCCTCATCCAATGCTCCAACATTCCATAGTTCTATAGATTCTGTATCCAACATTTCTCTTGCTTCCATCCCTTCTTCTGCATTCACAACATTACTTTCGGTTCAAGCTTATCAATTCCCTTTTGGATAACTGGGTCAGACTTCTGATCTTTCTCCCTGACAACATTCTTGCTCAGCCCTACCCCCAAGAAATCCATCTTCTTTATGGCTGTTGAAAAATCATATGAAAACACAAGACTTACAATATTCAGCCTCTGCATAAAGCCCTAGCATCTACAGAATAAAATCCAAACTCCTTATTAAGTCCCTTTATGAGCTGACCTTTTCATCTCTTCTCTCTCCCCCAGATATAACCACACATGCATCAGTAGATGCTGTTTCCTCTGAACAAAAGCCCTCTCTCTCCCACATGTCCTTCCCCATAGTTTCCACCTCCCGTAGGCTTCATTTGGAAAGCCCCTACTCAATCATTAAATCTCACCTCAAACATCACTTCCTCTAGGAAGTCTTCTATGATTCCCCTAGGTAGAGTTAGCTGCCTTTACCTTTGTGCCTATTAACAGCCAAATCTTAACTTTCCCCCTGCCATTGGCATATAAGTTCTTGATGGCAAGTGTTCTGTGTACACAGTGTATTGTCAGCCCCAGAACAGTCTCTGGAATGTAGTAGGAAATCAACAATATCTATTGTATTATTATAGCCTTGTCTTATTGCAGTATAGTTGCTCATTGATGTACCTGCCTCCTCCACAGCAATGTTACCTCCTGGGGGGAAAAGAGAGTTTCTTTCGTTTCTGTATCCCAACACCTATCACAGTGCCTGGCAACAAGTGAGTGCTCAAAGTTTGTTGAATGAATTCATGTACAGATGAATAAATGAATAAAACACACAGCCCTCTAGGATTCCCTTTCTTGTCAGTAGAGCCCAAATCTGCTGTTCTAGTAGTGTTTGTTTAGAGGGAGCTCTCTCCAGAAGCAAATCCAGCTGGAAGATGCCATTATAATACAAACCAGATTCAAAGAGACCAAAATTTACATTAGTTGCATGTGTCATGAACATAAAAATATTTATATGTGAAATCTCAATTTTAATTTGGAAAAATAATAGCTTTTGCAGGATGCCTATTCAGTGTTTTTTTTTTTTAATCAAAGAGAAAAACTTCAAAGAGCTGTGATTTGATGAGTGGTCTACAAAGGGCAGAAGTCCCACTCAGGTGAGGGTTTAGAGAGAACTGTTTTTCACAACCGCTCCCAGGAAATGTTGCTTTCATTACATCATCTCCTTGTGAGGTGGGTATTAGAGTCACCACTGTTGTGGATGAAGAAATGAACTCAGAGAGAGCTTCAGGTCATAGAATAACCCCCTGGTATAGCATACCCTGGGGTCTTATATTAGGTCAGGGTGTAGACCAAATATGTCTAGTTATGTCCCTCATACTCCAGAGTGATGGGTTGTCTTGTGGAAAATTTGCTCTAAGACGAGACCTGGCAGAGGTCTTGGTACATCTGCCAAATGCATTTCTGCTCACCTTAACACTTGAACTGGCCATGGAAACAGAGCAGTCAATTCCGTTTACTTCATTGAGTATCTACCATGTTCATCATCTACTCTGTCCAGCACATAGTGTGATTTCTATAAATTGGGAGGGGAAAAATGACCCTGAAAGACACATGTATGAATAAATGTGTATATGTAGCATATTGCACTGTGATATAAGGGGATACTTCTTATTCCAGGCTACTGCCAAAATATTTAAAAGCCACCACCTAAAAAGATAGTTATTATGAAATCCAATTTACAGATGAATAAACCGAGGCACAGAGATCTTAGATAATCCACCTAAGACCACATAGTTAGCCAGTGGTAGGACCCATTTTAACCATGTATAACTGTCTCCTGGACAAAACAAGCTTTACTGATAAGTAAATGAAAGATACTGCCAGAGAAGAGACACACGTGTTAATAATTGTGTTTTTTTTTAAATAACAGTAGTTGAACGACAGTATAATGCAACTTCCTAATTTTACTGTGAGACTTAACATTTTCCAGACTTACTGATTTATTAACTGTCATAACCCTAGCCACAGTGTGAACTCCAACTAAATTTTCTTTCCACTTTTCATCACTTCTAAGCTTGGTTGGAACACTTATGCTGTGGCTTCATTTTATTTTTATTTCTTTCCTTGGTTATTCCAGGCACATCATTTCACTGGGTGGAGCAACAGGCTCCCTCCCCGGATCCCTCTACTTTTCTGTGAGGTGCAGCCTTCCTGTGGCTAAGCCCACCAGCCCAGTGCACAACTGGCTGTCTTGACAGACCTGGGTAGCAGAGTGTCTGAGTGGACAGTTTTGCACATGAACAAGGCACCTGGACAAACAGATTTGAACTTGTCAGTTCCAAAGGCAATATTGCTCCTCTGGATCATTTTCCTGGCTACAACCTTGGCCACCTCACAGAGAAATTCCTTCCCAACTCAGTGTCTGTAAATCCCTAAGAATGCCTCTCATTAGCAAGACAGACTTCAGACTGCTTTTGACAATTTGGAAATACCTCTAAAATGATAGCTTAATGATTTTATGTGTGTTTCCTCTTGAACCTCTACTGTTTCTTCAAGACCCATATATTTTGAACCGTGGCAGAGCCCTAATCTTGTCCATTAAATTCTTCTGCCTAATGAAAAACAATCAAGCAATAGTATCTAAATCCAAAAATTTGGGAGAGGGCATGTTATACAGGCAACCCCACCCATACTCATAAAGCCAAGGTTTCCAGTTGAGGGTAGGCATTATCTTGTGGGACTATGGAACATCCTTGAATGAGGAGCTGTCACACAGAGATGGGTTATGATAGAGCAGAACTCCTTCTAATCAGGTTGGACCTGCTGCCCATGATGCTGGGGTACTGGGGAAAGTTTTGGCCTCTACTGTATTGGGAAAGGGGCAGTGGCTCTTTCAGTCTTGTCTCCGGGAAGATATGGGCTTTAAGGGGAGACAAGATTGGCTACATAAACTTTCAGATGAGTGAAAAAAATAAAAAAAGTAAGATCCCTTGTTGAAAAATTAATAATAATTTCAAGATGGTGAAAACAGAATGTTAAACCAGTAAAACTCAGACCCTGTGAGACCACACAGGTTGCATATTCATGAAACTCACCCTGAGGTTGATTTTTTAGCACCCACACTGGCCCTGTCACCTGGAAATTGAGGCATTAAATAAAAGGAATATTCCTCTAACCCCACCCCTGCTACCCTGTGTACACATTTTTACATGGAGACTCTGTTTATCATGCTCCAATATGGTTATAGAAGAAGTTTTAACTAGCATTTAATATATGCAAGGCTCTGGACTAATTGTTTTACATGCATTGTCTTGTTTAATCCTGACAAAAATCCCTAGGAGGTCAGAACTGTTATTCTCATTTTGTAGATGAGGAAACTAGGTCATAGGGACAATAATTTATTTGCCTAAGGTTATGAACTGGAAATTAGCAATTTAAGAAAACAACAAAGATCAGAAATAGATGAAATAGAGACTAAAAAAGATAATAAAAGATCACTGAAACTAAGTTGGTTTTTAGAAATCACAATGGACAAATCTTTATACTAACCAAGAAAAAAGAGAGAGGACTCAAATAAAATACGTTGATACCAGAGACACTACAAAAAAAACTACAAGCCAATATGTCTGATGAACATAAATGCAAAAATTCCCACAAAATATTAGCAAACCAAATTTGACAATACATTTAAAAATTATTCATCATGATCAAGCAGGATTTATTCCAGCGATGCAAGGGTGGTTCAATATTTGCAAATCAACCAACGTGATACATCACACTAACAAGAAAAAGGATAAAAACCCTATGATCATCTAAATAGATGCAGAAAAATAATTTGACAAAATATATCATGCATTCATGATTAAAAAACTTTGAACAAAGTGAGTTTAGAGGAGCATATCTCAATATAATAAAGGCCATATATGAAAAACCCACAGCTAACAGCATACTTCATGGTGAAAAACGGAAAGCCTTTCCTCTAAGATCAGGAATAAGCAAGGGTGTCCACTCTTGTCACTTTTATTCAACATAGTACTGGAATTCCTTGCTGCAGCTATCAGACAATAAATAAAAGGCATTCAAATTGATAAGGAAGAAGGAAAACTGTCAGTAATTGCAGATGACATGATACTATATATAGAACCCCTAAAGATGCCGTCAAAAAAACTATTAGAACTGATAAAGGAATTCAGTAAAGTTACAGGATACAAAATTAATATACAGAAATAGGTTTCATTTCTATCCACTAATAGTGAAGTAGCAGAAAGAGAAATTAAGAAAACAATCCCATTTATAATTGCACCTAGAAGAATACCCAGGAATAAATTTAAACAAAGTGAAGGACATGTACCCTGAAAACTGTAAGACATTAATGAAAGAATGACACAAATGGAAAGATATCCCATGTTCATGGATTCGAAAAATTAATGTTAAAATGTTCATACTACCCAAATCAACCTAGAGATTCAATGCAATCCCTGTCAAAATACCAATAGCATTTTTCACAGAACTAGAACAAATAACTGTGATCTCATATGGAACCACAAAAGACCCCAAAGAGCCAAAGCAATCTTGAAAAAGAAGAACAAAGCTGGAGGTATCACAATCCCAGATTTCAACATATACTATAAAGCTGTAGTAATCAAAGCAGTATGGTACTGACACAAAAATAAACACATAGATCAGTGGAACAGGATAGAGATCCCAGAAATAAACTCACATTTATATGGTCAATTAATCTATAACAAAAAAGGCAAAAATATGCAATAGGGAAAAGACAGTCTCTTCAATAAATGGTTCTGGGAAAACTGGACAGCTATAAGCAATAAAATGAAACTGGACAAGTTTCTTCCACCATACACGAAAATAAACTAAAAATGGATTAAAGATCTAAATGTAAGACCTAAAACCATAAAACTCCTAAGTGGAAAGGTAGGCAGTAATCTCTTCAACATTGGCCTTAGCAACTTCCTTCTAGATAGGTCTCCTCAGGTGAGGGAAACTAAAGCAAAAACAATCAAATGGGACTACATCAAAACAAAAAATTTCTGCATAGCAAAGGAAACTATCAAGAAGACAGAAAAGTAACCTACTGAATGAGAAAAAAATATTTGCAAATGATGTATTTGATAAAGGGTTAGTACCCAAAATATACCAAGAACTTATACAACTTAAAACAAATAATCCAATTAAAAATAAAAAGACCCAAATAGACATTTTCCAAAGAAGACCTATAGTTGACTAAAAGACACACGAAAAGATGCTCAAGATCACTCATCATTAGGGAAATGTGAATCAAAACCACAATGAGATATCACCTTACCCCTGTCAGAATGACTACAATAAAAAAGATAAAAAATACCAAGGGTTGGCAAGGATGTGGAGAAAAAGGAATCCTCAAGCTCTGTTGATAGGAATGTAAACTGGTGCAACCACAAATGAAAAATAGAATCACCATATGCTCTAGTAACTCCACTAGTAGGCATTTGCCAAGAAAAACCCAAAAAACTAATCTGAAAAGATATATGCACCCCTATGTCTACTCCAACATTGTTTGCAATAACCAAGATATGGAAGCAACCCAGGCATCCACTGATAGATGATCGATAAAAAAGATATGCTATCCGTATACAACAGAATATTACTCAGTCATAAAAAGAATGAGATTATGCCATTTGCAATAACTCTTTGAAAGTGAAAAAATTCAGAGACAAATACCATGTGATTTCACTTATATGTAAAATCTAAAAAACAAAGAAATGAACACAGACTCTTTTTTTTTAATGTTTATGTATTTATTTTGAGAGAGAGAAGGAGGGACGGAGAGTGAGAGAATGCACATATGAGGGGCAGAGAAAGAGAAAATCCAAAGCAGGCTCTGTGCCATCAGTGCAGAGGCCAACAATATGCTTGATCCCATGAACTGGTGGATCATGACCTGAGCTGAAGTCAAGAGTTTGATGCTTAACCGACTGAGCCACCCAGGCACCCCCAAACACAGACTCTTAAATACAGAGAACTGGTGGTTGCCAAAAGGGAGGTGTGGGGGGGGATGGGTGAAATAGATGAAGGGGATTTAGAGGTACAAAATTTCAGATATAAAATAAATAAGTCATGGAGATGAGAAGTGCAGCATAGAGAAAATGGTCAATAATATTGTAACAATGTAATATGCGACAGATGGTGATTACACTTATGGTGAACACAGTAATGTATAGAATTGTTGACTATGTTGTACCCCTGAAATTGATATAACATTGTTAATTATACTTCAATTTTAAATGATGAAAAAAATTAAATGAAATTTTAAAACAAGAAAGTTATGAGTAAATCTTAAAAGTTCACATCACTAGAAAAAATTTTTTTAATTAAGTGTGGTTATGGATGTTAACTAAACTTATTCTGGTAATCATTTCACAATACGTACATATATGAAATCATTATGCTGTATATCTAAACTAATACAGTTTTCAACATCAGTTACATCTTAATTTTAAACATAGAAAATGTTGTTGAGGTTGTGGAGAAATTGGAACCCTGGTGTATTGCTAGTGGGAATGTAAAATGATGCAGCCACTTGGAAACAGTGTGGTGTTTCAAAAGAAAAAATTAGGGGCTCCTGGGTGGCGCAGTCGGTTAAGCGTCCGACTTCAGCCAGGTCACCATCTCGCGGTCTGTGAGTTCGAGCCCCGCGTCAGGCTCTGGGCTGATGGCTCAGAGCCTGGAGCCTGTTTCCGATTCTGTGTCTCCCTCTCTCTCTGCCCCTCCCCTGTTCATGCTCTGTCTCTCTCTGTCCCAAAATAAATAAAAAACGTTGAAAAAAATTTTTTAAAAAAAAGAAAAAATTAAACATAGAAATACCATATGATCCAGCAATTCTGCTTTTAGGAATTGAAAGGCCAGGGATTCAAACACTTATTTGTATACCCATGTTCATAGCAGTTGTTCACAATAGCCAAAAAGTTGGAGCACAAGTGTCCATTGATAGTGGAATGGACAAAGTGTGGTATATACATACGATGGAATATTACTCAGCTTTAAAAAGGAAAAAATACATACAAAAGAATATTATTCAGCTACACAGTATGGATGAACTTTGAAGACATTATGCTAACTAAAATCAGCAGTCTCATCACAAAAGGATAAATACTATATGATTCCATTTATATGAGGTGCCTAGAGTTGTCAAGTTCATAGAGACAGAAAGTGGAAAAGTGTTTGGGGAGGGAGGATGGGGGAGTTCCTGTTTAGTAGACTCAGAACTTCAGTTTGGGAAGATGAAAAGAGTTTTAGAGATGAATGGTAGACCAGTTGCACAGCAATGTGAATGTACTTAAATGCCACTGAACTCTATAGGTAAAAATGATTAAAATGGTAAATTTTATGTTGAGTATTTTTACCACCATAAAAAAGCACTGTTTTGGGGGGGGGGCGGGGTATTCAGCCTAAAGATGGGACTGGAAGTAGGCAAGAGAGGCACATGCTACTGGAAAAAAATTTAAGGACACATGAAAGAACTCAGTAATCAAGATAAATACTAATTTAATGCAATCTTTTAAACTTTTTTTGAGGTAATTGTAGATTTGCATGCAATTGTAAGAAACAGTATTCCTGGGGTGCCCAGGTGGCTCAGTTGGTTGAGTGTCTGACTCTTGATTTTGGCTCAGGTCACTATCTCAATTTGTGAGTTTGAGCCCCACATCGGGCTCCATGCTGACACTACAGAACCTGCTTGAGATTCTCTCTCTCCTTCTCTTTCTCTCTGCCCCTCCCCTGCAAACCAAATAAATAAACTTAAAAAAAGAAAAAGAAATAGTGCTCCTGGTACCTTTTACTCAGTTTCTTCCAATAGTAACACTTTGCAAATCTATAGTAAAATACTGCAGCTAGGTTACTGATGTTGATACAGTCAAGATACAGAGCATTTCCATTTGCATAAGGTTTCCTCATGTTGTCCCAACTTCCCTCTTCCCACCTATAGTCTAAAAGATCCTTAAAGCCCCATGTCCCCATCTGGAGAATTAGAAGAAAAATGTGGTGTGATCCATTCCCTGAAACACCTTGTATCTCTGGTGTTATTTCTACCTCTGGTAATGTGATTTATATACGTTTTACAAGAATAGTCTTTGGAAAACCTCTTTGCTAATAGGAGGACATTGTCAGAGTGATGGTTCCTTCCCCTTAAATCCTTCACTAGAGCACACTGTCACTGCTCGAATTTTGTTGCTCTAGATGCTGCCCTGATCCCTTGAGACAGACACTGCTTGTTGCATGCCCAACATACATCTATGCATTTGCCTTTTCCTCTCCTAACAGAATCCTACTTTTATTTGTCCTCCTCTGAACATCCTGTTTGTAGAAAGGCTAGTCTCATATTTAAGTCCACAGAGAGTTTTTTTTTTGTCTCAGCCAATCATGAGGACCCATGTCTTTTGCTACTGGTGTAGACATAAACATGTGATAAAATTTGAGCCAGTGATACATAGGAACTAATGTCTGGAATAAATGGCCATCTTGCTATCACTCTGAAGACAAATGAAGTCCAGATATTTGCCCTCTCTTTGGACAAGTGGTAGGTGATAGAATCAATGCCGTTATTATCCGATCTGAGGGGATTGTAAGTTTTTTTGTTACTTACAGCTAAAAGCATCTTCTCTGATAGATCCTAATATCCTATTTATATAGGATATTAAGAATCTTAACTAAGAATACAGAATCTTCTGTATTCTTTTTCCTCAGTGACACTAGAGGAATATCTGATACCAAAGTCCATGTTTAGTCTCTCTATTGATCCATACACATGTTACCAATTATTATATTTTAGGACTATTTTAAAAATCCTTTTACAAATTCTTTTAGTATCTCTTCCAGGTATTACAATGGTTGGACATTTCCCTGGCTATCAACAGTTTGAAAACTACATGCTTCTTACTAGGAAAAAAATCCCAGCTGTCCTAGATACAAGTCCCCACAGGGGATTTGTGTAGACTGGGAAAAAAGCCTTACAGCTAATCAACAAAATGATACTGCATCACACTAGCTTCACCCTTGTCTGCCCACTGTGTTACTTAAATAACAAACACATGAAAGGACAAATGAGCTGATTCTCTAGGGTTAGCCAAGCAGGAGCACAGCCTAAACCAGAGAAATCCCAGATTTACTCAACGTGGCCATATTTTCCTGGGGTGCTTTAGACAACTTACGGATGACACAGCTTCAGACCTTGGCTATTTTGGTTTAGTTACACATGGTGCAAGAAATTGCCACAAGGATAATGATCAGTTGGTATGAGTGTGGTTCTCAGTGCCTGCAGAGTTGCTTGTTTTCACTCTGTGGTGTTGGACCATCCTCATCCATTCCCCTTATACCTATAAACCCTGTTGGTCAGTCAACACAGGCTTTGTTAACATCCACAAAATGGAAGGAGAGAAACTAGTGTTTCTGAAACATCCATGGGCATGCAAACCACTTGCAATATTGTTCCAATGCAGATTCTGATTCATTATGTCCTGAATAGGACCTAAGTTCTGCATTGCTAACAAGTTCCCAAGTGCTGCTGATGCTACTCATCTGTGGACCACTTTGAGTAGCAAGAGTAGTATCACCAGTACCTGTGATTGAATTCCATGGGATTAAATTCAGGTCATGATGAGGTGGGGTTCCTTTTTGTTAGGGGGCTGGCATGGACCTGGTTAAACAGAACTTGTGGTCAGTCAGACCCTCCCCAGTGGATGGAATCATAATATGTGGAAAAGTAGAAGGTTTCCATGAGAGAGTGAAAAGGACTGAAGATGGAGTATGTCCTGGCATTAATAGATTCCCTGGTTTCAGTGGCTCCTGAAACCCAATTGAATCCATGAGGATTGATTGCTCAACACTTCATCAAATTGCCAGAGCCAATAACTTCTTCTCTTTGCTTAAGCAACTAGAGTTGGATTCCTATTACTTACAACCAAGACTCCTAACAAAAATCGCAATGAAATAGCTAAGTAAATTATGATATGTCCCTGCAGAAGAATCATACAGGTTTCAAAGCATTTCAGAAAACACTGAGATGAGAAAATAAGTTTTGCAAAGTGCAATACCAATGTATATATAGAAAATAATAGGTATACAAATCTTGAAGAATATTATAAGTCATTTCTCAAAAACATAAATAAATAGTGCTTCTGTGGGCTGAATAATGGGCCCCCAAATATGTCCAATGTCCATGTCCTAATCCCCTGGAAAAGGGACTTTGCCAGTGTGATTAAATTAAGGATCTTAAGATATGGAAACTATCCTGTATTATCTGCATTGACCCAACATAACCTTAATGGTCCTTACCAGAGAGAGACACGAGAGTAGAGTCAGAGGAGGTGATATGCTGACAGATGCAAAATTGAAGTAATGTAATTTGAAGATGGAGGAAAGGCATCTCAACCAAGAAATGTGGCTGGCCACTAGAAGTTGAAAAAGACAAGGAAATGTTTTTGCCCTCAGAGCCTTCAAAAAGCCAACACCTTGGCTTTAGCCCAGTAAAATTGATTTCAGACTTCTAATCTCTAGAACTGTAAGGTAATAAATTTATGTGCTTAAAGCCACTCAATTTGTGGTAATTTGTTGGAGCAATAAGAAATAATACAGTGATTGTCTCCATGCTTTCCTCTAATCAATGTGCTGCTTTTATAAGAAACAACTTAAGGAATATTGCTCGATATAAAATAAAGGGTGATACTAATAATTTTTTTTTTACATTTTAACATAGCTTGCTTGCTATTATTTTCTAGGACTACAGAATACAATCACAGTACTGTCTTTTTTAAAAATATTTTTAATTTTTTAATATTTTTGAGAGAGAGAGAGAGAGAACACAAGCAGGGGAGAGGCAGAGAGAGAGGGAGACACAGAATCTGAAACAGGCTCCAGTCTGAGCTGTCAGCACAGAGACTAAAACAGGGCTTGAACCCACAAACTGTGAGATCATGACCTGAGCCAAAGTCAGATGCTTAACTAATTGAGCCACCCAGGCACTCTTATCAAAGTGCAGTCTTATTTCAAATCATATTTCAGGAGAATCTCACTTTGTAGTAAGAGAATTCTGACCCATCATTCCCTTGGAGAATCTCCAGATTTCTGCTGGTAATATCCAACAATTGGCTTAAAGTGCACCCCAAAACTGACACCTGATGAAAGCCAAAAGATCCACTAACACATTCAAGTCTCAGAGCACATCAAAGGCAGAGCAATGCCTAACATCACTTGGAATCTCCACTCTCCTTTCAGTGTATTCCTAGCATTGTGACTCTAGAATCACATTCGGAATCCCAAGAACAACAAATGGCATGACTACCACATGCATGCTGTAGTCTAGCGTAATATTAAAGATCTTGAAACTCTGAACGCTGTTCATGAAACAACTAAAAGAGGATGAAGAGTTCTGGATGGGCATTCCCATCCCCAGGCAGGGACCACTGGCCTCTCTTCTGAGCCCTCGTGGCCCTCTGTGTATGTTTTTTTGGTTTTTGTTGTACTTTGTCCACGCTCTCATAATTATCTGTTTATGCTTCCGTGTCCCAAACTAGACTTTGATTTCCTCTATGGTAGGGTCTACGTTTGATTCCTTTTTTGATTTTCCAGTCTAAGACACTGCCTGGCATAGACAACTCATTTAATCAATGTTTGTTGAATTAAATTGAATCCTAGCTTCATAAACAGAACCTTAGAACTCATACTTACCCAAGATGATAATAATTCAACTTTCTTGAATTTATCTTCAAAGAACTTGCTAAAGTAGAGTAACATGATAACATCATGACTAACTCTCTTGTTGGGTTTGAACATGAGATTCCTTCTAGGGGAAACCTGTCAATCTCTGTTTAACTTGAGTCTAGATTTCAAAGGGTAAAATTCAGATAGTACCCTGGACCTCCAAATGAGTTCATGATATAGGAGAGTTTTATCAAGTCCCCTATTTTCTCTTACCCAGGATTCATTCAAGGTCAATACTAGTTGATGACAGCTCTATATCTTTCTCTTCAAGAGGCTTTGCTAAATGTGGATGGAGGTATAAAGAAACTCAAATTATTGGTCCCTTGGGATCTTCTCAAGAGATTACTGAGTGGCTGGCTGGAGTTCCTTTAGCATAGCATAGAATATAAATGTTTTGGCTTCAGAATCAAACTGATCTGGGTTTAAATCCCAACTATAACTTTCAATAGCTGAGAGATATTGGGTGTGTTATTTTATCTGAACTTTATTTCTCTCAGTTAGAAAGTGAGGATAAAATATCAACTTACTGAGATTGTGCAGCATAGAGTTCCTGTGCAAGTACTCAAAAACTACTAGTTACCATTGTCATGAATAATTATTATTCCACACAAGTGGCTCCAGAGAGGGTAAAGTGTGATGTTGCATACACCTACCTGGCCCAAACTTAGAGGACACATCTCCCTACATATTTCTTTTCTCTGATGTAGACCATCTAACAGTAAGGCCATAAGTAAAAGTGGTTTTATCTTGGTCCATAGAACTGCCATCATCAAACAGAGAAGACCAATACCTAACGGACAAATTGCTGTGATATTCCCATTCTCGGTAACTTTATGCTTATCCATGAAGTTCTTCCTCTTCTTTGGAAATGAAACCATGATTAATTATTTGTGTTCAGCCCATCCTAACCCAAGGCCACCAATATTTTAGGATTAAAAGTCTCAGAAGCACCACAGTTGAGAAATGTCTGTGTCTAGCTAAAATGGAGTAACAGGAACTAGATTTATTCTCCCACCTGAAATAACTTAAAAAACAAACTAATATATGAAACAATGGGTTTCAAGATATCGGACATCAGTGATGCTCCTTAAGAAATCAAAACAAAGGAGATGCTCCCTACAATTACTGTGACTTTCCACCTGGAGAGTTTCCAGGTTGCACAGCATGGAAAGGAAACCCAAGTAGAATTTATCAAACTTTCTGAGATGAAGAGATGAAGTTAGGAGTCCAGAGAGGCCAAGGTGGCTGGAGTTCAGAGGACAGAGGACAAAGATGAATGAGCTACAGAGAGTAAGCTTGGGAGAGCTACAGACGATGTCTCTTGAGTCCTGATCAGTACATATATGGAAATAAACTACCCAGACCAGCTAAAAAAACAAACATGAAGGAATTATCAGGAGCACACTTGGAATTCAAACAGGATCAAATAATATTTCCTGTTCTTATCAGCCAGAATAGAGACTATAACTCATAGGATATTGGGTAGCTACTCCAAAGAGTTTTGTTTCAATAGTGGGGCACAGTTTGCCTTACACTAAATACTGCTCTGGTGTCACCTAACAAAATTTTAAATTAAAGCTTTTAGTTTTATGATTTTAATCATTTTATTACTAAATGGTTTCTAAGTAGCTTAACTGCATTAAAAAAATCTCAAGAATATTTGTAGGAATACAAAAATATCTACCCACCCTACAAGGTACAATTGTCAATGTTTGACATCCAATAAAATATTCCAGGAATGTAAAGAAGCAGGAAAACATAACCCATGATACGGAGAAAAACCAATCAATGGAAATAAACCCACTAATAATATATGGAATTAGTAGTAAGGGACATTATAGTAGTTAATACTTCCCATAAGTTTAAATGCTAGAGAAAAGATAGAGCATGGAGGCAAGACATGGAGGAAACTCAAATGTAGATCACTAAGTGAAAGAAACCAATATGAAAAGGCTATATACTGTATGACTCCAATTATGTGACATTTTGGAAAAGGCAACACTATGGGGTCAATAAAAATATCAATGGTTTCAGGGGATGAGAGAGTGACAGATAGAAGAGGCAGAGCACAGAGGACTTTTAGAGCACTGAACATGCTCTGTGTGATAGTATAATGACACACAGATACATTATTATATATCTGTCCAAACTTGTAGAATGTACAAAACCAAGAGCGAACCTCTTGGTAGACTATGGGCTTTAGATAATTATGATGAATCAATGTAGGTTCATCCAAAGTAAAAAGTGTGTCATCCTAATAAAGGATATCAATCGTTGGAGGAGACTGCATGTTCAGGAGAAAAAGTCATATAGGAACTCTCTGTACTTCCCTCTCAGTGTTAAAGTCTTTAAAAAATAATCACTATCACCCTAGAATCCTACAGCTAACAAACATATATTTCAAACATGAAGATGAATAATGACTTTTTAGACAAACAAAAGCTGAAATAATTACTCACCAGCTAACTTGCACTATAAGAAATGTTAAAGACCTTTAGATAGAACGAAAGTAATATGGATGGAATGTGAGTCTACACAGAGGAAAGAAGAGCGATGGAAATAGTGCTATGTAGGTAAATATAAAGACATTTCTCACTATTTAAATCGCTTTAAAATATAATTGACTGTTTAGATGGAACAACATATTCTGCGGTTTATAACACAGAAGTATCTGATGATAATAGTACAAAGGCCAGGAGAGTTGCATATAGCTGTATATAGTTGTAAAGTTCTACTACACTTGAAGAAGCAAAATACTTGTGGACAGCAGGCTGTGTGTTATTAAAGATGTATAATGCAGAACCAATAGTAGTCACTGAAATAACACAATAAAGAGTAATTGTCAACAAACTGATAAAAGGGATAAAATAGAAACATAAGAAATACTCAATCCAAAGAATGAAGAAAACTAGGAAAAGGGGAAGAACACTGCGACAGGTAGAAAGAAAATTTTTTTTAATTTTATTTGTGAGAGAGCAAGAGCGAGAGAGAGCAAGCAGGGGAGATGGGCAGAAGGAGAGAGAGAGAATCCCAAGCAAGCTCCATGCTCAGCTCATAGTCCAACTCAGGGTTCAATCCCAGGATCATGACCTGAGCTGAAATCAAGAGTCAGACCCTCAACTGACTAAGCCAGTCAGGTACCTCGAAAGACATTTTAAAGTCAGTCCCATTACTTAAGAAAAATCAATGCAGAGGATTTTTAGGATAAACTACTCTGTATGATACCATAATGGTAGGTGCAGGTCATTATATATTTATCTAAACCCCAGAATGTACAACATCAAGAATAAACCCTGTTGTGGACTTTAGACTCTGGGTGATAAGCATGTGTCAATGTAGGCTCATCAAGTGTAACAAAGGTACCACCTGGTAGGGGATGTTAATAATGAAGGGAAGCAGGGCACCTGGGTCATTCAATTGGGTAAGCGTTGGACTGTTGACTTCAGCTCAGGTCATGATCTCATGGTTTGTGAGTTCGAGCCCCACATCTGGGCTCTGCACTGACAGCGACTGGGGTATGTGGGGAAGTCTCTGAATTTTACATTCAATTTAGCGGTGAACCTAAAACTTCTCTAAAAAATAAAGTTTATTTTAAAAAAGAAAAGCAAACAGGAAAAACATGAAAATCCCATTTTATTCCTCTTATTTCCACTCCCCTGTGATAGTCCGATTAGGAACTTTCCCTTCTACTTTCTATCTATACACTTACATACCTTACATACGTGCATGTACATATATACACATGCAGCTTTTTTGTTTTTTAAACACACGTGGAATATTATAGTATTGTTCTGATACTTGTTTTACCTTATGTGCCTTAAAGCTCTTCCTATGTTAATACATGTATCTTTACCTCAATCTTCTTAATGCCTACATAAATTCTATAGAAATGTGCCATATTTTATTTAGCTTTTAAACACTTGACTTTCATTTTCCAACTCATATTTCTATAGTGTTTTAATTTTTCCTATAAATGTGTAATGCTTTGTATGGCAGGGGAGGAAAAGTTAAACAAACATAGGAGCATCTGGCTGACTCCGTCGCAAGAGCATGCAACTCTTGATCTCAAGGTTGTGAGTTCAAACCCTATATTGGGTGTGTGGAGATTACGTAAATAAATAGAACTTAAAAAACAAAAATACCATCTCTTGGGACACCTGCGTGGCTCAGTTGGTTAAGCGTCCAACTCTTGGTTTTGGCTCAGGTCATGATCTCATGTTCATAGGATCAAGCCCCAAGTTGGGCTCGGCGCTAACAGCTGGACCCTGCTTGGGATCCTCTCTCTCTCTCTCTCTCTGCCCCTCCCCTACTCGCTGTCTCTCTCGAGATAAATAAACCTTAAAAAAAATTTTTTTTTAAATACCATCTCTAACAGTCTGGACATCCTCAAGCACTGGAAATGCCACAGTCCCTGGCACCCCAAGAATTTTAGTCATGCCCTTCCTCTGAAGGCAAGTCATTTCAATCATTTCACATCCCTCAAATTAGACCCTCCAGTTCTAAAGGCCTTAAGCTACATGTGAGTTTTAAGAACACTCAACCTGTTATAACCAATCTTGTCATTTATAAAACAAGGTTAATAATATTCATGTCATAGGGTTGTCATGTGAGGAGACGGCACACGTAAAAGGCAGCCCCTAGGATGTATAGCTGGCTGTCTCCCAAGAAAACCAGAAACTACAGAAGGGAAGTCTAAGATTCTTTTTTATCTTTCTTAAATTATTTTAGATTTAATGTACACAAGAATCATAATCACCTGGGGTGCTTATTAAAACCGTACATTCCAGGCCTCACCTACAAAAGTTTGTATCTAGTTGGTTTGAGTGAAGTCAGGAATCTGCACGGTCAGCAGGTGACGCTCCGGGTGTTGCTGACACAGCTGGCCCACAGACACCACTGGAGAAAATGTCGGGCTCCACTGGAGCTAAGTCAGAACAGGAGCTACTATGGCTGCTAGAATGATGCCCAAACTTAATGAGGTGAAAATGAGGAAAAGAGTGGTCCAGCTCACATTTTAGTCCTGTTCTGTGACTTCATGAGGAAGGGCATGAAAATACTCAGACAAGAACACCAAAGGGCAGTTAATCTTGAGCAAATACTGAGGATGTAACCTAGGAATGCGTTAAGTCCCTTACATTTCTGGCCTAATACTAGGAAGTCTTTAGAGATGACTTATGTAATGGCTGGGGATATGAAACCAAGGCTACTGGCCCCTGATCTTAACTGTCAAAGTTTGAGTACAAGCAATAGAACTCTGTTTGGCCTATATTTGGTAGTGTATGCTGCATCCAGTTAGCCAACTGTGCCTGCTTGATTATCTTTCTTAGAAAGAGAGGAAAAGAGCAAGTAGAGGAGAGGGGCAGAGGGAAGGATGGAGAGGGAAGGGAGGAGAGGGAGGGAGGGAGGGAGGGAGACAGAGAGAGAAGGAGGGAGGGAAGGAGGGAGAGAATGAATGAATCCAGAGCAGGCTCCATGCACAGCACAGAGTCCGACTTGGGTGCTTGATCCCAGGACACTGTGATCATTACCTGAGCCAAAATCAAGAGTCAGATGCTTGACTGAGTCACCCAGGTGCCCCTGTGCCTACTTTATAATCAAGCTTCAAAAGGACTTTTTTTTTTCTACCTGAGTTGGCAAAATTTAAATAGGTCAACTTTTACATGCACTATATATACAGGCATTAAGAAGGACCAGCACATCCTTAGGTCAATGGTTCATTTAAGAAACATTTATTGAACATGCCCTTGTCTCTGGTATACATCTTCACTAGGCTACTTTGAGATTTTCTTCAAATGTCACTTCCCTTGGCAGGCATTATGCTCCCAGGCACAGTGAATTTTTTGAAATGATTTATAAATGTATTCATTCATTTATAGTTGTACCTTGACTTGTGCCCCCAGAAATTCAGATTGATGTTAAATATTATACAAAGGATTTTATGGCTTGAAGGAGTTTTATTATAACACTAATCTCAATGTAATAAAATTCACTATTTACATATCTATTCCCCAGATAGATCACAAACTTCATGAGGAGAGACTGTATCTTACTCATCATTGAATCTCAACATATTAAGTGTTCAGTAAATGAATATAGACACACATCTATAAGCACAACCAAGTGAAGGCTAAGTGAATGCTGGCCTTCAAAGTAGTACCTTGGGATACAGCACATATTTCCAATAACACACTGTATAGAATCCCTTCCCAAGCTGAGATGATCTTCAAAACAAATTTCAAAAGTACACCAAAAAAAGAACTAATTTAGTTTTCCTTTTGATTTTTCCATAAAACATCTCTTCTCCAAAATTGATCACACATGACTATAGGCCGTTTCCAGTAGTCAAATTTCTCCTTAAAGGATTAAGAATCTCCACAACCAAAGGTATAAATCTTGTTATAGATGACCTCTAAACATTTTAATCCTGACCTACCTCAGTGACTCCACCCATCTCTCATTCCACCCATTCCCAGAAAGCTACTTTGACTTAGAAACTTGAGCTCAAACCCCAGTCCCACCACCTGTTATCTTATTCATGGGCAAGTTATTTGAGCTCTCAGTTTCAGTAGTGGTTAATTTTACGTGTCAAGTTGGCTGGGCCATGTGGTACCGAGATAATTGGTTAAACATTATTCTGGATGTGTCTGTGCTTCTGGATGAAACTAATATTTGAATTGGTAAATGAAGTAAAGCAGATTGTTCCCCCCAATGTGGAGTAAGAAAGAATTCACTCTCTCTATTTTCTAGCTGACAATGGTCTACTGCTGCACTTGGTCTGGAACCGTACCACTGGCTTTCATGGGGCTCCAAGGAGCAGATCATGGAACTTCTCAGCTTCCATAACCATATGAGCCAAGTCCTTGTGATAATACCTCCTACCTCCCCTCCATACACACACACACACACACACACACACACACACACACACACACACACACACTCTACTGGTTCTGTTTCTCTGGAGGACTCTAATACACTCCGTTTCCTTTGCTGTGACATAGGGAAAGTAAGAGCCATATATTTTAACACTATGCTAAATATTTTGTATCTCTTATCTCAGTTAATACTTCAGCTGTCATATGATGTAGGTACTATTAATATGATCATCCCTTTACATTCCTGCCTATTGAAAGTTTTTACTTCCTTGAGGCATTGACTTCACTTGAACTAGTATCTCCCCACTACCAACAGACCGAGAGGAAAGAATTTAATGGATCCCAGCTAGTGGTTTGTCCCTTTGGGAAACAAATTCTCTGACAAGGCTAACCAATGATCTGACCTACATGATGGGCTTGTTTGGCCACCTTCCCACACCTGAGACATTCAGCATTGTTCAGGGAAAATTGGTAGTGGTGGGGAGATGTTGGTCTCTTGTTAACACAATGGCAATTTATACTTACAAATCCACTCTTGTCAGGGTGGTAGACACCTAGACTCCCTGAGACTCAGAAGCTACGGACTTGGCAAGCTCACTGAGGTTGGACTTGTATTTCGACAGAAAAGGTAAAATGCACCAGGGTGTGTTCTTCAGATAATAGTGATCTCCTATACACTGGTCTTCTGCTGTATTCAAATCCCTTGAACTGTGCCCAGCACCTGGCTATCTTTAAAATAATATGTGAAATGGGTGGCTAAATCCAGTAACTCTAGGCCTCCCTAAGAGGGGCAGCTCCAAAGATCAATAGCTCTGAACTAGTCTTTCTATGGCTGTATGATCAAGACAGAAATCTACACATCTAGAAACATGTTCAGTAAATGTTTTTGCCCTTAACAAATTCTTCAGTTCTTCTCTTGGGGTGTAGAATAAAAAAACCCTGGAAGAGTACGGATGAGACTTCTGGAGGAGGCTGGAGCTCCCTCTAGGGGTGAAAATAAAGTATCCTAAAAAACGCAGCACTGGTTCTGCAGGTTGTTTTTTAAGAAGAAAATGTTTTAATGTCATAAAATATACCAACATCACCATAACAACTTCACAGAGTGATAGATTTAACAACACTCCTTTATGTACATGGTCATTCAAATGTTAAGTGCCAGTTATATACCTGGACTGTGTAAGGTACATGATATTTGGATATTTAAGTTGAGGATATGGGAATATGGAGAAATAGGAACTCTTGTACATTGTTGGTGAGAATGTAAACTGGATACAGCTGCTATGGAAAGCAGTATGGAGGCTCCTCAAAAAATTAAAAAATAGAACTCTCATATGATTCAGCAATCTCTTTTGTGTTCATATCCAAAGGAAATAAAATCAGGATCTCAAAGAGATAACTATATCCCCATGTTCATTGCAACATTATTCATAATAGCCAACATATGGAAACAACCTAAGGGTTCATTGACAAGTGAATGGGTTAAAAAATGTGACCACACACGCACGCATACACACACACGCACACACACACACACACACACACACACTGGAGTACCATTCAGCCTTAAAAAATGAAAAAATTCTGGCATTTGCAACAACGTTGATGAACCTGGAGATCATTATGCTAAGTGAAATAAGCCAGACACATAAAGACAAATACTGTATGGTATCACTTACATGTGGAATCTAAGAGAGTCAAACTCATAGAAGCAGATAGTATTGTCAAAAAGAAAATCACAGGGGCGCCTGGGTGGCGCAGTCGGTTAAGCGTCCGACTTCAGCCAGGTCACGATCTCGCGGTCCGTGAGTTCGAGCCCCGCGTCAGGCTCTGGGCTGATGGCTCAGAGCCTGGAGCCTGCTTCAGATTCTGTGTCTCCCTCTCTCTCTGCCCCTCCCCCATTCATGCTCTGTCTCTCTCTGTCCCCAAAAAAATAAATAAACGTTGAAAAAAAAATTAAAAAAAAAAAAAAGAAAATCACAGGCATAAATAAATGGGGTCACTTATGCTAGGCCAAATCACCAAACAGAGGCTTAATACCTAAATTAATCACGGTTTCATCCTCCCTCAGCAATGTAGTCTTCACCAGTCAGTCAGGAATTTTCTAACCAATACCAATGAGGTAATCTGTCACATGGGCCCTCTCTAACCCCCAAAGGAAGAGGAGATAATCTGCATAAGACTCCCTGCTCTTCCCCAAAGGGAAAGTGACCTTGCCTGAAACAATCTTTTTTCTTTTTCCTAATAACTTCTTGCCTCACCCTCCTTCCTATAAAAACCTTCCATTCTGTACAACTTCTCAGAGCCCCCTCCACCTGCTAGATGGGGTGCTGCCTGATTCATGAATCCCTTAATAAAACCAATTAGATCTTCAGATTTAATTTAATTCAGATCTTCAGATCTTCAGTTGACTTTTTGTTCTTTAATAGAATAGTAGTTGCCATGGGCTAGGGGTAAGGGGAAAATGGTGAGATATTAGTCAAAGGTTACAAAGTCTTAGGCAGTATGAAAAAGTTCTGGAGAGCAAATGTACTGCATAATGACTATAGTTAATGACACTGTCTTGTATACTAGAAATTTGTGAACAGTAAATCCTAATTGTCACAAAAAAGTGTTAATTATATGAGGTGATGGATATGTTAACTAGCTTGATTATGGTAATTGTTTCACAGTGTATATGATATAAAAACATTACATTATAATGCTCATGTCAACATCAGAGAAGCATAAGATGCTCTTCCTTTTCATCCCCCCTTTTCAACAAAGAATTAGACATCCATGCACAAACAAAAACACCTTGGTAGGAGCTGTGGGTTACAGCAACATACCCAAGAGGAGTCTCTCTCACCACTCCGTCCTTGGTACAGGGTAGAACCAGTGAGGCAGCAAACCTGCCCCAATTCCTCTGGCTGTGGTTGGGAAAAAACCTAGAGAGCACTAACCTGGGCAGGTAACCATGGCTGAAAGAAAAAATTCCAAAGTTCATCCTACCCGAGGAGAGATCCCAGCACCTCATTAGAACAAACAAACAAAAAAAGAGTTTGTAGTAGCAGAGGGATAAGAACCTCCCCTATCCCGACCTCCAAAACAATACTGCATGAGACTGAACCAGCAGGTGGCAGCAATCTCTCCCACAGAGGAGGAGGAGAGTGGTGAATGAATGCCTGGCTACCTCAGTGGTGTGGTGTGGGATGCAACTGAAGAAATCCTTTCTCTCCAACAGCACCAGAGGACTGATATGGGGCCTCCGTGATTGGAAGGAAGGAAGAGAATATCAAAGGGCATTAAAGAGTAGCTCAGCAGTAAGTTCACCCACAAGCCTCTGGGAGTGCCATATTCTGGGATCTTTGGGTAAAGGAGATATTAAAACTTGAGCTACAGTACTACTTTTGGAATACCAAAAAGAGGTGTCCAGTAGTCAGCCTGGTGAGTTGTAAGAATCAGAGAAGACATAAAGGCTTGAGAATTCTGCCACCAGAGGGAGTAAGAAGAGTGGAAAAGGTATATCCAAAGGCAGAGAAAAACACGCATAATAACGGCATCACTGAACAGAATACCCCAACAGAAGAGAGCTGGCAAATATCTAAAGGGGTATCTTATAGAACCAACACAAAACTATAAGTAACATGAAGAAATCAAAAAACTTGCACAGACAACCCCCATCAAATCAACCTATGGAGGTCTACACCAAGACACAACCTATGGAGGTCTACACCAAGACACAGAATAATAGAAATGGTAAAAGGTGGTGATAAAGAGAATTTTTAAAGCAGCAAAAGAAAACAGTTACATACAAGGGAAACCCCATAAGGCTAGCAGCTGATTTTTCAGCAAACACTTTGCAGGCCAGAAGGGAATTTTATGAAATATTCAAAGTGCTGAAAGGAAAATACCTACAACCAAGAATACTCTATATAACAGAGCTATCATTTAGAATGGAAGGAGAGATAGAGAGCTTCCCAGACAAAAAGTTAAAGGAATTCATCACCATTAAACCAGCCATATAAGAAACGTTAAAGAAAATTCTTCGGATAGAAACAAAGCCATAATCAAAAGTAAGAAAATTATGAGGAAAAAATTTCACAGTTACCTAAAACATAATAAAAGTAGATCAATTACTTATAAAAACCAGTATGGAAATTAAGCACAAAAGCAGTAAAATCAAGTGTCTATAAAAATTGGTCAAGGGATTCACAAAAAAAAGGATATAAAGTATGAGATCATAGACATAAAACATGGGGGGAGGTTGTAAAAATTTAGTGCTTTTAGAATGGGTTCAAACTTAAGTGACTATCAATGTAATATAGACTGCTATTTGCATAGGTTGTATGCATATATATATATGCATATGTGTATAAACCTAATGGTAACCACAAATCAAAAACCTATAATAGATATGCAAAAATATCCAAGGAATCCAAGCATATCACTAAAGAAAGTCATCAAATGACCAGAGGAGACAAATGTAAAACCAGTACTAAAATGGCAATAAGTACATATCTACTAATAATCATTTTGAATGTAAACAGACTAAAAGCTTCAATCAAAAGATATGGGATGGACCAAATGGATAAAAAAAGCAAGACCCATCTATATGCTGCTTACAAGAAACTCATTTCAGACCTAAAGACACATGCAGACTGAAAGTGAAGAGATAGAAAAATATTCCATGCAAATGGAAGTGGGAAAAAAAAACTGGGTAGTGATTCTTATATTAGACAAAACAGATTTTAAAACAAGGACTGTAACAATCACTCAATATGGGAGAACCTAAATCCCTAGCAACTATTAAGAGACAAAAAGGAAGAAATTAATGGTAATACAATAACAGCAGGGGTTTTTACCACACCGTTTACATCAATGTCTAGCTCATCCAAAAAGAAAATCAACCACGAAGCTCTGACTTTGAAGGATACATTGGACTTGATGGATCCAACAGTTATATTCAGAACATTCCATTCTAAAACAGAATATATATTCTTTTCAAATACACATGGAACATTCTCCAGAATAGATCTCGTGTTAGGCCACAAAACAAGTCCAACAAATGCAGAAAGACTGAAATCATGTCATACATCTTTTCCAGCCACAACTGTATGGAATTAGAAATCAACCACAAGAAAAAATTCTGGAAAGAACACAAATATATGGATGTTAAGTTCCATGCTACTAAACAATGACTGGGTTTACCAAGAAATCAAAAAGAAAACAAAGGGGCGCCTGGGTGGCTCAGTCAGTTGAGCATCCGACTCTTGATTTCAGCTCAGGTCATAATCCCAGGGTCATGGAATTGAGCCCCATGTTGGGCTCTCCACTGAGCAAGGAGCCTGCTTGGGATTCTCTCTCTCTTCCTCTGTCCCTCTCCCCAACTTGCACGTGCAACTCTCTCTAAAAGTAAAAAATAAGAAGCAAATTTAAAAAATGGAAACGAAAACACAATGACCAGGTGCTTGGGGATGCAGCAAAAGCTGTTCCAAGAGGGAAGATTATAACAGCATAGGCTTACCACAAGAAGAAAGAAAAATCTCAAATAAATAACCTAATTTTACACCTAAGGAGCTAGAAACAGACAAAGCCCAAAGCCAGTAGAAGGAAGGAAATAATAAAAATTAGAGTAGAAATAAATGAAATAGAGACTTAAAAACAATAGAACAGATCAATGAAACCAGAAGATGGTTCTTTGAAAAGATTAAACTGATAAACATTTAGCAGGATTCATTTAAAAATTTGGGGGGGGGAACTCAAATATAAAATCAGAAATGAAAGAGGAGAAATAAGAACTGACACCACAGAAATACAAAGGATTGTAATAAATTATTAAAAAATTATATGTCAACAAATTGGAAAACCTAAAAGAAATGGATAAACTTCTAGAAATACATAACCTTCCAAAACTGAATCAAGAAGAAATGGAAAATTTGAAAGCAATGCAGTTGAATCAGTACTCAAAAATTCGCAGCAAATAAAGATCCAGAACCAGATGACTTCACAAGTAAATTCTATTAAACATTTAAAGAAGAGTTAATACCTATTCTTCTTAAACTATTCCAAAAAATTGAGGAGGAAGGAGCTTCCAAATTCATTCTATGAAGTCAGCATTACCTTGATAGCAAAATCAGATAAATACACTACAGAAAAGAAAGAAAGAAAGAAAGAAAGAAAGAAAGAAAGAAAGAAAGAAAGAGAGAAAGAAAACTACACACCAATATTTCCAATGAACCTAGATGCAAAAATCCTCATAAAATATTGGCTAACAATATTGAAAAATACATTTAAAAAGTCATTCACCATGATCAAGTGGGATTTTTTTCCAAGAATGCAAGCATGATTTAATAGTTATAAATCAATGTGATACGCACATAAAAACCATATGATCATTTCAATAGACACAGAAAAAGCATTTGACAAAATACAACATACATGATAACACTTCAGCATAATAAAGGCCGTATATGAAAAACTCACAGCTAAAATCATACTCAATGGTGAAAAAGAGCTTTTCCTCTAAGGTCTAAGGAACAAGACAAGGAAAATCATGTTCACCATTCTTATTCTTTTTTTTTTTTTTAATATATGAAATTTATTGTCAAATTGGTTTCCATACAACACCCAGTGCTCATCCCAAAAGGTGCCCTCCTCAATACCCATCACCCACCCTCTCCTCCCTCCCACCCCCCATCAACCCTGTTTGTTCTCAGTTTTTAACAGTCTCTTATGCTTTGGCTCTCTCCCACTCTAACCTCTTTTTTTTTTTTTTCCTTCCCCTCCCCCATGGGTTCCTGTTAAGTTTCTCAGGATCCACATAAGAGTGAAACCATATGGTATCTGTCTTTCTCTGTATGGCTTATTTCACTTAGCATCACACTCTCCAGTTCCATCCACGTTGCTACAAAAGGCCATATTTCATTTTTTCTCATTGCCACATAGTATTCCACTGTGTATATAAACCACAATTTCTTTATCCATTCATCAGTTGATGGACATTTAGGCTCTTTCCGTAATTTGGCTATTGTTGAGAGTGCTGCTATAAACATTGGGGTACAAGTGCCCCTATGCATCAGGACTCCTGTATCCCTTGGATAAATTCCTAGCAGTGCTATTGCTGGGTCATAGGGTAGGTCTATTTTTAATTTTCTGAGGAACCTCCACACTGCTTTCCAGAGCGGCTGCACCAATGTGCATTCCCACCAACAGTGCAAGAGGGTTCCTGTTTCTCCACATCCTCTCCAGCATCTATAGTCTCCTGATTTGTTCATTTTGGCCACTCTGACTGGCGTGAGGTGATACCTGAGTGTGGTTTTGATTTGTATTTCCCTGATAAGGAGCGACGTTGAGCATCTTTTCATGTGCCTGTTGGCCATCCGGATGTCTTCTTTAGAGAAGTGTCTATTCATGTGTTCTGCCCATTTCTTCACTGGGTTATTTGTTTTTCGGGTGTGGAGTTTGGTGAGCTCTTTATAGATTTTGGATACTAGCCCTTTGTCCGATATGTCATTTGCAAATATCTTTTCCCATTCCGTTGGTTGCCTTTTAGTTTTGTTGGTTGTTTCCTTTGCTGTGCAGAAGCTTTTTATCTTCATAAGGTCCCAGTAATTCATTTTTGCTTTTAATTCCCTTGCCTTTGGGGATGTGTCGAGTAAGAGATTGCTACGGCTGAGGTCAGAGAGGTCTTTTCCTGCTTTCTCCTCCAAGGTTTTGATGGTTTCCTGCCTCACATTCAGGTCCTTTATCCAATTTGAGTTTATTTTTGTGAATTCACCATTCTTATTCAACATAGTACTGGAAGTTTTAGCCACAGTAATCAGACATGAAAAAGTGGGGAAAAAGGCATCCAAATTGGCAAGAAAGAAGTAAAGCTGTAACTATTTGCAGGTAACATGATAGTACATACAGAAAACCCTAAAGACTGCACAAAATAACTGCTAGAATTCATCAATGAATTCAGTAACATTGCAGGATACAAAATTAATATACAGAAATCTGTTGCATTTCTATACACTAATAATGAAGTAGAAGGAAATTAAAACAATCCCATTTACAATTGCACCTAAAATAACAAAATATGTAGGAATAAACTTAAGGAAGTGAAAGACCTGTACTCTGAAAGCTATAAAACACTGGTGAGAGAAACTGAAGATGACACAAACAAATGGAAAGATATTCCATGGTCATAGACTGGGATAACAAATATCGTTAAAATGTCCATACTAGTGAAAGCAATCCATAGATTTAATGCAATCCCTATCAAAATACCAGCAGCATTTTCACAGAACTAAAACAAGTAATACTCAAATTTGTATGGAACCACAAAAGATCCTGAATAAGCAAAGCAATCTTGAAAAAGAAGAACTAGAAATATCACAATGACAGATTTCAAGATAAACTACAAACCTTAGTAACCAGAACGGTATGTTGCTGGCACAAAAATAGACATCTAGATCAATGGAGCAGAATATTGAGCCCAGAAGGAAACCCAAACTTTTATGGTCAATTAATCTAAGACAAAGAAGGCAAAAATATTAAATGGTAAAAAGGCAGTTTCTTCAACAAATGAAGTTGGGAAAACTGGACAGCTACATGCAAAAGATTGAAATTGGACCACTTTCTTATACCACACACGAAAATAAACTCTAAATGGATTAAAGACCTATATATGAGACCTGAAACCATAAAATTTCTAGAAGAAAACATAGGCAGTAATCTCTTTGACTTCAGCTGTAGAAACATTTTTCTAGATATGTCTCCTGACAAGGGAAACAAAAGCAAAAATAAACAAATAGGACTACACCACAATAAAAAGCTTCTGCACAGCAAAGGAAATGATAAACAAAACCAGAAGACAACCTACTGAATAGAAGACATTGCAAATGATATATATGTTGAGGGGTTAATATCCAAAATATATAAAGAACTTATACAACTCAACACCGCAAAACCAAACAGTCTGATTTAAAAATGGGCAGAGAATCTGATTAGATATTTTTCCAAAGAAGACATACAAATAGCCAACTGACACATAAAAAGATACTCAACATGACTCACATTGGGGAAATGTAAATCAAGACCACAATACACCTGTCAGAATGGCTAGAATAAGAAAAAGACAAGAAATATCAAGTGTTGATGACGATGTGGAGAAAAAGGAGCCCTTGTGCACTGTCGGTGGGGATGCACACTGGTATAGCCACTGTGGAGGTTTCTCAAAAACTTAAAAATAGAATTATTATATTATTCAGTAACTCCACTACTAGGTATTTACCCCAAAAAACAAATACACTAATTTGAAGTGATATGTGCACCCCTGTGTTTATTGCAGCACTGCTTTCAATTGCTAAGATATAGAAGCAACTCAAGTGTCCATCAATAGATGATGGATAAAAAAAAAGATGTGGTATAGGGGTGCCTGGGTGGCACAGTGGTTAAGTGGCCAACTCTTAATTTTAGCTCAGGTCATGATCTCCCGGTTCGTGAGTTCGGGCCCCATGTCGGGCTCTGTGCTCACTATGCACAGCCTGTTTCAGATCTTTGTCTCCCTCTTTCTAGTCCTGTCCCACTCATGCGGTCTGTCTCAAAAATAAATAAATGTTAAAAAAAAAATTAAAGATGTGGTTTATATACACAATGGAATATTACTGAGCCATAAAAAAAGAAATCTTGCCACTTGCAGCAACATGGGTAGATATAGAGTATAATGCTAAGTGAGATAAGTCAGTCAGAGAAAGGCAAATACCATATGATTTCACTCATGTAGAATTTAAGAAACAAAAAAAGAGACAACAAAAAAACAGACTCTTAAATATAAAGAACAAATTGGTGGTTGCCAGAGAGAAGGTGGGAGAGGTAATGGGTGAAATAGGTAAAGGGGATTAAGAATACTTATGATGAGCACTACATAATACATCGAATTTTGAATCCTTATATTGAACACCTGAAACTAATATAACACTGTATGTTAGTTATACTTAAATATATATATAACATAAATTGTTAAAATCAAAGAATAAAGAAAGAATCAAGGACACCTGTCATTACCAAAAGATAATTCCTTAATAACCAAACTCAAAGGCATGGATTTTGCATTCTAGCTGAGAAAGAATTCCAAATAACTTTTCTCAAGAAACTCAACAATGAGAAAACTCAGGAAGACAAAATCATGAGAAAAAATACAGTATCAAAAGGAGATATTTACCAACGAGATAGAAGAAAAAAAAAAGAATCAAGCAGAAATTCTGAAGCTGAAGGACGTGATGAATAAAATGAAAAACACAATACAAAACACCTGCAGTAGAGCAAATGGAAGAAAGAATAAGTGAGTTAGAGGATAAGGATTTTGAAATAACCCAGTTAGAGGACAAGAAGAGTGGGAAAAGAATGAAGAAAGCCTCTGTGATCTATGGGACACCATTAAAGAACAAACATTAGAATAAATGGGGCCCAGATGGAGATGAGAGGGAGAAGGGGACACACAGTTCATCTAAAGAAGTAACAGCTGAGAAGTTCACAAACCTGGGGAGAAAAATCAGACATCCAGGGGACAGAGGAATGACACATCCCAAGTGTTGAAAGAAAAAAAATACCCCCTCTCGCATAGTTATCGTCCAGACATAAAGGAGAAATAAAGACTTTCCTAGGCAAACAAAAGTTGAGGGAGCTCATCACCACTAGACTTGCCTTACAGAAATGCTGAAAGGAGTCCTTCAGGCTGAGTAAGAAAATGTTAACCAAGGTCATAAAAACATACAAAAGTATCCAATACACTGGTGAAGGTAAATATACAGTCAAAGTTAGAATACTTTTTAGTATAGTATAGTACACAGTATATAGTATAGTATAAAGGTCAAAGGAAAAGAATATTAAAAATAATTATAGTTACTATAATTATAACTAACACACAGGATAAGAAGAGGTAAATAATGACATCAAAAAAGCCAAATGGAGTAAAAAGGTGATAACTTTGTAGATGATAAAAGTTGTTATCAGCTTTAAATGGGCTATTCTTATGTTATGTAAGACTCACAGTAACCACAAAGCACAATTTTAGAGTAGAGGCACAAAAGATAAAGGTAAAACAGAGCATACCACCATGGAAAATTCACCATTTACAAAGGTACACAGAAACAGTGGGGGAATACAAAACATCCAGAAAATGATTAACAAGGTGGCATTAGTAAGGCCTTATGTCAATAACTTTAAATGTAAATGGATTAAATTTACACACACAGTGTAACTGGATATATATGGATAAAATATATCCAGAGTGACTGGATATATTTTAAAAAATAGACTCAACTAGGGGCACCTGGGTGGCTCAGTCAGTTAAGTGCCTGACTTCAGCTCAGGTCATGATCTCACAGTTCATGGGTTTGAGCCCTACATTGGGCTCTGCGCTGACAGCTCAGAGCGTGGAACCTGCTTTGGAATCTGCGTCTCCCTCTCTCTCTGCCCCTCCCCTGCTTGCACTCTCTCTCTGTCTCTGGAAAATAAATGTTAAAAAAAAAAATTAAAACAGACTCAACTAAATGCTTCCTATTAGAGACTCACTTCAGCTCACATAAACTCAGAGTGAAGGCATAGAAAAAGATAGTTCATTCAAATGGAAACCGAAAGAAAGCAGAGGTAGCTATATACTTATATCAGAAGAAACAGACTATAAGCCAAAAATGTCAAAAAAAAAAAAAAGAGGAACATGAAAGGTCAATATATCATCTATAATGATAAAAGAGTCAATTAATTAAGAAGATGTGACAATTGTAGATATTTACATATTCAACATTGCAGCACAAGAGTATATTAAGCAAATACTAACACATCTGAAGGGAAAAACAGACGATACATTAATAGAATACTTCAATCCCCGCTTTCAACAGATAAATCATCTTGATAGGAAATCAACAAGGAAATGTTGGACTTGAACCATACATTAGACAAATGGACCTAATTGACATTTATAGAACATTCTATCCAACAGAAGTAAAATAGGCATTCGTCTCAAGCACATACAGAACATTCTCCAGAGTAGATCATATGATGGGCTACAAAACAAGTCTTAGCAAATTTAAAGACTGAAATCATACCAAGTGTCTTTTTCTGACTTCAATGGTATGAAACTAGAAATCAATGACAAGAAAGCTGGAAAACCTACAGGTATGTGGAAATTAAACTGCATAGTGTTGAACAACCAGCAGGTCAATGGAAAAATCAAAGAAAAATACAAAACATCTCAAAACAATCGAAAAGAGAAACAACATACCAAACCTAGGGGATGCTACAAAAGTAGTTCTGTGAAAGAAGTTTATAGCAATAAACGCATATATTAAGAAAATAGAAAGATCTCAAACAACCTAACTTTACACCATAAGGAAGGAGAAAAAGAAAAACTAAGCCCAAAGTAAGCAGAAGGAAGGAAATAACTAAGATCAGAGCAAAAATAAATGCCAAGAGACCAGAAAAAACCGTATCAACAAAACTAAGTTTTTTCAAAAATGTAAAATTGACAGACCTTTACCTACTGAGAAAAAAAGGTCAAAAAAAATCAGAAAAGAGGAGACATTACACCTGATACTACGAAAATACGAAAGATTATAAGCAATTACTATGAACAATTAAATGTCAACAGTGAAATAAATTCTTAAAAAAGACAATTTACCAAGATTAAACAGTGATTAAAAAATCTGAACAGACCGATAGCCAATAAGGAGATTAAAACAGTAATCAAAAACCTCCCGATAAAGAAAACCTGAAGACTGGATGGCTTCACTGACAAATTCTACCAAACATTTAAAGAAAAATTAAAACAGCAATCACTGTCAAACTCTTTTCAAAACATAGAAAAGAAGGGAATACTTCAAACTCATTTTATGGGGCCAGCATGACCCCAATATCAAAGCCAGATAAGGACACTACAAAAAAGAAAACTATAGACTAATATCCCTGATAAATGTAGATACAAAAGTTCTCAACAATATAAGCAATCTATTCAACAACACATTTAAAGAGTTACGGGGGGGCGCCTGGGTGGCTCAGTTGGTTAAGCGGCCGACTTTGGCTCAGGTCATGATCTCGCAGTCCGTGAGTTCGAGCCCCGCATCGGGCTCTGTGCTGACAGCTCAGAGCCTGGAGCCTGTTTCAGATTCTGTGTCTCCCTCTCTCTGACCCTCCCCTGTTCATGCTCTGTCTCTCCCTGTCTCAAAAATAAATAAAACGTTAAAAAAAATAAAAAAAAAAAAAGAGTTACAGGGGCACCTGGGTGACTTAGTCAATTAAGTGTCTGTCTCTTGACTTCTGCTCAGGTCATGATCTCACAGTTTGTGGGTTCAAGCCCTGCAATCAGTTTTGCACTGCCAATGCAGACCCTGCTGGGAATTCTCTCTGCTCGCTCTGCCCATCTCCAGTCACACTCGCTGTCTCTTAAAAAAATAAATTAAAAAAACAAATAAATAAAAAGATCATACACCATGACCATGTGGGATTTATCCCTGGGGTGCAAAGATGGTTCAACACATGCAAAGCAATAAATATGTTACACTACATTGATAGAAAGATAAAAATCTTATGATCACCTGAAAATATGTAGAAAAAGCATTTGACAAAACACAATGTCCTTTTATGATAAAAGTGATCAACAAACTGGGTGTAGAAGCAACATACTTCAACGTAATAAAGGTCATATATGACAAGCCCACAGCTAACATCATATTCAACAGTGAAAGACTGAAAGCTTTTTCTCTAAGATCAAGAAGATGACAAAGGGTTCCAACTCTTACCACTTTCATTCAACACAGTGCTGGAAGTCAGCTAAAGCTACAACTTTCCAAATTAGAAAGGAAATAGTAATATTGTTGTTATTTACAGATGACTTAGTCTTATGTATAGAAAACTCTAAAGACTCAACAACAACAACAAAAACATTAGAAATAATCAGCTAGGGGGCACCTGGATGGCTTAATCGGTTAGCATCTGACTCTTGGTTTCAACTCAGGTCATGAGATCATGCTGTCAGCACAGACCCTGCTTGGGATTCTCTCTCTCTCTGCCCCTCCACTGCTTACTCTCTCTCTCTCTTCCTCTCTTTCTCACTCTCAAAATAAACAAAATTAAAAAAAAAAGATAACAAGCAAGTTCAGTAAATTCACAAGATGTGAAATTAGCATCTAAAAGTCAGTTGCAATTCTGTAAGCTATTTTTCAGATGTTTTGTCATTAAAGAAAACTATCCCATTCTAATAACATCAAAACAATAAAATACTCAGGAATAAATTTTTTTTATGTTTATTTATTTTTGAAAGAGAGACAGAGTACAAGAGGGGGATGGGGCAGAGAGGGAGACAGAATCTGAAACGGGCTCCAGGCTCTGAATTGTCAGCACAGAGCCTGACTGACGCAGGACTCAAACTCACGAACTGTGAGATCATGACCTGAGCCGAGGTCAGACACTCAACAGACTGAGCCACCCAGGCGCCCCAGAAATAAATTTAATCAAGGAAGTGAAAGATTTGTACAATGAATATTATGAAATTTTGATGAAAAAAATTGAAGAATACAAAAACAAATAGAAAAAAATTCCACGTTCATGGATCAGAAAAATAAATACTGTTAAAATGTGCATACTCTTTCAAGCCTTCTATACAGTCAATGAAATCCCTATCAAAATTCCAATAAGCATTTTTATAAAAACAGAAAAATAATCCTCAAACTTTTATGAAACCACAGAAGACCCTGAATAGCCAAACCAATCATGAGAAAGAAAAAGCTAGAGGCATCACCCTTCCAGATTTTAAATTACGTTACAAAGCTACAATAATCAAAACAGTATGGTTCTAATAAAAAATAGACACATAGACAAATGTAACAGAATCAAGAACCCAGAAAAAAAACCCTGCATTTACAGTCAAAATATTTGACAAGGATATCAAGAAACTTAATGAGGAAAGGATAGTCTCTTCAACAAATGGTGTTGGGGAAACTTGAAAACCAAATGCAGGAAAATGACATTCAACCCCTTTCTTATACCACTCACAAAAATTAATTGAAAATGGATTAAAGACATAAACATAAGACCGGATACTACCAAATTCCTAAAAGAAAACACAGAAAAAAATCTTGACATTGGACTTGGCAGTGGTATTTCTTAGATGTGACGTTAGAAGCACAAGCAACAAAAGCAAAAAACAACGGGTACTGTATCAAACTAAAAATCTTCTGCAGAGCAAAAGAAAAAGCAAACAAACAAAAGGCAACATGCCAAAAGGGAGAAAATTTTGTGAAACATCTCAGATCAGGGGTCACTATATAAAATATATTAAAATTTCATACAACTCAGGGGGTGCCTGGGTGGCTCAGTCCAACTTTTGATATTGGCTGAGGTCATGATCTCACGGTTCATGGGTTCAAGCCCTGCATTGGGTTCCCCACAGTCTGCTTGAGATTCTTTCTGTCTCTCCCAAAATAAATACACCTAAAAAATTTTTCATACAAATAGCAAAAAAAAAAAAAAAAAAGTCTAACAACTGGGGACAAGAAACAGATATTTTTTCCAAAAAAGACATCCAAACGACCAACAGTTGCATGAAAAGGTGGTTAACATTACTAATCATCAGAGAAATGCAAATCAACATCATAAGAAGATATCACCTCATACCTGTTAGAATGACTATCATCAAAAAGACAAGAGATGACAAGTATTGATTGGCAAGGTTGTGGAAGGAAGGAAGCCCTTATATACTATTTATAGGAATGCAAATTGGTTCAGCCACAATGGAAAACAGTATAGAGTTTCCTCAAAAAAATTAAAAATACAACTGCCATACGATCCAGCAATTCTACTTTTGGGTATATATCCAAAGGAAATGAAAACAGGATATTAAAGAGCTATGTGCACTCCCATGTTTATGGTAGCATTATTCACAATAGCCAAGATATGGAAACAACCTAGTGGCTATCAATGGATGAATGAATAAGGGAGATGTCATACACACACACACACACACACACACACACACACACACACACACAGGAATGTTATTCATCCATGAAAACGAAGGAATTCCTACCATTTGTGACAACATGGATGGAGCTTGAGGGCATTATACCAAGGGAAATAAGTCAGAGAAAAACAAATACTGTATGATATCACTTATATATGGAATCTAAAAAAGCCAAATTCATAGAAGCAGAGAGTAGAATGTATTACCAGTTAAGAGATGATGTCCTAGAAATCTAATGCACATATTGTGATTATAGTTAACAGTACTGTATTATATACTTGAAAACTGCTAAGAGAGTAGCTATTAAATGTTCTTGCCACACACAAAAAAATGATAATTATATGGCATGTTAGATAGGGGTATTAGCTAACAGTCCAGTGGTAAATCATGTTGCAATATATAAATGTGTCACATCAACATACTACATATCTTAAACTTATACAGAGTTATATATCAATTATATCTCAATAACTTTTAAAAATCATTCACTACCTTAAATATATGCAATTTTTATCAAGTATACTTCAATAAAGCTGGAAAAAATGGTAAAATTTTTAAAAATATTTTAATATATGGCAACATCACCAGAATGATGTCACAGAGAAACATCTAACATGCTTAGATTACACGGTCACCCAGCAAATATTATGTATCAATCATATTAACCAGGCACTTTGTAAGGTACAGTGTATTTGGATGTCTCAGTTGGCTTTTTTTTTTCAAAATCACTTTTATGTTGTACATTATGTAACTGCCATCATTCCGTGTATGTTGTACATAATTGTTTTATGGGATGTTAAAATTAAACTGAATCTCAAGAGTAATCTATTATTACCATCCAGAAATTCCTAAAATTCCCCCACATTACATAATTGTTAACAATAAGAGCATGGCAGAGCTCCTTGTTTGTTTTTAATTTTAATGCACTAAAATTTTTTGCAATATGCTTTCTAAAGTAGACTGGAGAGAAAAATAAAATTTTACAAGTTTTCTTTAGAACATAATCCTACAGAAAAGCAAATCCATTTGCCATGGTACTCCCCCAAATGATACCTATTTCCTGTAATTTCACCAAAGGACCAAGCCAGATGAAAGACACAAAAAGAATAAGCAGCAGTGAATGAAGAGGAGTTGCAGAATTCTTAATTTTGATGGTGAGTATGGCCTTCACATGATGATGATAGTAAAAGACCAGTTGATCATACTGAGAATTGGCAAGAAATCACACCGTATTTTTATACAAGTTCTGATGAAAGTGGAAAAAAAAATCCAAGTGAAAATTAATTCAATTCTAATGCACAGATAGCAGCAGTAGCCATCTGTTCCTTATCTACCAAATTTTACTCACCCATCTGATGGCAGTGCTGCACTTTTCCTTGCAGAAACACTTCCTAGCTATTCTCTGTTCACGTTGTTTAGATGGGGTTAACTCCACTCCCAGAGCCAGCGTTGGGCATGTGACAAAGAGCTACCCATCAGTCACATATTCTTGGCCTTCACTGTTGGTTCAGAAATGCACACATTCTTAAAATTTTTGCTGGAGTAAAAGCAGAAGAGAGGACTTCTTTTCCGCTCCATCTTGAAACTGGGAGGCCACCAGGTAGAAGTAGGCCACCTAAGAGTAAAAGCAGAACTGAGAGATGGAGTAGAATAGCCCAGATGAAATCAAGTACGTGGATCCAGCTGAGACTGACGCGAAACCTATCCCTGGACTTTTTGGCTATAGAACCCAAAAGGTTTTGCCTTTTTAAAGCCAGTTTTCTGTCACTTGCAACCATAAATGTCTTCACTGATTTAACTTGCATTCTTCACCCCTGTAAGTCTGTGCATTGCTCCCATTCTCTGTCCCATTGTCTCTAAACCCAGCCTATTCTGGAGGTGCTTGGGTGGCTCAGTCAGTGAAGCATTCGACTCTTGATTTCAACTCAGGTCATGATCTCATGGCTGGTGAGTTTGAGCTCCATGCCTGGCTGTGTGCTGGTGGCCTAGAGACTCCACAAAATAAACAAACACTTGAACCTAGCCTATTCTGTCCTAAACTCAAATTAGGACTAAGATAATGCTATACTCCTACATCACACAGCTGCCTTCAAAATAAGATATCTTTTTTATTTGTTTAATGTTTTATTTATTTTTGAGAAAGAGAGAAACAAAGTGTGAGTGGGGGAGGGGCAGAGAGAGGCGGAGACACAGAATTTGAAGCAGGCTCCAGGCTCTGAGTCGTCAGCACAGAGCTGGACACAGGGCTTGAACTTGTGAACCACGAGATCATGACCTGAGCCTTAGTCAGATGCTTAACCGACTGAGCCACCCGGGTGCCCCTTAATTTTTTTTAATTATTTTTTTATGTTTTGAGAGAGAGTTATACCCTTTTCAAAAGGGTAAGTTGTGTATCTGCAGGAAGAAGAGCTTCTAATTCTCACAAATCCTCTGCTTGATGCCCTTTGATTAAAAATCTTGTTTATTCACCTGAAATATATATTTCTATAAATCAGAGTGCATGCCACTCTGATGAAACTTGCAACTCAGAATCTCCATGGACATATCACTCCTGCCCCAGGAAAGTAGTTCAAAGGCCCAACCAGTCACCATCACCGGGAGTGCCTTAGAGAGCATGTAACTTAGTGATTGTTCCATAGACTCTAGGTTCAAATCCTAGTTCACCACTTGCTAGCTGAGAGACCCTGAACAAGTCACTTAACTTCTTTGCTAAGTTTCCTCATCTGTAAAATAAGGACCTTCCCCATGCAATTGTAACAATTATATAAGATAACAGATGTAAAGGGCTTAGACCGCTGCAAAGTAACACTGTAGACCTACAAAAAAAGAAAAAAAAAAAAAAGGTCAACCATTATGGTTTTGATGATTTGAGGGATCACCAGGTTGCCTGAACAGAGGTCTGACTGTGGACTGAAACACACGTACACACTCTCCCCACCCTGTACCCTGCCTCATCACAAAGAACACTTTATCAGCCTGGGGCAGAACTGGGTGAATGATTAAAAAGTGTCACCTTCTGGTAAAGAGATAAAAACAGTGTGGTGCTTGGCTTTCGATAGGGAATAAAGGGAAAGTGAAGCCCCTTACTATGACTGCAAGCGAGAATTAGGGATAATCTAGTCCAGAGAGATAGGACATCTGTCATTTTGGCAGATCCCAAAATGAGATACAGTATTCCTTTTAGTATGTCTGCCTACCTTTCTCTAACACCAGCTCATTCCGTGCATATGTATACAGTGCAGAACATAGACACTTTTCCACAACATCAGTGGGTTTTAAGCTCCCTGGTGTGAAAACTCTGTTCCCTGAAGTATCTATAACCTATAAGACCAAGTGGCACATGGTAAGCTCTCAATGAGCATTTGTTTAATGAGTGGATATGATCATTTCCCTCTTACGCAGCTGTTGAAAACATGGGTGAAAAATTTCAGACCCTGGGCCAATCAGATTCCCACTTGCAGGAATTAGTATTCAGGTTTGGGAGAGAATAGATTCAGGAACAGTCAGCCCTGGCTTTGTAACAGGATATAAAATCTGAGGCTAAGGGCACCGTTGAATGATGGGGGAGGTGGCGTGGGCAAACAGGGCAGGGGCAACTGGCCAAGGAGGGGAGGGGGGTAGAAATGAAGTAAATATGCATAAAAAAAATACAGAGACAAAAGAACCTTGCAACCCTGGAGAGAGAGATATAGAGCTGGAAAGAGTAGCTACCTTAGGTCTGCATTTCCAATTCCTGATTCCTGTATTTCCAGTTTCTGATTCTTCACAAAACTCAGCTTTATTCCCCTCCCTAGGACTTTAGGGCATATTCCTGTGTCCTCCTTTTGAATCCCCCCCCCCCACCTATCTAGTCTACATCCATGTGAACTGGTTTCAGTTTGTACAATCAGATAACCTCTAAAACACTAGGAATTTGCCAAGGTGAGCAAAGAAAGATGAAAATGTTTGGATCTGATTTGAAGCTAGGAACATTTAGTAACTCTCAACTGAAATATTATAATGGCTTTGGAGCCCACACCTAATTTACATAATGAGGTAAATGTTTACTTAGACTCATCCCCTAAGAGTCATCTCTGCCTTTCTAAAGAATTCAGAAGGCTGTTACAGATTCAAAGAGCTTTTCCTCCCTAGTGCCTAATCTATCTGTTGTACTAAAAGTGAATATGCCAAAAAACGTTTCTGACAAAAGTGAAATGCAATATTTAGAACTTCCCATTAATTTAAATAATTTAAGAGTTTTTATTCAGGAGGCTGGATAACTGTTTTCAGAATATGTAATTTGATTCTCTTAGGAGAACAGTTACCCTCAGGGTTTTTTCACCATAATCTGTAGAATTCTGAAAGAATTTTGTTTTCCTCCCTTTTCAGTTGTGGGACAATAAGCTGATTGACTCTGTGGATAGGACGTGGAATACATTGGAAATTCTGATCTTCTACCCAACACTTGCCCATCCACAACGCTCTCCATTTTGCCTCATGGCAACTGCATCCTTCCAATTTACTCTGGCTAAAAACCCAAGGCATCTTTAACTCCACTCTTTTCCTTCCACTCTGTTATGGGCTGCATTGTCCCAAAATGACTCTGTTATGGGCTGCATTGTTCCAAAAGATTATCCCCAAAGATATTGAAGTCCTATCCCCAATACCTCAACATGTGAGATTATTTGGAAATAAGGTTGTTGGAGATGTAACTCATTAAGAGGATGTCGTGTCGCAATAGGGAGGGCCCTTAACCCAAGATGACTCGTGCCCGTAGAGGCGGAAAGGAAACACAAGCACAGATGAAGAGCACCACATAATAGAGGGCCACAGCTGCCGGCCAAGGAGTGCCAAGGACAGCTGTCACGCAATCAGAAATCAAGAAGAGACAAGGAAGGATTGTCCCCTATGCCTTTCAGAGGGAGTATGACCTTGTCAACGCTTTGATTTCAGACTTCAAGCCTCTAGAACTGGGAGACAAATTTTTGTCATTTTACACCACCCAGTTTGTAGTATTTACCTTTTTATGGCAACTCTAATTAATGTAAACCTACATCCAGTTGGCAAGCAAATATCCTCGGCCCTACCTTTAGCATCCACCCAGGATAAGGCTACTTCTCACCACATCTAAACTGGTCTCCCAGTGAAAGTCTATTCTCAACATGGAAGCCAGGGTGATGCTTTTAACACCTACATCAAAGGATGTTACTTTCTGCTCTGCCTGCAGTGCCTCTTTGAGGAAAGTCCAGAGTCCCCGAACTATTCTAGGTCTTCTTATGCCAACACTCTGTCCAGTGAGTTCTCCCTCTACCTAGGATCTGTCTCCCTTCCCCCGACCTTTCCACTCGCTCTCATTTAGCCACACTGACCTTCCTGCTGTTCCTTGAATAGATCATGCAGCCTCCACCTCAGAGTCTTTGTACTGGCTGTCCAGTCTCCCCTCTGCCTAGAGCACTCCTATTCCTGCCTTATAGGTCCTTCAAATCTCTGTTCAAATGTCATCTTCTAGAACGGTCCACTTTGACCAGTCCATTTAAAATGACTCTCTGGGGGCACCCGGGTGGCTCAATTGGTTGAGCATCTGACTCTTGATTTCAGCTCAGGTCATGATCCCAGGATCCCGGGTTCAAACCCCATGTCAGGCTCAGCACTGGGTGTGGAACGGATTCTCTCTCTCTCTCTCTCTCTGCCCCTCTCCCCTGCTCACACCCTCTCTCTAAAATTAAAAAAAAAAAAAATTCCAACATCACCCATATTCTCAACCACCCTTGCCCATGTAGCCTTTTTCATAGCACTTAACTTTTAGTAAATCATAGAACTTATGTGTTAAATGTTTACTGTTCATCTTCAGTCTCCACCTCCTCAGAAGAATTTAAGAGCAGTACGAATGTTTGTCTTTTTTATTCTCAAGTGTACCCCAAACATCGATCTAGTAGGCTCTTGATAAATACCTGCTGCAGAGAGAACCACCAAAAGGAGACCTCAGCTACAGCACAGCTCAGCCCTGCACTGGGCAAATCAGTGGTGTGCTGGCAATTCCCCTCTCCAGCCTGCCCCTCTTCCCAGCTCCCTGTTTGGGGTATCACATTGGTAGCTTGGAATCAGCCGTGGTGGAAATATACATACCGCAAAAATTGACAAGCCCTACTAATCAGGCCTTTGTTTTTCCTTCTTCCTTCAGGAGAATTGTTAAACATGTGCCAGCACATCACCACTGCTAACACTCTGAAAACTGTTACAAGGACAATGGAGTTTTGGCTGTGAGACCAACTGATAGATCAGAAGTTATCTCATTCGGCTTGCTTTACTTATCAGAAGCTAAATACTATTGAAAATAAATTCCATGCCCTCGCCAGGATTGATGTGACCATGTTTATCTATTGTGATCCTTACCAAAAAGAGCAGTGGATTAAATAGTGTCATGATCAAACAATGTATTAAGGCCACTACTACTGAATCTATATTGAGGACACAAATAAATGTGGATAGATCATCCATTGAAATAATGTCTCAGTTTCACTCTGTTGCTGAATTTAATAGCACAATTATTAACTTGGTGTTAACTTCAGTTTAATTGAAGAAATGCTTGACAAGGCCCATTGTAATAAAAAATGATGACACTAAAGTAAATAAGATAGGACCTTAGTTCTCAAGGTGTCCAAAGTCTAGCGGGAGAAAATGGCACCAATATTATATGGCAGGAACTAAAGAAGATATATATATATATATCTGAGCATTCAAGAGACAGAGACCTACAAATAATCAAGATGATTTTTGCCATCATTTAATTTTTTTTGCTATTTTTTTGAGTATCAACACATATCGCAAAACACAAGCCTGATGATGACAATTTGGATACAGTGCAAACGGTCATTGGGCCCTGCCTTCTACCCACCCTGAAAGGGGTCAGGCTAATATTCATATGTTCTGAGTGGTGATGGAGAAATAGAGGGGAAGGTAAAGTAGGACAAGGTCAGGGATTGATGGCCACACCATCTCAGGTGACAAGGCAGAGGCTGTTGGATCTGCAGGACTCCGGCTCCATGTTTCAGAATCAGTCCAAAGGAAGCAAAACATCAACTAACCAGGAGATTCCTGGAAATCCCAGCCACGCACAGGACCCAGAATTAAGGGGATCATGTATTCAGCTGTTGGGATCATCCTGGTTCACCCCCATTATCCTAATATTGGTCAAGTTTAACATTTGTCCCAGGTAAAAGTAGACCAGTTCAGATGCTAAATAATTGTCCTGATACTAAGAGCAGACATATGCCATCAGATGGCACCAAACGAAACCGTACCTTGGGATTCCAAACCAGGTAGCCTAGTCATCTCTTTAACTTTGCAGTAACAGGAAGCTATATTTTATTCCAGTCCAAAACCCCACCTATTCTGGAATTTGGAACATATCATGGGTGCCTTTTTGTAATTTGTGTTTTCCTTCCTCCACTCTTTCATCCTTCACCTGATAACACCTCTCCTCTCTGTAAGAAATATATTCACACACCCTCACTGTGACCCAGCCCCAGAAGTGGCACGTGACAAAGGACTGGCCGGCATTCTCAACTCCAGATCTTTTCCCCATAAGCCTAAAAACAGTGGGCCATTTTTCTGGCCTTGTCTAAAGATCCTGCCTGAGAATAAAGCCAATAAGAATATGTGAGGCACGATGCAAAGGAGTGGAAGGAGTTACAGAAGTAAGCTGGAACCAGCTGATAATAGAGCTTTTAAGTCAGGTTTTCAAAAAACTGAACCTTATTTATGGTTCCACATCTTCTGAAGAACCTCACTCTGAAAGAGATACTACATAGTTCTCAAAACTGTCCCTCTCCAGGGGTACCTGGGTGGCTCAGTTGGTTAACCACCCAACTCTTGGTTTCAGCTCAAATCATGATCTCACAGTTTGGAAGTTTGAGCTCCATACCAGGCTCCACACTGACAGCACAGAGCCTGCTTGGGATTCATTCTCTCTCTCAAAATAAATAAACTTTAAAAAGAAAAAAATAACCTGTCCCCCTCCTAACCCATTTCCATGGCTACTGCCTCTCATTTCAGGCCACCAAGATCTCTCACCCAGACAACCACAAATCTCCTAAATGGGTTACCCATCTCTGTAATAGGCCAACTTATAAGATATCAGAAAGCTTATTGTATGTAAGTTCGGCTTAAACTCACCTTTCATGAATAGTTGAGATAAAAGGCTTATGTAGTTCCCTATTAAAGTTATCAGTAATTAGTAACCACCCTATCTCACTTCTGTGACCTCCCCTGCTTACTAAATAGATAACTTAGGATGCAAAACCCTCCCCCACCCCCTCTACCAAAATCTGGCCTAGGCAAGACCAACGTGTAAAAAGCCATGTACTCACTGCCCTACAGCATCTCAGGTGTCTAACTATGATTGGTCATTTTAAACCCTCTTAGGACAAAGACCTTTAAAATGTATAGGTTCCCGCCAAAACTAACGTCTGTGTATCATAATATATTTGGCTACCATGAAATGCTGTAGATTGTAATTGGTTAACCAAATAATGATGTGTTCTGACTTGCTAAAATCCATATAAGCCCACTGCTGCCTTTGTTAGGGACCATTCTCTGCACTTTTCTCCTTAAGATCAGGAGATCAGGTTTGGCCCGGCGTGAATAAAATCTTGCCTCGCTGTTATTCGGCGTCTGGTGTTTTTTTCGCTATCACCCTGTTTCAATCTCCAGGGTCCACCCCCTACCCTTACCCTACATGTCCTCCCACACTCCTCAGAGTTAGCAAAGCAATTGATTCAAAATTCAAATGTTATCGCAACACTTTCCACAGTGGTTCTGCATTGCCTACAGGGTCAAATGGAGATCAAGACCTACAAAGACTCACAGAGCAGACTCCTGCCTACCTCCTCAAACATACCAGCCTCCCCCGTAACCACCCTCCATTTGTTCTCTAAACCCCAGCTCTACACAACATTCTACTCTGAAGCCTTCTGTGCTTCAGTGCCCTGCACAACTACTCCAGCTGCATTTCCTGTCTCAGTCTTAGAACTACCTCTTCTACGAAGCCCTGCAACTTCCAAGACACCCTAAGATGGAACTTAGCATGTCTGTCCACCTGTCACACTTTATTGCCTTATTGGTCAAGGTGTCTTCCTCTAGCATTAGACCTAAGCCTTTTGAAGAGTTGCTGCTCCCTGAGACTACTTTTCCCTCTTGACCTTCAGCCCATTTCACAGCTAATCTTCCATCCTCCCCCCACCCCCCAGGAGTTTCTCTTTCTTCACTCTGGTCTCCTCAGCCCTCCTTCAGGAAAATCTTTGGGTCTAATATTTTGCAAGCCTAGGTGGTAATGAGAGCAAAAGAAAGCATCTTGAATCTGTGAGCGAGCGGTTGTTAATCTTTTCTTCTACCAGAACAGAACAACTACTGTGACAGAATTTCCCCATATCGTTTCCGTGGCTCTAGGATATGTCATTTGCTTTACAAAAACACTTCCTTTCAGCCCTTCAATACCCAGCAGAATATAACTGAAGTAAGTGTCATCAAACGATGTTGAGAGGCATTTTCCCAAATAGGTTTATCTGTTTCATGTTGGGCAGTTGCACATGTTGAAATAAAGTGAAAGTGTAAAAGTAATTAATTCTTTGCAGCTAGGTTTAATTCCATGCTATAAATGAGTCTTTGATTATAGTAACAACCAACCGCACTATTTTCTTAGTCAAAAAAGAGTTTCCAACATCGGTTTACATCAGAATCCCCTTTTCCTTCTGAGTTTTATCAGAATTGTATTTTTTGTTGTGAAAGAAATGTTTTTTGGTCAGGGTTATGGAGATGCTATTTATACACAGTAAAACTCATCAAACTGAGGTGTATGAAAGTAAGCAATGAATACAATTCTGCAACAACCACATAAGATAATCTTTCCATCACCCCAAAAGGTTTTATTTTAAATTTATTTTTTGGGAGAGTGCAAGCGGGGGAGGGGCAGAGAGCATAAGACAGAGGATAAGATGGGAATGGAAACTGGTGCAGCCGCTCTGGAAAACAGTGTGGAGGTTCCTCAAAAAATTAAAAATAGACCTACCCTATGACCCAGCAATAGCACTGCTAGGAATTTATCCAAGGGATACAGGAGTCCTGATGCATAGGGGCACTTGTACCCCAATGTTTATAGCAGCACTCTCAACAATAGCCAAATTATGGAAAGAGCCTAAATGTCCATCAACTGATGAATGGATGAAGAAATTGTGGTTTATATACACAATGGAATACTATGTGGCAATGAGAAAGAATGAAATATGGCCTTATGTAGCAACGTGGATGGAACTGGAGAGTTATGCTAAGTGAAATAAGTCATACAAAGAAAGACAGATACCATATGTTTTCACTTTTATGTGGATCCTGAGAAACTTAACAGAAGACCACGGGGGAGGGGAAGGGGGAAAAAAAAAGTTAGGGAGGGAGACAAACCATAAGAGACTCTTAAAAACTGAGAACAAACTGAGGGTTAGTGGGTTTGGGAGGGAGGGGAGGGTGGGTGAGGGGTACTGAGGAGGGCACCTGTTGGGATGAGCACTGGGTGTTGTATGGAAGCCAATTTGACAATAAATTTCATATTAAAAAAAGAAAAAAAGAGGATATGAAGTAGGCTCTGCGCTGACAGGCTGACAGCAGTGAACCCGATGCAGGTATGTTGGGCTCAAACTTCGAACTGAGAGATCATGACCTGAGCAGAAGTGAGATGTTCCACTGACTGAGGCACCCAGGTGCCTCCACCCCACAATGTTTCCTGTACCCCTTTGTCATTTATCTCCCCTCACTCCCAGCCCCAATGATCAGCCAGTGATTGGTTCCTGTCCCTATAATTTTGCTTATTCCGAAATGTCATGTAAATGAAATCATAAAGTTTGTAGCCTTTTTATTCTGGATTCTTTCACCTAGAACAATTATTATTTTGATATTTATTCCTGTCACTACCTGTATAAGGAACTGATTTCTTTTTGTCGCTGAATAATATTCCATCCTGTGGATGTAACAGAAGGTTCATCCGTTCACCTGTAGATACTTTGTTTCCAGTTTTTAGTGCTAGGAATAAAGCTGCTATAAATATTTGCATATAAGATAGTGTGACAATATATATCTATTTATCTTCAGTAAATACTTAAGTGAATGTTTAACTTTACGAGCAACTGCCCAACTGTTTTCCAAACTAGCTGTACCATTTGGCTTTCCCATCAGCAAGGTATGAGAGTTCCTGTTACAGAGCTCCACATCCTTGCCACAGTTTGGTTTTTTGGTTTAATGATTTTAATAGGTGTTGTTGTGGTACCTCACTGTGGTTTTGAACTTTATTAGTTTTAATCCTTTGATTGGAATACTACTGAAGCCAGTAAGTCTAGAGATCTAGAGAGAAAATACTGCTATTAGTACAAGAAGTGGTTCCCAGTTGTAATTATGGGACCTGAAGAAAGCACTTGAAATGCTAAACAAATTTGAACCACTGATCATATTTCTTATTTTGTTACTGAGAAGGACTATGCTCTTCTCCCATAGGAAAATTACCAACCATTGTTTTATAGCATGTCAACATTTGTAAAGAAAAGCAACAAATAATTATTGGAACCATATTTTATACAAGGCTATATGTGTAATTCATTACTTGTTTGGTCCCCAATATTCATTCTTCTCTGTTTTCTTAGTTAGACCTGGGTATGGGGCTAACTGGAATCAAGATTACATTTTTGGTTTCCCTTACAACCAACTGCGGGCACATGTTGTGAAAGGGTCACGTGGCAACTTCTAGGAACCTCCCTTAAATATAGTTGGCATGAGGCCATTGTTCTCTTCCTACTTTGTTCCTTCCTCCTGACAGCGAAAGCTAAAGAAACCACCTTGACAGTGAGGCCATGCACAGAGAAGGAAGAAGATGAAGCAGCCTGAGTTCCTGAGAATTTTGTGGATCACACCAGCCCTGGACCATCTAACTCGGGACTCTTATAGGAGATAAATAAATTTGTATCTTGTTGTGGTAGATTGAAAATGTGTCCCCAGTTCTTCATTATCCATATCCTTTTCATCATCGTGGGCTGAGTGTACTGTGCACCCTCTGACTTTGGACTCAGCCAGTGTAACCACTTCATGGGTAGAATAGTGTGCTGGTTCTGAGCCTGAGCCTATGAGGCTCAGCATTTCTGCTTGCCATTTTGTGCACCTTACTTTACCAAAAGAATATCCTGGTTAGCCTGCCCCTCTCGCTCCAATCCCAGGAGGAAGGAGGCCATCCTAGGCAACCCACAGACCTTCATTGAGAAGCAGAGTTGCTCAACTACCACAACTGGAGAAGTATCCAGTCAAGCTCAGCCTAGACCCACAAAACCATAGCCACTAATTGTAAATGATTATTGACTTAAACCAGTGAGTTTTGGCATGGTTATTTAGGAATACCTAATTGATACACTTGTTCAAGCTATTGTCATTTTGCCTCGTTATTTAGAAACTAACCAAATCCTAATTATCTTATATTCCTTTGTACCTGACTTAAAGTCCAAGCCCTCCAAGAGTATACAATCAACATGGGAAAATAGGAACCAATAAAAATAGAACTACCCTTACGACTCAGCAATTGCACTACTAAGTAACCAAGGGATATAGGTGTGCTGTTTCAAAGGGACATGTGTACCCCAATATTTATAGCAGCACTATCAATAACAGCCAAAGTATGGAAAGAGCCCAAATGTCCATTGATGGATGAATGGATAAAGATGTGGTATATACACACACACACACACACACAATGGAGTATTACTCGGCAATCAAAAAGAATGAAATCTTGCCATTTTCAACCATGTGGATGGAACTGGAGGGTATTATGCTAAGTGAAATTAATCAGAGAAAAACAAATATCATATGACTTCACTCATATGAGGACTTTAAGAGACAAAATATGAACACAAGGGAAGGGAAACAAAAACAATATAAAAACAGGGAGGGAACAAAACATAAGAGACTCTTAAATATAGAGAATAAACAGAGGGTTACTGGAGGGGTTGTGGGAGGGGGGATGAGCTAAATGGGTAAGGGGCACTTATGAATCTACTCCTGAAATCATTGTTGCACTATAAGCTAACTAATTTGGATGTAAATTAAGTAATAAATTAAAAAATAAATAAAAATAAAATGAAGTATCAAGAAGAAAATAGGAACCAAGTTAACTTAATGAGGAAAGTTGTAAAGTCTGCTGTAACAAATGGATATATCCATATAAAAAATTAAAAAAAGAAATTTGACCCTGCACTTCATACACAAAAATTAATTTGAGATGGATCATACACCTAAACATAAAACCCAATGTTAAAATAAGTTTCTAGGCCAAAGATGGAGCCACTCCTGCCCAGGGTGCCACGCCCAGCGACATGAAGCTCAGATAACTTCCATGTCCCTGTAAACCTTCTGCTTGACCCCATAACACCGTACATCCCGTCAACCAATCCCCAGACACCAAGCCAACTCTGGACTCTACTTCTTTCCTTGATCCTTCTCACCCCAAACACGGTTGACTATGAGGCCCCAGCCAATCAGATATTTTTCTCTTCCTTGTTCTTTACTCTTTACCCTGTACAAGTCTTCTGTCTTCCGCCCCATTTTGCATTTCTCCAGAAGGAGACTGTCTGCTTCACGAAGTGAAGTTTGTATCAGCCAAACGGTTTTCTTTAATCATCTTTTAACACCAGAAACATGAAGGTCATATTTCCTACTCTAATTATACTGAGTGCTCACAACACGCTGCTTTGAAAAGAGGAATTTATAGAATTCACTAAATACTTACATGCCAGGTGCTGAGAAACACTTTGGCGTGCGTGATTTTATTTAATTCTCAAACACACTGTGGCCCCCTATCCCTCCACATTTGTAGGGGATAGCTACTTTTCTTTACCTAACATCCTTTCCCCTTATTTTGCTAATGGCGCCTGAGTTTCCTCGGAGGACCAACTTCTCTCTTACACTTACTCTGTGGTTTCTGCAGTGCTGGCCTCAGAATCTGGTTCCTCTAGCAAACATTTGAAATGCTGATGATGGTTCCAGTTCCTGGAACCGCCATCTCTAGGACTACTCTATTATTCTGCTTTTATCTAGATGGGTGGTTCCTAAATTTTAGCATGCATAAGAATCACCTGGGGAGCTTATTGAAACAGAAGTTTCTGGACCCCACACCCAGAGATTTTTGATTGGTAGTTATGGGGCAGGGTTTAGGATTTGCATTTCTAACGAGCTCCCAGCTGATGCTAATGCAGCCGGTCAGAGGCGCTGAGAGCTTGCTAAAAATGCAAATTCTGGGCTCTACCCCAGACCCACTGAATCAGACTCTCTAAGGAAAGACCCAGAAATCTGGGTTTTAATAAAATCTCCAAATGATTCTTGTGCAAACCAGTTTGAGATGCACTGTTCCATTAGTGCTCTTGAACCCTGGCTACATAGTAGAATCACTTGGGAAACTTTTAAAATATTCAGAAGCTCAGGCATCTCTCTTAGAGAGTCTCATTTGATTTTTGGAAACATCTCATTAGAGACAAGTTTGCAGCGAAGGGATGAGAAAAGCGGTTCTGAATCATAATGTTTTCCTTAGGAAGGAAAATAGGGCCCGTGTCTGTGCCTGCGGAAGTTGGGTGGGTGGAGAATGGGGGTAAGGGAACAAACACTTATTTTCTTAGATCATTAAGCAGCCTTCCAACATACAAGTTCTAATGGCTGCGTGGTATTCCATTATGACCTATGCACTTTCTATTGAACATACACTAAGTACCAGACACTGATTTATTTACAGTCTGTATCAACTCTGTTTTACCCACAAGAAATCTGAGGTGGAGAGAAGCTGCATTGATTGTTTGGACCTGGAACTGCCTGACTCCCATACCAGAGGTTCTCAATCTGGTTCCTCATGTGAGGCACACTGAAATTACACAAATGTGTAATTTCCCAGGTGGTGGACACGTGGAGGTTGGGGGAGGGTGCGATACTCAGAGCCTGAAAGCTCCTGCATGTTCCCCATACCTTGCCCTATGCACCTCTTCCATCTGACTGTTCCTGGGTACGTCCTTGTGTAATAAACCAGTAATCTAGTATGTATGTATGTATGTATGTATGTATGTATGTATGTATGTATGTATAAATAAATAAATAAATAAATAAATAAATAAATAAATATCTGGATTCTACACCACACTAAAGGAATCTAAATCTTTTGGGGGAGGGGGTTTGGGGGTTGAGCATCTATTTGGGTTTCTTTTTTTACCCCAAATGACTCTGATGCACAGTAAGGATGAAGCATTCTGCTTCTCGTGTTGATGGTATCTATACCTATTTCTGACCACCTTTTCCCTTTTTTGCTTTAGCAGTGTCATTCTCTCCTCCCGCGTCTGTCACTTCACCAAAGTCCTTAAGGAAAGATTCAGATGGTCTAGAGTGTGTTCAGCCAGAATGTGGTAGGGACCAGATACATGATGACGGTCTGTGACATTCAGAGAGGCTCAAGTCCTTTCTCATTGCAGTGAGAAGTGGTGGGGGTGGTAAGGGCCGTCCTCCCAGGGGATCAGAAGAGCGTGTGTATCAGTGCAAAGCATAAAGACACCACTGAAAGGACACTGAATCAGACAGTAATTTTGAGCGTGGTCTGATGATGGCCCCCTTACAATCAGCTGGTTTTGGTCAACAGAGACAGAAAGGAAAGACAGTGTACCTCTGCCCCCTGTGCATTAGCAATGCTCTCTGGGAAACAGAACTGTAGGATTGATGAGGGACCCAGCCAGTAGCCTTGCACTGTAACCACACTTGTTCTAAAAAAAATAAAAAATGTGTTTTATGTGCAAGAGAGTGTATACATGTGCACATGCAAGCAGTCTCTCTCAGTGCTCCCCACACACACACATTAGATTACCTCTATCAGAATAATTCATAAAGCAATGAAGAGAAAAGTAGTAAATAATGTTTAGAGGCAGATAAACTTAACAATATTTCAGTTAGTGTACATATTTTCCAACCAACATATTTCTAAACATTTCTTCCTTTTCTAGTTCTTCCTTTTATTATTTATTATTTCTAAACATTTTCTTCCTTTTCACCAAAATGGACATTTGTTTTTCTTTTTTCCCTAACTGATGGCTATTTCCAAATTCCAAAGTGCTCAAGGAACAAAGTTCTGAGCAATGTGTGTCCTGTATTGGCAAGCTAAGTTAGATGGCCTTTATTTTGTCATACAGAAGTGAAATGGTGATACTGACAGTCACGAGTTAGGAAGGCTGGAGACCCTGGATACAGGTATAATAAACGAGTTCATTTCATCCAGTTCAATTTCATTCATTCATTTATTCACTCACCCATTCAACATTTACTAAGTACCTAGGTGCCAGAAATTATGTCAAGCCCTACTAGAAAACAAGGGTAGAATAACAAAAAGGCTTTTGAGGGGTGCCTGGGTGGCTTAGTCAGTTAAGTGTCTGTCTCTTGATTTCAGCTCAGGTCATGATCTGAGGTCATGATCTCTGCTGGATGCAGAGCCTGCTTGAGATTCTCTCACCCTCTCTCTCGGCCCCTCACCCACTTGCACACGTGCATTCTCTCTCTAAAAAGTAAATAGATAGATAGATAGATAAATAAAAATTAATTAATTAGTTTAAAAAAAGGCTTTGGTGTTTAACCAAAGAAAGGCCTAGTAACAGATCTGAGTGTTTTAGGAAGTGGTGATGAGACAGAAAAACCCAGAAGCTGTCAGCATCACTGTCATGCTACCCACCTGACCCACTCTCCGGGCTCACCACCATTTAAGAAACCACAAATGTGGACACTACATGCTAACAATAAACATGGGTCTTCTAAACTCCCCTGCCATTGCTTGACAGTTTCTTTTCATGCCTCTGCTCTTTCTGGATATGGAAAACTCTGTACGTGCCACTATATCTGTCATAACATCACATTGCTAAACGACATCCTGCTCATGTTGCTCACCATGTGAAAGTGTCACATGTGGAAATTCAGTTTTGGAGATCAAAATATTTCATCACATAGGGATTATCATTTTCACATCAAGTTGCACAAAACATCATTGTAAGATAGTTGTGCAAAGTAATGAGCATTTGGAAGAGGTACCTTTTCAGCATTTGCTACCTGGAGAAAGGTTTAGATAATTTGTAACATTTTGGCAGCTGAAGGAACAGATGGCATCTTTCTGACCACATCAGGGAGAGGACAGTGAGCATTAGCCAGCTGGCAGAGAGCCACCTGAGATTAATTCATAGGAGAATCAGAAATGAAGCATTAGCACCCAAACAGCTTGTCAATAATTTGTTTCCTTGAAAGAAAATGGAAACATTCATACATTATCTTTTTTTCTTTAGCTGCCACTAAAAACATCTAAGGTGCAGGGGTATATTCTGTTCAATTCATTCAGGCACATGACTAATTCATGAATAACTAGGTAATATATACTTATGGTATATACTTTTTTTTTTGAGAAAGAGAGAGAGGACAGGCATGAGTAGGGGAGGGGCAGAAAGAGAGGGGAACAGAGGATCTGAAGCAGGCTCTGCACTGACAGCAGCGAGCCCAATGGGGGATTTGAACTCATGAACCGGCTCCATGCTGCCAGCACAGAGGCTGATCCAGGGCTTGAACCCAGGAACTGCTAGAACATGAGCTGAGCATAAATCAAGAGTCAGATGCTTGACTGTGTGAGCCACCCAGGCACCCCTCTATGGTATATACTTTTTAAAACATCTTTCTTGAGATATAATTCACATAGCACAATTCACCCATTTAAAGTATACAGGGGCTCCTGGATGGCTCAGTCAGTCTCTAGTTTTTGGTATTATGAATAATGCCACTATGAGTTTTTCTATGTAAGTTTTTGCATGGACATAGGTCTTCATTTCTCTTGGGTAATGCTTAGGAGTGGAATTGCTAGATACCTGGTAGTTCTGTGTTTAACTGCCAGATGGTTTTTCAAAGCAGATGCACTATTTTACATTCCCACCAGCAATGAATGCAGGTTCCAATTTCTCCACATCTTTTTTTTTTAATTTTTAATGTTTATTTATTTATTTTGAGAGGGAGAGAGCGTAAGCAGGGCAGGGGCAGAGAGAGAGGGAGTGAGAATCCCAAGCAGGCTCTGTGCTGTCAGTGCAGAGCCTCAGGTGGGGCTCGATCCCATTAACTGTGAGATCATGACCTGAGCCAAAATCAAGAATCCGACACTTAAGCGGCTGAGCCATCCAGGTGCCCCTCTCCACATCTTTGACAACACTTCTTATTTTTCTGTTTGCTTATAACCATCGTGGTAGCTGTGAAATGACATCTCACTTGCATTTGTCTTTTTACCTTTCTAATGATTTTATTAAGAAGGTTTTTTTGAAGGCAGAGAAAGGTTGTGAGACAGTATTTTATCACCTTTAAAGTCTATCTTAATATTTAGATATGATTATTTTTTGCCTGATCCTTCCTACCTCTCTTTGTAATAGTACCTATGTTTTTCTTTGGGGAACCATCCTTTATCCACTCCCAGTCTATATAATTTGAATAGAGCTGACCTCTTCTCCCTACTTCCTGAATGGGCATGTGAATCAGGCTGGCTAATTAGATCAGGGTCTGTTAGATCAGGGTCCAGTCAGGAAAGAGGAAGCACACCAATTATGTGAATAGAGAAAATTTAATCCAAACAGGTATGAATAGGGGCACCTGGGTGGCTCAGTCGGTTGAGCGTCCGACTTCAGCTCAGGTCATGGTCTCTCAGTCTGTGAGTTCGACCCCGCATCCGCATCCGGCTTGGTGCTGACAGCTCAGAGCCTAGAGCCTGCTTCGGATTCTGTGTCTCCCTCTCTCTCTGCCCCTCCCCCGCTCATGCTCTGTCTGTCAAAAATAAATAAACATGAAAAAAAACTGGGAAAAAAGTTTAAAAAATAAAATAAAATAAAAAGTATACAGGTATGAATAGGTATCAAGTAGTTAACCAGGTAGTTAACCAGGTAACTAGCTAAAAAGAGAACTCTAAGGATTCTGGGGGTAGCGACTGCATGAAGCAGCTTCTGTTTTTAGGGCAAGGGGAGAAAGGGAAGAGGTTAGACTTATTAAAACTTAGAAGCTTGGAGAAGGAGTCCTGTGAAGCTGAAACCTCTGAGGAGGTAGGCTTTAATCTATTGGCACTGACGTCTCTCAGCCCATAGGAGGGGCCCCACAGGGCTGCTTCCCAGACAGACCTCAGAAGAATGGGCTCCAGCCAGCTAGTGCTGATGTCTGGATCTCTGGCTGAGGGAGAGGGGTGGAGGTAATACAGCTCTTTCTGTAAGCGTTGCACATTGGATTTAGGGATCATTGGTAAGAAAGAAACAGCTGCTGCTAGAGCAGTGACACTTGTAAGTACCTCAAGGAATCTACGGTAAACTCACAGGAAGAAGCATGTTCATTTTTCCTCCACATTCCTTTCAGGTCCTGCCTGTGGCACCCCGCATTGGCAGAATCTAAGAGAAAACAGGTGCCCCCAGAGAACTGTGGTTTGCAGAGCTCTGGCTCCATCATCGGAGAGCGTAGAAAAGTGGGCTTGGAGCTGGATGATAAACCCCTTTGGCTATTCAGCATCCATATGCCCCCTTCTATATACATTTCAACTTTCATGTAACAAACAACTCCCTGTTTCACCTAATGTGATGCAATGATCCTTCATACAAATGAAGATGTTTGCACCTGCTTTACAAAATGAGAAGATACAAAGTCCTAATGGTCACTGTAGCTATCTCTGAGCTATACTGCTCACCCCTCCATTTCTGTCTCTGTCCCACCTGAAATCCTGTTACCTAAAGGTTAAACAGTAAAGTTAACATCAAATAAACAAACAAAGGGGTATCTGGGTGGCACAGTCGGTTAAACATCTGACTCTTGATCTCGGCTCAGGCCATGATCTCACAGTTCATGAGTTCAAGCCCCGCACTGGGCTCTGTGCTGATGTTGCAGACCCTGCTTAGGATTCTGTCTCTCTTTCTCTCTGACCCTCCCCCGCTTGTGCTCTCTCTCTTGTTCTCTCAAAATAAATAAAATAAACTTTAAAAAAATTTAAAAGAGAAACAAAAACACTCATATAAACTAGGGAAAGGAAGAGAGAAAAAAGTGTGCATGTGTAAGTATATGATACTATCATATATAATGTATATGCATACATAATGTATAAGCACCTATATTTATATTACTTATATTACATTAATATATTACTAATATACTTACGTGTAATACACATAGATATAGATATGTATGCATATAACAAGCAAGGAAGAAAATAATCATTGCCATTAGAGACATAATTTATGTAATTGGTCACAAGGCCATAGTTGATATTTTAAACTTCCTTCTTCCACTTGTATTAGTTATCTTTTGCTGCATAACAAATTACTCCAAAACTTAGTGACTTACAACAACAACAAACGTTTATCTCACATAGGTTCTGTGGGCCAGGAATTCAGGAGTGGCTTAACTGAGTGGTTCTGCCCTCTGTGAAATCACAGTCAAGGTGTTAGCTAGACTGCTGTCATCAGAAGGCTTGAGGAGGGCTAGAGGACCTACTTCTAAGATGGCTTGCTCACACTGCTAATAAAATGATGCTGACTGACTGCAGGAGACATCCTCTCCTCTCCACATGGAATTCTTGGTAGGGCTACTCAAAAAGCCTCGCAGCATGGGAACTGGCTTCCCCCCAGAGCAAATAATCCAAGAAAACAATATGGAAGCCATCATGTTTTTATGACCTAGCTTCAGAAGTCACACACCATCACTTCCATAATAGTAATATCCTATGTTTACACAGGTCAGCTCTGTCCAGTGTGGAAGAGGACATACAGCTTATGAATTCCAGGAAGTGAACATCTTTGGGCACTATCTTAGAGGCTGGCTACTGCAACCACCTGTTCCATATTTCCTTTGACCTCAGTCAGAATCTCAATTTGTTCCTTCATTGGTGAGGTAACAAAACCTTCATTCTTGAAGGTCTGTGAATACACAGATCTGCCTCCCTTTGCTTGTAGTAGTTTCTATTAACATTGACTACTGGACATAGAAACACTAAGAGGCATCTTAGAGACTTTCCTAGATCGCAGAAATAGTCCTTCCCACTCTCATTCTATAACAGCAATCCAGTTTGTTCTTGGAAACTAGGATCAATCATTCCATCAGTAGAGTAACTCTTTTCATTGCCTGTTGGTTCAGAAACATAAGAAAGAAATCCCCAGTTGACCTGGTGTCAGTATTATCTTCCAAACCAATGGAATTATTGTTGTGTCCTTGGTAGAGGTATTCCTCCTTTGGACACAGGACCTCCTAGCCAGCAGAGCTCAAAGTTGTGGGGAGAAGGAAGCAAAAATTCTCTGAGTTGTTTATGAGACAGTGGGAGGGGCTACTTCTACTGTTCCTTAATTCTTGTACCCATGTATTCTAGTTATGGGAGAGGCAACCATACATTGGTCTCTGATTCAAAGCTTATATTACATCTTATAAGAGAATATCTATTCTTTACAAGTGTTGTCTCCAAACTGGCACTGTAAATAATTATGTTTAATTTTTTTAACATTTTTATTTATTTTTGAGAGACAGAGAGAGACAGATTGTGAGTAAAGGAGGAGCAGAGAGAGAGGGAGACACAGAATCCAAAGCAGGCTCCAGGCTTTGAGCTGTCAGCACAAAGCCCGACGCAAGGCTCAAACTCACCAACTATGAGATCATGACCTGAGCTGAAGTTGGATGGTTAACTGACTGAGCCATCCAAGTGCCCCTAAATAATTATGTTTATATAGCAAGATCATTTAATACCACAAATTCCTTGACCAGAAACACTGTCAGTGGAATACCAAGATGGCAACTAAAGCATTTTGTTAGGCAATGCTGGCAGAAGCATTATGGGAAAGAGAAGGAAATCCGTATACAGAATAGGCTTGGCTTCACTAAGGATGCATTTCTATTCCTGTCACGATGGAAAGGACACAGTGTAATCAACCTACCACCAAGTAGCTCATTGGTTCCTTCCCTCTACTCCCCCAGGGATTGGGCCATACTAAAGACTCAGTATTGGTCTCTGGCATGTTAGGTACTCAACAGTAATGGTAGCTAGGTCAGCTATGTTGTTGAAGCCCATGTATAGTGTCCATTGCTGCCACCATAACTACTTTGTTCATGAGTCCAACGAATAAGCACTCAATTGGCAGGGGAAGAGGCTGACATTTATAGAAAGTGCACCTTAGTCCACCTGATTACTGAGAGCGTCCTATACAGTAAATACCTATTGATGGACATTCAATTGACACATAAATATCTTTATACTCTGTGATCATTCTGAAAAGTCTATTCACAGACCTCTTCCCCAGAAATCTTTCCCACAAATCTTCCAATCTGATTCTTGCCAAACCCTTAACTATCTAGCTAAGCCATTAGTACCTGCCTATAAATCAGTGCAGTTCTATGGTTCTGACCATTTCGGAATCCAAAGTGGACAACTAGATGTATTGTTCAAAGTTCTGCCAATAGGGGAATTTCCCTTCATTGCCATCTTTCTGGGCCATCAGTGAATGGGGCTTTAATGTTGCACTTACGCACTTTTGGTTTGGGGCAGCATATAGTGTGAAAACATCTATAAACTAGGCTCGTTTTTTTTCCTTTTCAGTTAACTGATCATAACAAAATTCCTTGAGGTCATGAGTTGGGGGAAAGGATGCAATACAGCACAGTTTGGTTTCAGAGGAGTGTGAGAGACTCAGTCATGCACCTTACTTGTACATGATGGACCTGCTTAAGTCTGATCTCTTATGCACCATTTCCACTTCACGGACATGTCCAACCTCATGGTTTAATGGGCAGATGACATCCAGTTAATTACAGGAAGTTCAGGTTGCCTGGTCATTTGATGCCCTATGGCTAGTTCTTTATCAGGACCCAGAAATAAGCTTATGGCTCTCTGTCAAAGGATAATCGTTATCTGCAAAAGAGGATATGCATTTTCTTCAAAACCTTAGAAGTATGTGCCATGATTCTTCTATGGTACTTGCCAGAGACTCCACTACAGCTACAGACACAAGTATCATTGGATCTGGTGGCCCAAGCAGAAAAACAGCTTGCAGTGCAGGCTAGATTTGCTACAGAGCTTTATTTTGCTCTAGTTTCCATTCAAACTCTCAGTGCTATGGGTTACTTAGTAATTGGGTCAAAGTAACATATTAAAATGTGGCATGCTTTGCCTCCAATACTCAAAATAGCCTACCAAGCTTTTGTGCCCTGCACCGCCCCCACCATGTACTGTTTTGTTTGTTTGTTTGTTTGTTTGTTGAGTGATACATGGTTGTGGTGTGGCAATGTGTCGCTAAGAGGTTATTTTGACATGCTAAAGATCACTGGACTCTCAGAAATTTTACTAAGGTGGCAGACCCCTGAATTTTCATAGGGTCTATCTTCCCACCCTCTGGTTCATAAAGCTTCACAAAGATATTTGTAGTACTTGCTACATCCTGTTCATCAAATTCAATTTGCATAATTCCATCAATGTCATGGGTCAGTGTGATGTTTTATGCAATGTCAAGATGATCAAGATCTCTGTAGACTATATTATGGCTAAGAGCAGGTAAGCTGACGTAGCATGAAGCAAGATGGTGAAGTCGTGCTGTGGACTCTGTCAGGGAAAAACAAACTGCTTTTGGTGGTCCTAGCAAATCACTAAAAATGGTGGTGGGGGGGTGCATTTTCCATATACGTTTAAGGAGCTGTGTGGATTTGTTCCAGCAAAGGAAATACATCTGGAAGGGCTGCTTCAAATGAGTCACCTTCTGATCAACAATTAAAATAATGTAGTCATGCTTTAAAGTCCATCTGCCTCTGCACAGACCAAATAGATGAGTTAAATTGAGATGTAATAGGAACCAACACTTCTGCATCAATCAAATGTTTAATGATGATTGTAGTCTCTGTAATCCAACACATCCTATTCTTTTGGTTTACCATCCTGGTAGAGAGGAGGAATTCCAATAGCTTCCCCTTGACTCTTCATAACCTAATGAACCTTAGTCCATAAGTAGGGAGCTAATATTGTTGCCTAATATGTTTTTAACAATAATACATTCTGGAACTGGGGGAAAAACATGGGAGGGCTCATGGGCCCACTGAGCCCACTGTGATTCAAACTGAGCCTATAACTCAACTTATCACCTGACCACCATAAATCTCCACTTTGAATGTCAGACCAGCAACATATGGGTCCCTAGCAGTTAGCATCAGTTGAGAACCAGTATCTAATAATCCCCCAAAAGTCTGGGTGTTTCTATTTCCCAATGCACATTCACTCTAGAAAATGGCCACAGGGAAATTTACAGCAATGCTTCAGGGACCTTCCTCAAGAGAACCCAGCCTCCCCTTAAATTGAAGGGCTCTGGGCCTCTGAACTGGTTTAGGTCTGGAAACTGGATGAGAGGCTATGGCTAGCTATCCTTTCTAATAGACTTGACTTCATTTTCACATATTTGACAAATATGTATTAACACAACCTACTCTTAGTATACTCTTTTTTCCCCCTATACATTGTCATAAATATTATAAAGGAAAATCAATGATCTAGTAAGTTCTCACAAAAAATGCAATCGTAAAAAGTACTTCACGGCTCTCTGCTCCTCCCCATTCGACAGACAGCCGCATCTTCTGGTGCAGTGCCAGCCGCGTCCCCAAGACACGATGGTGAAGGTTGGAGTCAACGGATTTGGCCGTATTGGGGTGCCTGGTCACCAGGGCTGCTTTTAACTCTGGCAAAGTGGGCATTGTCATCATCAATGACCCCTTCATTGACCTCAACTACATGGTCTACATGTTCCAGTATGATTCCACCCAAAGCAAATTCCATGGCACAGTCAAGGCTGAGAATGGGAAACGTGTCATCCATGGAAAGCCCATCACCATCTTTCAGGAGCGAGATCCCGCCAACATCAAATGGGGTGATGCTGGTGCTGAGTATGTTGTGGCGTCCACTGGGGTCTTCGCCTCCATTGAGAAGGCTGGGGCTCACTTGAGGGGTGGGGCCAAGAGGGTCATCATCTCTGCCCCTTCTGCTGATGCCCCCATGTTTGTGATGGGCGTGAACCATGAGCAGTATGACAACTCCCTCAAGATTGTCAGCAATGCCTCCTGCGCCACCACCTGCCTGGCCCCTCTGGCCAAGGTCATCCATGAACACTGTGGCATCGCGGAGGGACTCATGACCACAGTCCAGGTCATCACTGCCACCCAGAAGACATGGATGGCCCCTCTGGGAAGCTGTGGCGTGATGGCCGAGGGGCTGCCCAGAACATCATTCCTGTTTCTACTGGTGCTGCCAAGGCTGTGGGCAAGGTCATCCCTGAGCTGAATGGGAAGCTCACTGGCATGGTCTTCTGTGTCCCCACCCCCAATGTGTCCATCGTGGATCTGACCTGCTTCCTGGAGACAGCTGCCAAATACGAAGACATCAAGAAGGTGGTGAAGCAGGCATCAGAGGGCCCCCTCAAGGGCATCCTGGGCTATGCTGAGGACCAGGTCATCTCCTGCGACTTTAACAGTGACACCCACTCTTCCACCTTCGATGCTGGGGCTGACATTGTGTTCAGTGACCACTTTGTCAAGCTCATTTCCTGGTATGACAATGAATTTGGCTACAGCAACCAGGTGGTGGATCTTATGGTCCACATGGCCTCCAAGGAGTAAAAGCCCCCTGGATCACCAGCCCCAGCAAGAGGAAGAAGAAGAGAGAGGCCCTCAGCTGCTGGGGATTCCTTGTCCCAGTTCAGTACCCAACACACTTGAGAATATCCTGACCTCCAGTTTCCATCCCAGACCCCCTGAAGAAGGGGAGGGCCTTGAGGAGCCCTACCTTATCATGTACCATCAATAAAGTATACTGTATCCAAAAAAAAAAAAAGTACTTCACAACTTCTTACTCAACACGTCTCTGGAGGCAAGGGAAACAAAAGCAAAAATGAACTACTGGGACCTCATCAAAATAAAAATCTTCTGTACAGAGAAGGAAACAATCAGCAAAAACTAAAAGGCAACTAACGAATGGGAGAAAATATTTGCAAATGACATATCAGATAAAGGGTTAGTATCCAAAATCTATAAAGAACTTATCAAAGTCAACACCCAAAAAACAAATAATCCAGTGAAGAAATGGACAAAAGACATGAATAGACACTTCTCCAAAGAAGACATCCAGATGGCCAACTGACACATGATAAAATACCCAACATCACTCATCATCAGGGAAATACAGATCAAAACCACAATGAGATACCACCTCACACCTGTCAGAATGGCTAACATTAATAACTCAGGCAACAACAGATGTTGGCGAGGATGCAGAGAAAGAGGATCTCTTTGGCATTGTTGGTGGGAATGCAAGCTGGTGCAGCCACTCTGGAAAACAGTATGGAGGTTCCTCAAAAAAATTAAAAATAGAACTACCCTACGATCCAGCAATTGCACTACTAGGCATTTATCCACGGGACACAGGTGTGTTGTTTCGAAGGGACACATGCACCCCAATGTTTATAGCAGCACTATCAACAATAGCCAAAGTATGGAAAGAGCCCAAATGTCCATCAATGGATGAATGGATAAAAAAGATGTGGTATATATATACAATGGAGTATTACTCAGCAATCAAAAAGAATGAAATCTTGCCATTTGCAACTATGTGGATGGAACTGGAGGGTATTATGCTAAGTGAAATTAGTCAGAGAAAGACAAAAATCATATGACTTCCCTCATATGAGGACTTTAAGAGACAAAAAATATGAACACAAGGGAAGGGAAACAAAAATAATATAAAAACAGGGAGGAGGACAAAACAGAAGAGACTCACAAATATGGAGAACAAACTGAGGGTTACTGGAGGGGTTGTGGGAGGGGGGATGGGCTAAATGGGTAAGGGGCACTAAGGAATCTACTCCTGAAATCATTGTTGCACTATATGCTAATTTGGATGTAAATTTAAAAAAAAGTAAAATTAAAAAAAAAGTACTTCAAATGGATTCATATTCAATATTATTGATAAACCTTATGTCTTGAAATATTAGCTAATGAAGCCCTTTAATGGCAAAGATTTTACAATATTTTATCTTCACCATCCTTTACATTTTGGGTTTTTTTCCTGTGTATATTTTATAATGTACAGTAATAAATCTACATGGTTTATAAACATACATTTATAGGTAGACACAAAATTCTTTTACTGACAAGGATATATGATTAAATGTTCAGAGGCCACCAATCTAGGTCCATATGAGAAATCAGTTCCTAAGCTCATTCCAGACACCCAATCCTTTGCCTTTATTCCTACTTAGTTCTGGATCTGAAATTATATAGAGTTACACCAAATTACTGTACTTTCTCATTTACATCTAAACTAAGAATTCTTAAGAAAAGTTACAGCACAATGACATATTTTTATAACATTTTAAACAATACAAACTATTCATTCTCTCCATTCATGAAAATCTATTAATTAAACCTGTCAAATCACAGCCAACTTGCCTTACTAAAGGCAAAGACATAAAATATAATATCTTAACTCTATGCATAAACAGAAAACAGGAAATCTTTTTACTTTTGAAACTTGGCTGTTCTTTAATGACTTCTAGCTTCAATTTACATACTTGTGGGGAATGAGAAATGGCTGTGGGGCTTCGAAAATGTAGGTAATACAGAATCCTCCCCAAACTCAACTACAAATACTTCTTTTTGAAGTGTTCATAAAAAACAGCAATTTTCTGAAACACTGTTGTTGAGTCTGGCAAACTTCAGAGTTCAAAAGCACATGTACTCTACCTTTATCCCCAACAAAGCTAGCAGCTACCCTCTAAAGCAGGGGTTGTCAACATTTTCTTTTCCCCAAACTGCAAAACGGATTACAATCACATGTGTATACATGGTGCCATGCCCTCTTCCCTAAGTTATTATAGAAAAAATAAAGCAAGTAGTGTTAAGGATATCTGGGGTGGTGTTATGAGGGCACCGCTCACAAAAGAATTGTAGTACAAAGATAGGAGATCCTTTCGTTAAGATATTTCTTAAGGTAATATGACTAATATCAAAGTTTTAAAATATTGAATACTATATTTTGTAGTACATTGTATTTTTAATATGTTAATTGAAAAAATTACTACTTTATAAAAATAAGTTGACTTTTCTAGCTCTCCAGTTCAGACACTCTTATTAGGTGACTAGATAGCACTGGTAACTAAGTATTTTGGGTTCCTGGACCCAATTTCAATGTGTATTGGCAGAGGTAATCTTTACACATAGAATAAGCAGTGCTCTGACACCAACAATTCAACTCAACTCTGACATTATTTACCTGGAGATACATAGCATCAGATCCCACGGGCTAAGGGGTCAGTCCTTCAAGACTGTTACCTCCTCTCCCCTCACAACACACTTCAGACCCATACAGGCTGTTACCTGCTCTTCTGACGTCTGGCTATAAATCTTAAATTCCCAGGACACTCTTCTCCATTCAATTAATTTGCTAGAGTGACTCACAGAACCCAGAGAAACATTTTACTTACTGCAAGTTCATTATAAAAGGCTATGAACTCAGAAGCAGCCAGATGGAAGAGATGTATAGGGAAAAGTACGGGGAAAGGACCTTGCAAGCCCTCTCCAGGTGGGTCACTCTCCCCAATCTCCACCTGTTTATTAACCCAGAGCTCTCCAAACCCTGTCCTTGTGGGGTTTTATAGAGGCTTTATTACATAAGCACGATTGATTGAATCAGTGGCCATTCTCCTCTCTCTCCCCTCCCCAAAGGTTGGGGGTGGGGTGGAGACTTAAAGTTCCAACCTTCCCATCACAGGATTGGCTCCAAAGGTAACCAGATGCCATCCTTACATGTTTTCCAAAACCATCTCATTAACATAAAAGACACCTTTAAGTTCTCATTACTTAGGAAGTTCCAACGGTTTTTGGGAGCTGTGAGTCCGGAACCATGAATAAAAAAACATATGTACTTATTATTAATAACAATATCACATTAAGCTTTGTTAAAAAGAGAAATACCTAATAGTTATGCATTTTAGCATATTGAAAATATCATTTCACCTGCTTTATCACTTTGTCTACATTTGACCCAGTAATCCTATCATTGTTGACGAATTTTTTTCTTCTTCACAGGAACTATACAGCTATATTCACTTTTTCCCAGTATCTTTGCCTTCTTTTTAAAAAATGTTCCTGTTGAGAAAAAACAGAAACATGAAAGGACAACCCAAGCACTAAGCTAGCTTGCCTACCCCCGTGTGTTGTTCCTACTGTAGTTAAGGCTAGAACTTCACTGTCGATCCAGAAAAGCATCTCTGAATTCAACTGAGAATATTTCTGTAGAAAAATTTAAATGGTCTCAAATTTAAGAGCAGTTATTTTAGTCATTAACAAGAATTTATTCATGATGTACTTCATACCTGATCATGACACTCTAACGATACAGATTAAGAACCACTACTCAGAGGTGTCACAAGCAGCACAAAGTCAGGGGCTAATGGGCAGATCCCACCTTTTCCATATTATACTTCAAGATCTCAGCACAGAAACACTGTAATTTTGGTCTGATGGATGATTAAAACACTTGAGAAAAGGGCTGAAAAAGATGACTTGGTTATTCAATTCCTAATAGAATCGGCCCTTAAAACATTTTATAAACAAAATACAAAATGTATTTACTACATAATCTGTTATTTTAAATTCTGGTGACCCTTTAGACACCTTTTTAAAAAAATTTTTTTAATGTTTACTTTTGAGAGAGAGACAGAGTGTGAGTGGGGGAGGAACAGAGGGAGAGGGAGACACAGAATCTGAAGCAGCCTCCAGGCTCTGAGCTGTCAGCACAGAGCCCGATGCAGGGCTCGAACTCACAAAATGTAAGATCATGACCTGAGCTGAAGTCGGATGCTCAGCAACTGAGCCACCCAGGCGCTCCCCCTTTAGACACGTTTTATTTATTTATTTATTTATTTATTTATTTATTTATTTATTTATTTTTAAAGTTTATTCATTTAAAAAAATTTTTTTTAACATTTATTTATTTTTGAGACAGAGAGAGACAGAGCATGAATGGGGGAGGGTCAGAGAGAGAGGGAGACACAGAATCCGACAGGCTCCAGGCTCTGAGCAGTCAGCACAGAGCCCAACGCGGGGCTCAAACTCACGGACCGCGAGATCATGACCTGAGCTGAAGTCGGATGTTTAACCGACTGAGCCACCCAGGCGCCCCTAGACACGTTTTAAATCAGATATTCATAGTCCATCTTAAAGAGAGTGTTATTTTGGATTTTTTACTCTTGAATTTAATATTTGCTTTAAAAGAAAATCACCCTCCTTGTTGGACAAATGAAACTCAAATCTGTTTGCTTCCCCTAGGGCCTTATAAACAATTAAGAGGCTCCAGGGGAATTAAGTGAAATGATCTTCAATCAAGAATTATCTTACTAGGGTGCCTGGCTGGCTCAGTTGGTAGAGCACACAACTCTTAATCTTGGGGTCATCAGTTTGAGCCCCCACGTTGGCTTAAAAAATTTTAAAGAGAGAATTATATTGCTAGATTAATGCAACAAATATGAGGGTAAACACCTGTGGATCCTCACAAAATGTACTTCCTACACACTCCATGCTTCACTACAGCAAAAAAGAAAACTGAGAGGAAAACAAAGAATCTAAGAAACAAATTTCTGGATAAAGGCAAGAAATGTCTGGATGACAGCTGAGAAACATACTTTGAAAACTTCCACATTGGAGGACAGAGGGCTGTAGAAGTATCTCCAGGGGTGAGGAATTACCTGGTATTATATAGAAAATTGTAAGTTCTGGGGCACCTGGGTTAAGCATCCAACCTTGGCTCAGGTCATGATATCACAGTTCATGGGTTCGAGCAACGTGTCATGCTCTGTGCTGACAGCTCAGAGCCTGGAACCTGCTTCAGAGTCTGTGTCTCCCTCTCTCTCTGCCCCTCCCCCACTCATGCGCACACGCGCGCTCGCTCTCTCTCTCTCAAAAATAAACATTAAAAAAAGAAGAAAATTCTAAGTTCCTTTAACAGAGTTATTAGAGAATGTGGCAAGACCCAGTCAGATGCTAAAAGAAAATGAGGACATTATTAACTTTGGAATAACAACATAGCGTAAGAAATAAATTCAATCATAGCATGCTACTTGGGTCAGTGGTGAACAAAATTTATAGTCATAATAAAAAATACTTTGAGATGTATAAAGATTGAAATAATATATTAGAAAAATGAAGGAGTAATACAAGTAAGCAAAATTTCCACTTTCTAGTAGAAAGTCAAATAACGGATGGACCAAAAGACAGCACCATATTCATATTATTTGAGAATATAAATTCTACAACCACTGCATGAATGAGGAATGTTCCACTGTAAATGTGAAAAGGGACGCCCACTTTTTTTTGTCACAAGCCTTTTGTACGATTTGATTTTTTTACATGATTTGCATATCCTGGGGGTACAGGGCCAATGGTGAGATAGAAAAAAGAAGATTTTTACATTGAAGAACAATCTCCAAAATGCGTAAACCCATCCACTCTGAGTTGTTGTTTTTGAATAATTTTAGGCAAAGGCCTATGAGTCAATATTTATTTACAAAAATAATAGTCTTTTATTGTAAGTACTTCCACAGTTTTAAAAAGAAATTTATTTTTCACATTTAAATGTCTTTAAAAGTATTCAAAGGATTATCATTCTGCATTCTTCTTTTCAGAAAGTACTTTTGAGGTAGATCTATTCCGGATTCTTTTTCTTTTTCTCTTCTTTTCAGAGGCAGATGATTTTGTATCCTGTGCTCTTTTCTTTTTCTTCAAACAGCTAAGAGGATTGGGGCCACTTACTTTCTTGTGTTTTTTCTTTCTCCTCTGTTCAGGGTTTTTCACTAAACCCTTTTCTTCTTTGAGTTGCTTGATACTTTGTTTCTCGCGCACTGAGACAAGCTGACCTGACTCTACTGCTTTAACAAAAGCAATTGTTTTGGGAGAAGGTTTGTCCAAGACAATAGTGTTCTGAATAATAAACATGAGAGGGACTCCAGGCTTTTTCTTCACTTTCATAGACAAATTCTGATCCTATTAAAAAGAAAAATAGCACTATTCAGTTCAAATATGTCAATTAAATAAGATGCCTTAAGTGGAAAAAATAGAAGAGATCACAAGTTTTACTTTTCAAATTGGTATGTCTCACTAATAGAGTGAATTTTATGATTAAAAAAAAGGAAGATAAACAAGAAATCTGAGCACAAAGAGATAATGTGACACTGGATCTATCAAGATTCTACCACCAGGAATTACAAACTGTCACAAAGGTAAGAATGTTAGGCAATGCCCCACTTTCTACTCTAAGACATGCTTCAAAAAGGGTCAAGAATGTTCAGAGGTTGAAGGGATAGAAATAAAATAAGAATTCATGGACTCAGATTCTAGATTCAGCTCTGCATCTAATTTAGTGATTTTATAATTCTAAAAGAATATGTAACCAAATCTGTACGTATGTGAACTTCTTTGTTAATATCAACCCTGAAAGTCTCTCCTTCCCCTCCTGGTCTTGAAAAGCCAGAAACAGTTCTATACTGGTGGTACAATTTCAAATAATGTAAAACACGACTTTTTGAGAACTAGTATAAAATACAGGAACATGCAAAAACACTATGAACACAGAATGTAAAATATTTGTTCCACTTCTCTTCAAGAATGCTGACACATATCATCACATCTTTTTGTCAATAACTATTAAAAAAATACTTCAGTAATTAAGAAGAAAAATCAATATGCTTAAGGTTCTCTCCTCAAATTCTCTAATGGCATGACAACTGCTTTTATTGACTGCAAATCAACTTAAAAGCCTGTATTTTAAAAAGTTGAAACATTCTATCAAACCACTTCCATCTAATTTTTTCTGATTATAAGCAGCTCCATATGAAATAGAAACAGAAATGATTAAAATTGCCTCTAATTTTAAAAGCAGTATCACCTGTGTTGCCACAAAATAATGATGAGGATTTCCCTCTTCAACCATGGAGAGCAGACATTCTGATCCACTCACTGGATTCTTGAAATGGGGACAATTTCGGACTTGGCATTTTTGTGCAATCAGTTTTGCCCCATATAAGTCTTTTCCCAATGTTTCTAACTCTTTTAACACACACCTGAAAAAAAAATGTTATTAGCAGCTCACAATTACAACATACATTTCAGTGTTCACATAAGTATAGAAAAAGTCAAGTTTTTACGAAATTTAAACTATACCATCACGATCTGAATGTGTTATGTGTTGGCCCCAATCATATGGTAGCCGTATCACTCTTTAAAAACCTGGAAAATATTTGGGGCACTTGGGTGGCTCAGTTGGTTAAGTGTCTGACTCTTGATTTTGGCTCAGGTCATGATCTCACAGTATATCCGGGGTGTGGGCGTAGGAGTGGGGTGACAGCGCACAGGGCCTGCTTGGGATTCTCTCTCTCTCTCTATACCTCTCCCCCCACTCTTTCTCAAAATAAATCAACATTTAAAAAATAAATAAAAACCTGGAAAACACAAACACCAAGTTGAAGGAAAAACAGTTAAATCTACTGAGCACTTATTATGTGTCAGGCAGCATGCTAATTGCTCTTTACATAAATTCTTGCTTCAATCTCAAAACAGCCCTATCAGGCACTAACTTGAAAGTTATCCTTATTTTAGAGTACCTCACTCTGAGAGATTCCAAGTAACATGCTGAAACACAGCTCATAAGTGGTAGAGTCGAAATGTGAATCCAAGTAGTTGACAACAGATACCTTGCCCCAACCTTAGCGCTAGATGCTTCCACTTCAAGTACAAATTGGTACACCTTTAAACGATTCTCAGTACAGAGAAGTAAAAATTTAAGTCATCGGTTTAATAACAATCACAACTTCCTTTTTCTCTCTGCGTTTTCATATTAATATAAGCCAATGTTTTTTAAAATGTCAGCTATAAACTACCCATATCAAAATGACACAGTGATAACAAATTCTATTAATTTCTACTCCTTTTCACATCCCCATTTCTGCACCTCTTGAGGAGTCAAATGTCAGCATTTTAATAAGCTCTCCGGGCACTTCTTCTATCACACTAAAGAAAAAATAAAATAAAAAATTATGAGAACTACTTAGTCAAAGATTTCTGAAACTCCAGGCAGCCCTTGCCAGACTCTACCTTGCCTCACTCCCTTTATCATCCATTTGGTTTTGTTTAAGCAAGAGATTTTGCTTTCTATTAATCAGTTTTGAACTTTTTGGAGTTTCGGGCCCAAACTCCCATGTATTTACTGGATATTTCCTACGGATGTACACCATCTCTTCAAATTCGTGTCTAAAATCATGAAGATTTAGATCACGAAGCTCCTGGGTGTAAGTCAGAAATCCTAACTGACCTTTTCTTCCTCACCCATAACCCTACCCCATCGGCTGTTGGTATCTGTCTCAGGAATGCCTCTTTGTAGAGCCCTTGGGCTCCAGCCTTTCTTCTCTGAAGTTTAGGCTCCCATTATTTCTTGACTGGACAACCACAAAACGAGTCCGCCGGTCTTCACCTTCTTGCTTCTCCAACTCAGCCCTCACACTGTTACAATCAGCTTCTCCAAAACACAGTTATCAGGTCTGATAGCATTTATCTCTTCATGATGCACACCAAGAACCGACACAATACTATGCTTTAAAATAAGCATAGTAGGGGCGCCTGGGTGGCTCAGTCGGTTAAGCGGCTGACTTCGGCTCAGGTCATGATCTCGCGGTCCGTGAGTTTGAGCCCCGCGTCAGGCTCTATGCTGACCGCTCAGAGCCTGGAGCCTGTTTCGGATTCTGTGCCTCCCTCTCTCTCTGACGCTCCCCCGTTCATGCTCTCTCTCTGTCTCAAAAATAAATAAACGTTAAAAAAAATTTAAAAAATAAAATAAAATAAGCATAGTATATATGTATATATATTATATATCATATACAGTATATTTTATATAGTATATTATATATATATATAAAAAATAAGGTGGGAGGGTGGATAAGGGAAACAAGATTGGCCATTTCAAGAATTCCCAGAGCCGGGTGACACACAATTATACTAGTCTGTTGTGTATGAATAAAATATTCTGGAAGTTAAAATAAATTCTTTAGGGAAAAAATGCTACAGAACATAATTCCATATAGTACTTGCCAGACTTTTTTGTTACAGCACCATGTTAAAAATGTTGGTATTTCTATGGCACAGGGATTAAGGGACAGGTGGTATGTAGCCAGGAGGGATGAACTCAGGGGCACAAGCTAACTAAGGACTTGTCTGGCAGTGCTGAAGGCTAGGGGTAACAAATTGTGGGGTACCTACAACCATTGTGAGGCACTACTTGACTATGGAAAGCAGTTCATGGAGCGGTATTATGTGCGAAAAGCAAGCCAATAATACTGTATTCCCAGTAGAGCCCATTCCTTTGTGTGCATGTGCAGGTCTAAAGAACTGGATGGATGGTACAGCACGTTAACAGTGGTCACAGGGTGGTATTACGGGTCATTTACATTTTCTTTTACTTTGTTTTAAAATATAATTTATTGCCAAGTTGGTTTCCACACAACACCCAGTGCTTATCCCAACCAGTGCCCTCCCCCATGCCCATCTCCCACTCTTTTTTTTACTTTTTTAAAGTAAATAATCTACAAGGGGAACAACAAAACCCTTAAGTTTCTTTTTTTTTTTATATTTTTTTAACGTTTTATTTATTTTTGAGATAGAGCATGAACGGGGGAGGGGCAGAGAGAGAGGGAGTCACAGAATCGGAAAGCAGGCTCCAGGCTCTGAGCCGTCAGCCCAGAGCCCGACGCGGGGCTCGAACTCACCGACCGCGAGATCGTGACCTGAGCTGAAGTCGGACGCTTAACCGACTGAGCCACCCAGGCGCCCCAAAACCCTTAAGTTTCTTAATAGTTCCTGTCGTAGGTTCGATTTCCCTTCTTCCCAGCGTCATTTCCAATTACACCCTGTGCTCTCATCTCTTTTTCAGGCATTTTACAACTCCATTTCTTCATTTAGGAGGTCTTTATCTCTTGTCTGTCACCCAAACTAGTCCTTCCCCTCAGAACTGAAAGGTGTCTGGGCTCAAAAGTGACCTCCTCTATGAAACCTTCCATGATTCCATCTCCCCACCCCCACCCCCGGGAGGTTCCCAGGCTGAGGAAGTCACAACACACACGAGTCAAAACGCGCCCGGAAGGTTGGCCGTTTGTCCTGTTCACCAAGTTATCCTCAGTGGCTACAGCCGGGCCTGGCATGGGGCTGGTACTTAATAAAGACAGTTCAATAAATAAATCACCATGGGCAAGGCTCTTAGCCTCGAGCTGTGAATTATCTTTCTGGGATTCGGAGATGTTAGCTCGCAGGGCAGCTGTGACGCTTGAAAATTTTTCATTTCCACTAGAAACAGCTATGCGAATAAGAGCAACCACTTGAAGCGGGTAGATTTTGGATACCAGCAAGTGCTCTCCACACGTCTGATCCTTAAAGCAACCTTATTAGTTCACGGTCTTTTCCTTACAGATGAGAAATCCCAGGCTCACAGAGATTAACTTGCCGGAAGCCACAAAGCTGGCAGGACTGGGACCAACACTCGAAGCCAGACCTCACTACATAAAGCACGGGTCTCATTCGCCGGGCCAACCACGCGAAGATTCGCAGTGCACTGTACTTTCTACCTACGTGGTAGACACTCGCCTGACCTCCTCAGTGCCTCCACTTCACTGTCAACTCCTCGTGGGTGGAGCGTTTTGCACGTCGTGGCCTCGTCTCTACCACACCCGCAGGATCCCCGGGCCTCCTCCCCGGACCCGCCGGGCCCACCTGGTGGTGCACAGCTGCGTCTCCCCCATGAGGTAGCGGGGCAGCTGCTCCCGCAGCTGGATCCGGCCGCGCAGCGCCGCCTGACAGAAGGTACCGTCCAGCAGGATCTGGTACGGCTCGCGGACTCCGAAGTTATTGCGGAAGAAGCCGAGATGCTTCTTGGCGTGTTTTTGCCTCGTGATCTTCATGCCTGGCTTACCGGGACCGAGACCAGGGCACCAGAAGCCCGTAGAAAACGCTTACCCTACAGCCCGCGCCTCCCGGAAATAATGCACCCTTTGCCACCGGAAGTAAACGCCCCCACTTCTTGGGCACGCCCACTGGTTGCGCCAGGCTCAGAGGAGCGCGCGCTTCGCTCCTGGTGCCCGCGCCTTGAGATGCGCGTCCTCCCGGCAATGCGTAAGCTTACTGCGTTATCGTGCGTGCAGTCAGCCTCTCAGAGATAGGCAGTGTGATGATAATCAACGATAATGTTGAAGCTTACTATGCTGCAGGCAGTATTCTAAGTAATTTACCATATATTATGCCCTTTAATGTTGATAATTTTCAAGTAGGGAAAGGAAAGGGATTGGAGTATACTGGACAACTATGGGCAGGTTTGTACTAGTTGCCCTCCCTCAAAGAAGTTAGGCACGTTTGCTAAGGGCACGTGGTCCTTAGCCCCCCCCCCCCCCCCCCCCCCGCCGCCCGCCCGCCAAGGAACTACTGTCACTGAGAGCCAAACTTATGAAAGAAGATAGCCTAACCCTTCGTTAATCAAGAGTTAATCAGAAAATTTTGTTCCCTAGCAGCTAAGTGCCAAGCATCCACTTCAATTCAGAACAAGCTAATCAGAGAATGGGGAGAATAGAATTTTGCATTTTTGTCCCAGGTCCTCGAATCTGTCCCAGATCTAGTTCTGGCTAACTATTGAGAGAAAGAAACAACACAGAAAATTGATGTACAAAATGATGGAGATGTATTATTTGCATTGGGGTTTTTATTTGAAGATATAGGTTTATGGAATTGGAACTAAGAATTTCTATAATGTGTGCCCTGTCCTGATTCCCAGCACATCACTTAGATGGCTGCTTTTATTTCACTGAAAATTAATTTAGGAATTGGAAGCTATAAAATGTTATTATGGGATTGGATGCATGCATGGTTCTTAAGTATAATTGCTCACTGCTTTCCAGGTTGATTCCTCTTTATCTCTGTATGCCAACTCCTTACCCCAGCTATACTCCCACCACAGAATTTACTACCCCAGCAGTAGGAAGGAAGACTTTTCTTATCCAATCCCACCAACAGCCCAGCCAATGAGATACAGTCACAACTTAGCCAATGAGAAGCCACTATACTTCAGGTTTTCAGTTTACTCCAGTGGACGTTTTGTTTATATCAGCCTTCCCAACCCCTAGATTACATCTATAAAAGAGCAGTACCTCTTCTTTGTTCCCCAGACTTGCCTATGGTTTTGGTGTATCTCACTTGTCTGTACTGTAATTGCTATTGCTGAATAAAACCATGCTTTTTGCTTGGTGAAATAACGGGCTTAAAGTAACTGGTTTGATTTTTAAGGTTAACTAATGAGAAAAATGTGGTGCAGGACTAGGGCTTTGAGTCCGAGTTGTTTTTTGTGTTTTTTTTATTTTTTCAATTTTTTTTTAACTTACTAAACTATAGCATAATTATTTTTCAAACTCTATGTGTATGACAGTGCCATTTGCATACTGGATCCTTATTTCACAAACATGAAGACGGTTTACAATGGTGATTAGCAAGTTTAAAACAGAGTTTTCTACTATAGCAGTGTTTCTCAAAACATAATCCTGGGATATGCAGAAAAAGCTCTTAGGATGCTTGTTTAAAATGCCCATTTCTGATTCTGAACAAGTATTGAAGGATAGGGATACTATTCAAAAAGGAATTGCCTTTAATTACAATCTTCCCAAGTCATTATTATGCATATTAATGTTCCTGAAGGTTGGTTTGCAGTAGAGCATCACTGTTCATCCAATAGGACATTTTCAGTAGGTAGTTCACCGAACACTGTCTGGTCTGAGGGTCAATGACCTAATATTAGAACATCAATATTTGGGCACAACCTAGGCACAAGACAAATATTGCCGTTATTTGTTGAACTAGTAAAGATTCTTAAATTATCTTATATCATCTTAAATTATTCTTATAATGTCTTTGCTAAAAATTTTAATAGCCATTGAAAATAATTTTGACCTTATGGTGCTGGAACAATAACGTCTCAGCATTGCTGGCTGCTAGCTCTTTTCTTAGGTCACTTTACTGGACATTTTCCATGCCAAATAGCCATTCAGCTCAGGTAGGGAATTAATTTATTTTTCTTTATTTATTTCATGCTCTTCATATTCTTTATTATGTCTGGATCAAATATAATTTATAGTGCGATTTGTTGTACATGATTTTGAAGATTTTTCTTCATGAAATTTTGATGAAGCCAAGTTGACAGAATGATTTATTTTTGCAAGGTGTGACTAATTCCCAAACAAGACTTTTTCATGAAAGATTCATGGCCTAAATGGAATTAAATAGGTAAACATTAAATACAATTCATAAAGGTTATTTTGTTTAATTTCATAAATGTTAGTATTCCAGATAATTCACAGAGATTTCTATTGTGAAATTATTCTGCCTTACAATCATATTTAAATATTTATAAACATTTGTTAACACCCACTAGTTCAAAAAGAATACAATATTCTAACATTATGTAGCTAACATATGCTCTAAATAGGTAATTTCCCTAAATAAATCATTTAAAACAACTTAGGTAAACTGGTTTGTATTGAGGGCCTACTAAGTCCTTCAGTAGGATCCCCTATGATAGACTCCATCCTGGACTTGCTTACTGTGAATTTTCATACATGGCAGGCAGGCAGTGTTTTGAAGGTTGGATCCAGAGGCCTCTCCTCCTTTTAAAACATGTTTTATGTTTTTCAAAGTACAAAAATGCCTTTTATAACAAGTGCAACAATGGAACAACACAAAGATATTCATCCCTTCTCTCCTTGCTCACATAACGCACTAACAACCTGCTGTCCTTCAGCCATTTCCCATATTCATATACTTTATACATCATTTGCATACATACATGGAGAGATTTTTGCTACTTATGTTATTCAAAAATGGCATCATATTTTGTCACTTCTATACATTTTGCTTTTCTCACCCAACAATCCTTGTGGAAATTCTTCCTGCCTCTACACCCCAAGTCAATTGGCATAGTTCTCATTCATTATTTTTAATGGCTGACTGACATTCCCCACAAAATCATCACATATAACATGATGTGGCACAGACTGTGAATCGTCACTCAATATCTCTTCTCTCTCTCTCTCTCTTTTTTTTTTTAGTAATAGAAATTTGATTTTATTCTGGACATTAATGTGCCCATGGAAAAGAATCTATTTCCCAGCCTTCTGTGTAGCTAAGTATAGTCATATGGTTAAGTTCTAGCCAAGGCTACATAAGTATAAATGTTACAAAGATCTTCTGGGAAGGCTGTTTAAAAGACACCAACTTGGCTCAGCAATTGGCACTTTTGTTTTTTTCCACTTTCTTTCTTCCTACTCTCTGGAATTTGGATGTGATGAATGGAACACTAGACGCCTATTTTAGTCCATGAGGTAACCTGGAGGATGGAGGCTATGTGCTAAGCTGGAAAGCAGATAAAGGAAGGAATCTGTGTCATTTCCAAATCTAGACTTTCTATGTCTGGACTTGTTTTACATGAGAAGAAAAACAAACTTTTACCTTGGTTTAAAAAATATTATTTTAAGTTTTTTCCCCACTTTTGAGACTTTATTTATTTTAAAGCAGCAGTAGGATTACAACAAAATTAAAAAGAAGATACAGAGATTCCCCATATACCTCCAGCCTCTACACATACACAGCCTCCCTCATTACCAACACCACTCACCAGAATGTTTTTGTTGTTGTTGTTGTTTGGTTGGTTGGTTGGTTTTTTTACCTGAGGGTGAACCTACAATGGCACATTCAGTTTATTTTATATGCAGCCGAACCCACTCCTAACTGATAAAGTTAAAACTACTTGCCAGAATTTTCTTTTGACAGATGTCTTTGATGAAACTTTGATGTTGCTTGGTGTTTGCCAATACAATTACCCTTTCTTTGAACAGGTTCAAAATCTCAGTTTCATATTTTCTGTAAAAGGTAGACTTTTTCCAAAGTAAAATAAATTAAATCCTTTTTACTTGCTATAAAAGCTATCTTGACATTTGTTTCTTTTGAAAGTATAAACAATTTGATTTGAACTGGATATGTCAGTGGGATGAATCTCCTGTTGACTAAAGTTAGTTAAATATGAAGAACCCCAACTGCTTGGGCAAGAAATACCAAGGAAATGTTAATGTCAACGTACTTGTCAATGAAAGCAAGCAAGCAGGATTTCTGTCTGTTGGCCCAGCTAGTACCAGTGAGCTCTCCCTCCAGGGTAAATGACAATAAAGAAACTGTCTCTTAGGAAAAAGTTTCAAGGGATTTCTGTTTGTCAAGGATATTTTTAAACCAGACAGTAATCAGGAAGTATCCACCATTGGTTATCAGATGGCCATAAAATTAGGCTAGCAAATTTGCTTGCTATAATAAATAGTCTCTTTGAATGAAATCATACAGAGAACACATATTGCCATGTGAATTAAAGTGAAAGGAATTTTCAACTTTTTACCGTTAACAGATCTGAATAGTGCTCTACATTGGGATGTTACTATAAAATGTTTAATGATTGTAACGAAAGTGGTAAAACCAAAAACTGGTAGAGAGGAGGAAAAGTTAAAAAGTGGCAGCAATGTGCAAACTGTTTTACTTTGATGCATAACAAACTGCCATTTGAAATTTAATTAAATCATAACTGAAAGTGGTAGAGAAGTTTGTACCGTACAGGGTCTTTCATTTTAACTTATCAAAGCATTTTAGATTAATGAATCCTTGTAAAATTACTCTAGGTAAACAAATATTATTACTGTTACTTAAAGGAGTTTAAAGATCAAAAATTACGTCAGATTATAGCATTAAAAGGATTTTCTAAAAACACGATTTATTTACATTAAACCAAATGCTGAAGACAACCATTTTACTCATGCTTTGGTATATATTTTTATGCAGCAGGAGGACTTCACAGCAGAAACTGAACTACTGGTGGCAAGAAATTAAACAAACTTTCAATAATGCAGTAGAATATTATTTCAAAGTCTCATATTTATAATTAAATCACATCAATACAAGGTATTAATTACATGATGTTATACAAAGTAAAAGTCACTCTTAGAATCCGTGCAAATGTTTTCAATACTAGATCACTTTGTTTTAATATTAGTTGGTAATTCATAAATCAAAATACTGAGATGAGAAAGTCAAATGTTGTTTCTAAAATTATTTTTCTAGCAAACATACAGAAAATGCCCACATGCTGGGTCTTATGTATAAATGAATATTATTTTCTTTTTATTGGCTCTCTCTTTACCCTTTCTATTGTTCCTTTCATAGTACTGAACAAATCACTTAGCTCTTCAAACAATAGGCTCACAGTTTCATTCCACATGTACACAGAAGGAAGCATATGATTTAAATTGATTCCAATAAGACTAAAGAGAAAGACCTTTTTTGGGGGGTGCCTGGTTGCCTCAGTCAGTCGAGTGTCCAACTTCGGCTCAGGTCATGATCTCAGGGTTGGTGAGTTTGAGCCCCGCGTCAGGCTCTGTGCTAATAGCTCAGAGTGTAGAGCCTGTTTTGTATTCTGTGTCTCCCTCTCTCTCTGCTCCTCCCCTGCTCGTGCTCTGTCTCTCTCTCTCCCAAAAATATAAACATTAAAAAGAGAGAGAGAGAGAGAACTTTCTACCCCCTTGGTTGGGGAGAGGTTTTCTTTTTCTTGCAATAAACATTAAAAAAAATGAAGTGCATTGCGTCCATTGCTACTGGCAGCAGTTTTGAGTTTATAGGTAGCCAGTCTGTGGACAGAACTAAAACATGTCAGAAGCCAGAGTCAAGAGAATCATAATGACATGGAACTGGAGACTCTATGCTACTTTACTTGGAATATGTACTCCCAACCTAGACATTTACTTACATGATAGAGTACATTTCCTTCTTGTTTAAAATAATTAAATTGTTTTTTGGTGTGTACTTGTTTTTTGTTACTTGCAGCCCCAAGTGACCTAACTGATGTTTATTTGTTAAATCCAGGCCCCCCAAAAATGTATTTTAAAAGAAAAATGACACGGGCACCTGACTGGCTCAGTTGGTAGAGCATGTGACTCTTGGTCTCAGAGTTGTGAATTTGAGCCCCATGTTGGGTGTAGAGCTTACTTTAAAAAATAAATAAGTAAAAGGAAAAATGATAGCATTACCTGTATAATACCTTGCTTTAAAGAAATTTAAGATGTTCTGCATATGTTCTTATTTTATCCTGGACAACACCATGAAGAGGCTGGGATGTGGAAATAACTGTTGCTATTAGCTGCTTTCAACATCTCCCAAAGGCATCTTTTCCACTCTAGTTAAATATTAAGCAAAGTGTTTTGTGTTTTAAGCCCGATGATTTTCTCTGGCCTAATGAATATTTGTGGACTTCTAAACAGTATACTAGCTTAATCCAGAACTTTAGTTTTTCCCTATTTATTTATAATATTTATATGTTGTTTTTTATATAATATATAATATAAATATATTTTTATATTATATTATATACTTTATATAATATATAATACAAATATATTATAATATTTATATTATAATATAAATATTGTAATATTTATATGTTGTTTTTTCTGGCTTTGCTTACATCTAATTTTTGTATTGTAGACCTGGCTTGTTAATTATAATGGCACCGTATAGTCTCTTGTGGAGGGGTAGAAACTTCCCTTTCCTCCCATTTCTGTAGAATAGGGAGTTTCTGATCCCTTCCTCATGAGTGTCGTTGGAGGGTAGGCGCCTCTGTTTCTCTCCATTCTGTTACTTGTGACTCCTGAAAGAAGGAAGGGCTAATGTGATATTTTTGGAGATCTCATAACCATCACATAATCACATCTTCTTCCCAAGGGAAAAAAGATCTCTGTGCTTCTTTCCTAGAAAGTAATGTATACAGAAGAGGTAAGAACATACATTCTTTACAGAATTCTTGGCTGAAAGCTTTGCCTGAAATTTTCCTTGCTTCTTTGTTTCTAATGGACACTAGAAGAGGACAACCCCTGAGCTGTGCATCATGAATATACAGTTACTTCTGAGAGGGGCAGTAAATAGAAAGATCAGATTACTTTCTACCCTCTTCCTTCACACCAAAGCTAGAACAAAAGCTAGGTTGGTCCTATAGAGGTTATCTGTGAGCCCCGAGCAGGCGCAGACACAGAGCCCGCTCTCTGCCTATCTACTCCGTGACCAAGGGCACTGCTCAGCTCAGAACCCAAGACTTGTCAGATGATCAAAGGAAGCTTCTTTCCATAGAGGTCTGGAAGCAGGCACCAACTGATTAGGAATATATTTACATTTTAAAAAATGTTTTGGCTCCTCTGTATACCAAATAGGAATAAGGTGTCATTAAAAAAAAATCCTTTGACTCATCTTTGGTGTCTTGACTGTCATTTCACACATTGAAAGGGATTTAAGAAAGCCTTTGCCAAGTGAGGGAAAGCGGCTCCAACACTGGCTGGTTCTGAGGCACGGACTGGTCACAGTCTGACATTCACTGGGCTGTGTTTTCCTAGTGGGTAGAGTTACTATGCCACAAAGGCAGAACCAGTCAGACTGTTTATTTTTTCATTTTTTCATTCAGGTATGACAGGCTATTCTTTGCTTCCTGTCCCTAGGTGGTAGTCACCCCTGGGCACAGTCCACAGCTTGCTTTGGAAGGCCCTCACCATCCTCTGTCTTTGCTTCTGACTAAATTTGAAATATTTCCAGCAAATATAGAAGTATGCTAAAAACTTTAGTTCCTTTGACAGAAAAAATGAAGAACGTATTGCTAGGGATACAGGGTAAATTTATTTTCTCTGGTAAATGAATAGCCACAATAACTTAATACTCACAATATCAAACTGCTTTTGGCAGGGTGTGGGCAGAGACACAACTTAATGATTGCGACCAACCTTCTTTGGGTGATCAGTACAGAATATCCTGTGTTCTGCTGCAATCTGTTATTTAATATTTTCTGCAGGCTTTAGGTTTATTTTGCTCTTATTTTTCTAGTATCTTGAGGAGGGAGCTTTCGTTATCGATTTGAGATATTTCCTCTTTCAGAATGTATGCATTTAGCTATAAACTTTTCTCTGAGCACTGAGGTAAACAAAATGAATGTGTATTCTGTTGTTGGGTGGAATGTTTTATAAATGTTGATTAGATCCTGTTGATGGTATTGCTGAGTTCCTTTATATTCTAGCTAGTTTTCTCTCTAGTTTTTCCATCAATTGTTGAGAGAGGGGACTTGATGTCTCTAAGTATGAGTGTGTATTTGTCTATTTGTCCTTTGAGTTCTAGGAATTTTTTTCTTTATGTAACCTCAGCTTTGTTGCTAGGGAATACACAATTAGAATTGCTATGTGTTATTGGTGATTGGCCATTTTATCATTATATGTCTCCTTCTGTCTCTGGTTATTTTCTTTGCTCCAAATTCTCCTTTATTTGATTTTAATATAGTCACTCCTGTTTTCTTTTGCTTAATGTTTGAGTGATATATTTTTTCCATCATTTTACTCTCAATATGCCTATATCATTATATTTGAAATGAGTTTCTTTTAGACAGTCTATAGTTGGGTGGACTGTGGTGGGTTTGTACTATATCAACTTAGCTAAGCTGGAATCATACTTTTTAGAATTCTCTTTTCTGTATAGTTCTGAGCTAGGGTTGGCTGTAGGGGTGTGAGGGAAACAGAGAAGTCAGAGATGACTCCAAGGCTTTTGGTCTAATCAACTGGAAGAATCGAGCTGTCGTTAAATCAGATGGGGAAGACCAAGGAGGGGAGGCAGTGTTTGGAGCTGTGGGTAGGTTAAGTTGCAGGTGCATGTTGAACATATAGTGGAGGTGTTGCATAGGCAGATGTGCATGCTGGTGTTGACTTCAGTTGAGAGATCTAGGGAAAAAAAATTTTGGGAATCATCAGTTCCCAGACATCTATGGAATGAGTAAACATTTGAAAAATAAGCAATAGGCAAAGTTTGAAGCATAGAAAGAATGTCTTAAATTCCTTATATAAAATGATTTTTGACAGCTGTCAAGTATTGTTTTAAAGACTTGAGTTCTATATTTTAGAGAACTATGTTATAGGTCAACGTGATTTTTTTTTTAATTTTTTTTTAACGTTTTTATTTATTTTTGAGACAGGGAGAGACAGAGCATGAACAGGGGAGGGTCAAAGAGAGGGAGACACAGAATCTGAAACAGGCTCCAGGCTCTGAGCGGTCAGCACAGAGCCCGACACGGGGCTCGAACTCACGGACTGCAAGATCATGACCTGAGCTGAAGTCAGCCGCTTAACCAACTAAGCCACCCAGGCGCCCCTAGGTCAACATGATTTTTAAGGAGTATGTTCTACATCATCCTGGAACACTGTACATAAAAATAACTTATTTGTACATTACTCATGTAAATCCTGTATGATTTACATAGCAGCAAAGGGCTATCAGTTCTGATAATTCTGATCAAAGTTCCCATGTTTTAATTAATTTCTGCATAATCTAAGTGGTTAGAGACTGCTATATAAAATTACATAAGACAAATAGCAATACCAGCTTGCCACTAATTAACAGAATGACGTTGGACAAATCATGTCTCAGCTTCCAAGCACGTGTGATGGGACTTAGTACAGCTCTTCATAGTTTTCAAGATCGGGAGTGGGGATTAATAAAAATGAAAAGTGAGGGGCGCCTGGGTGGCTCAGTCGGTTAGGCGTCCGACTTCAGCTCAGGTAATGATCTCGCGGTCTGTGAGTTCCAGCTCCGCATCGGGCTTTGTGCTGACAGCTCAGAGCCTGGAGCCTGCTTCAGATTCTGTGTCTCCCTCGCTCTCTGCCCCTCACCTGCTCATGCTCTCTCTCTGTCTCAAAAATAAATAAAAACATTAAAAAAAAAAGAAAAATGATTAGGCGAGACGCTACATAAAATGTGAAATAAAATGCTGTTATGATCAACTTACTTGACTAATGGACACTGACTAAACATAAGGTGCAAAATATTCTGAAAAGTCTACTTCTGTCTTACAGCATTCAAAGAGAAAGAAAAAGCCTCAAACACATAGCGCACATGCGCAGAGGATTACTTCGGCGAAGGAAGTGAGGCTGGAAAAGGAAAAGGGAGGCGGAGCCCCACTCCAGTTTTTCCTCTCAGCTCCGCCCCTCGAGCCCCGGACTGTGCATGACGTCACGTAAAGCTCGTACTTCCGCTTCCGGTCACTCACGTTTCTCTTTTTTCCTGTCTGTCTGGAAAGATGGCGTCCCGCAAGGAAGGCACCGGCTCCGCCGCCGCTTCTTCCAGCTCCACCACCGGCCCGGCGGGGAAAGGCAAAAGCAAAGGCGGGTCCGGAGATTCGGCCGTGAAACAAGTGCAGATAGATGGTTTGGTGAGTGGGGTTCCGTTTCCCCAGGCCCACGTGGGCAGCTCAGTTCTTAGTCCAGTCCTGCCCGACGTGCTGCTTGGCAGCCTCGCCACTGGGCCTGGTGAGACTGGGACAAGGTTTTCCCCTTGGACCTTTCTCTTTCGTCTTTACTTTTTGTTGGGAGGCGCGACAGCTTTCTCTGCCATCCATCGGGGGAGTTGAGGTCTGAGATAGGGAATAGAAACTAGGGGTGAGTGTGACAGATCTTTGAGGTCTTGAGATGCTTGGATTTGGAGAAGGACTCTTCGGGGAGACAAATAGGTGAAGGAGGTGTCCAGAAGGATCTAGGAATCTAGGGCTTTTGGAAGATAAAGTAAACTCCATTGCTTCCCTGCTGGGACCTGACATCTGTAACTTGCTAAGTGGAGATTTACTTTGTGGACACTTCTGAGTTTGTGGCTCAGCGTTTACCTGAAACCATGCAGTGGGAATGAACATCTTTTGTGTTGGCGTCTCCTTTCTTCATCTGTGAATGTTGGAGTTCCTCAGGATTTGGGTTTAGGCATCATTCTATCAGGTCTATGCCTGAGATAGTGTAACAAAGTAGGTAATAGCACACTGCTGGAGCCAGACTGCTTGGGTTTGAGTCTTACCTCCAAAATTAGCTGAATAATATTGGCCAAGTTAACCTCTTTATACTTATTTTCCTCATTTTAGTTGTTTTGAGGATTAAAATTGGCCGAAAAATGTGTCAATAACTAGAACAGTCTCTGGGACATTGTAAGTTACCATTTCATCGTAGTTGCTTAATTATTACCTGTGTTACAAAAAGTTACAGTAGTAGACACTCCTTAAGTTCCTTTCTTGTGGCTTTAAATATTACTTGTATTCTGATTTATAATTTTTGCCAGACTTGGTTTTTGAATGCCACGCTTGAATACCTTACTGCCTGCTTGACATCGCTATTTGGCTATTTTATAGGCATCTCAAATTTAACTTGTCCAAAATAAGATTATTGCTATCTCCCGTTCCTTACCCTCTCCCCCTCCTTGGTCTTACCTCAGTCTCTCCCATATTAGTAAGTGGGATTACCATCTACCCACTTGAACAAATCGGAAAACTTCGGCATTAACCTATATTTGTTCTCCCCCCAACCGCCAGCATTCAGTCTCAGCACGTCCTGTTGGTTCCATCTCCAAAATATATCAAATTCATTTGCTTCTCATCTATATGCCATCAACCACATTCACCTGCAATAAAATACAGACTTCTTACCACATCCTTCAAGGTCCTGCTATTCTTGTGTCTTTCTCCAAGCTCCCCTCATTCTTTTTTCTAGGCTGCATTCACAGTGACATTTTAGTTCATTGTTTTCTCTTCCTGAAATACTTCAAGTATTTCTTCCTACTTGGTGGCTTCTTTTGTTCCTTTAGGTTGTTGACTTAAATGCCCCGTTTTAAGAAAGGTCTTACCTACCAACCCTGTCAAATGTTCCCTCCGCATCATCCTCCATCACACCACTCTGTTTCATAGCATTTTCCACTGCCTGTAACTGTCTTGTTTGCTTTCTTGTCTCCCCCACAGAAATGTAAGCTACTGAGGGCAGGCTAGGGACTGTGTTTATGTGGTATATTCTCAATACAGAACCTTTGAACCAACATAGACAGGATGAATGAATGAATACAATATTTCATTTTATTCTTATACTATTCCTAGTTCATGTTCTGATACCTTTTACAGATTATTTTAGTGGTATCTCGAGTTGTTCTCCTAGTCCTCTTCAGTCCATCTTTCGTACTTTCATTAAAACATTCACTTAATGTGAAAGTTTAGATCTTGTTAGCTTCCTTCCTGAAATGTTTTCAGTGATGTTGCCCTTGCTTTGTGTTCAGGTTAATTTTCCAAGCCTCTTAGTAAGTGTACATTCCAGCCACACAGGACTATGATTGACCTCATGTTTAATCACATTTGTTCTTGGCATTTTGTTAATGGACAAGACCAGTTTTTCTTCTTGTATTGAACCCTTCCTTCCCTTCCTTTGCTCCTGTTTCATCAAATCTTCTGTATCTTTAATATTACCTTCCCCTTAACATGTAAATGTTGTCAGGACTCTCCTGTATTAAAATGCTCAGTTCTGTCTCTTTTTCATTTAACAGTCCGTGCTCCATTCTTAGTCCCCACTTTTTTCCCTCTTGAAGTCAATGGTTAAAGAATTGTCTATAGTTGTATTTTTCCATTTTTGCTTCAACTCACTGTTGTTAGAATCTCTACTACTACTAATTCCCTGATTTAGTTTTCAGAAAAATCATTGATAGCATTAGCAAAGAACTATAAAAAATATCAAAATATATCATACGTGAAAAATAGTGCTTATAATACACAATTTAAATAATCACAAAATAAACATCCAGTTACCTGCCATTCAATGTGAGAAATAGGACATTACGAAAATCCTTGAAGCCTATTCCCTTATTTCATCCTTTCCTCCCATCCCTTCTTTGCATCCTGTAATCACTATTGTGAACTTTGTTTCAGTGATTGTGTTTTCTTTATAGCTTCACCATAGAGTATTCCTAAATAATCTGTTTAGTTTTGCCTGTGTATATTAATAAAATGAATGAAATATGAATTAAATCATAGTACATGTTCTCCCATGTCCTGAGTCATATATATGTATATCTCACATTGTTTTTGAGATTAGTCCATTCTAGACTAAGTGACAGTAATTCATTTCCATTACTATAGAACATCTCATTGTATGAATGTGATGTAATTGTCCTCATCTGACTGATAATGGACAGCTATAGATGGCTTATTTTCCTTGTGTGAAATGATATCTCTCAAGAATCTTTTAATCATCTGTTCCATTAGGCTTGTCAATTTGACTTTTACTGTACCCTGCACAGAGTTGGTGCTAAGTGAATCCTCCGGGAATGGAAGAGTGGATTTTTATTGCAGTCAGGTGATCTCATTGTTCCTAGAAAAGATCAAACTAATTGTTCCTGTTGAACTTTTCCTGTAAAAGCTACTTTGTTCCCCCAGACCAGTTTGAATCTTTCCGTGGGCCAGCAAGACCAGTGGAATTGCGCTTACCTGGTACCTTGTTAGAAATGCAGAAATACAGTATTTCAGAATCTCAGGGCCCCTTCTTGATCTACTGTATAGAATCTTAATGTTTGAAAAGTATTGTTCTGGTTCACATTGATCTCTTCCTTTATCTGAACTTTTTATGACAGTTTGTATCTCTCATCCTGGCACGTGAGCATAGACTGTTAATTGATAGTTTATTGTTTATTTTTCCTTTCTCACTGAGATGATCATTTGAAGGTAAAATTGTAAAATACTTGTACTTTTCATAGTTCTGGTGCTTAAAAGTGATTACCACTGAAATTTACTTCCTTTCAAATTTTGTTTTTCTGTTTTATGCAAAAAGTTACCTTATTTAAAGTTGTTGGCTACCTCATTTTTCTTTTATTGGAAGTAAGGTAGAGGATGTTACTAGTAAATGAAAAAGTAAGAGTTCTGTATCCTTTGTCATTCAGGTGTCAGCTCAGATGTTACCTCACAGGTACTTTCTGACTATAAAGAGGCTACATCAGTTCATTGACCCTTTTATCTGACTTTTAGGCCCTTGTTACTGTTGAAAGTCTCTTATTTATTTGTTGCTTGTTTGTCTTCTCACACTAAAAAAATACACTAAAATACCAGCTTCTGGAGAGCAGGACCAATGTCAGGCTTATTCACTGCAATATTTACAAGTGTCTAGAACAGTGACCGACCCATAGAAAGCACTCAGATATTGTGAGTGGATTAATACAGTTCTGTGGTACAAGAAATTTTCTTGAAAATGAATCATGAGGAAACTGGGTCAGTAAATACTCTGTAGAGATTAATGGTGTGTTGGTGAGAAACACGGGAGTGAGACCAGTGAACTTTATAAACTTGCCCATATTTCTTCCTCTTTTTAAGCATCAGTGTCTTACCTATAAGAAAAATCTCTAATGTTTTTTGAGCACCTGCTGTTTACAAGACCCTGTGAAGGAAGGTTTGGTGAGACTATGTGTGATTCTCACAACAGCTTTAAGGGTTGATGTTATCTGCCTTACTTACCTGGTGGTGATTCAGATCTAATGAGAAAATGTTGGTGGAAGTGCTATGTGAACTGAAATGAATAATTCAAATTTGTAAAGGGCTTGTACTGTGCTATGACATGTATGTCTGTACGTTGTGTGTGTGTGTGTGTGTGTGTGGGAGACTACATGAAGTTACAAGGACTAGATAACAGTTTGTTAAACTATGAAATGGAAGCTCTTGTCTAAAGTCCATGGCTCAAGTAAAACACAGTTTGACCCCCCAAAAATTGTGTGGCTCTTGGCTTCTTCTTTCAGTTTTCTGACTTTAGTAAAGAATAAATAAGTTGCTTTTTATGTATATATTTCAGCCAGATAACTTGAAAGTCTTTCAAGCACCAAAACGTTTACATTTTAGACATTTTAATTATAAATCTTTTTGCAGTGTATTACGTAAATTTCTGACTCTTTAGTCAGAATAGTGAATGTGGCTTGTATCACTTAGCCATGTTTTGATGACTTAGTAGTATCATTAAAAACATAATTTATTGCCCCATACTGGACAGTAGTCCTCCAGAATCCCTATGGGTATTCACATGTGTTTATTTCTGTGATGTCCCCTGTTTTTGAATTTTAGGTGCCTTGAGTAATTTATCTTTCTAATTGGCTGCCTTTTTTTTTTTTTTTTTTTTGGTTTTGTTTTTGTTGTTAAACTTGTATGGCTTTTACCCTTTTTGTTTCCAGCTTCTCGTTTGCTACGATGGAAAACCAGATAAGCAGTCTTGTTAGCATTATTTAAAAAAAAAATTTTTTTTTTAACGTTTATTCATTTTTGAGAGACAGAGAGAAACCGAGCATGAGCGTGAAAGAGGCAGAGAAAGGGAGACGCAGAATCTGAAACAGGCTTCAGGCTCTGAGCTGTCAGCACAGAGCCCGATGCGGGGCTCGAACTCACGAACTGTGAGATCCTGACTTGAGCTGAAGTTAGACGCTCAACCGACTGAGCCACCCAGGCGCCCCAGCATTATTTTTAAAGTGAGACCAAACACACACTCTGAATGAGATTAAATTAAGTGTGCAGTCTGACATTTTGACCACTTAGTTGTATTTTTGCTTTGGCAAGTAAGGTGTTCCTAATAGAAAGCAATAGCTTTTTATAGTAGATAAAAAATTTGACATACATTATTATATTTTAGGAACTCCAGGAGCTGATAGAACCAGGATTAGCTGGATTATACATATGATTTAGTCACTCATAGAAACTGAGTGGCTTTTCAAGAGCATACAGTGAATTTATTCTAGAGCTTGGACCCATATCACAAATTGGCATCTTTGACGCATTTTGCTTTCCATTATTACAACTACTTCATACGTTGTAAGGACTCAGTAGATGTTTGCACTTATGTGCCAGGTACTATTTAAAGTACTTTATATTACAGCATTGAAGCCCTGTAACAACTCTGATTTGGGAACCATTATTATCCCTGTTTTACAAATGAGGAAGCTCATATACATATAGATTATGTGACTTGATGAATGTCAGGATAAGGGGAAATAGAAATACAGTGTTCACAATATAATGAATCTAGTGTTCCTGCTCAAGCATCAGGAAGTGTATTTTCTAAAACTTGGGTCTCTTACAGACTTAAAACTTTAAAATGCACAAGAAAGCTAATGTATTGGAATCTTTAGATTTAATAATCTGTCTTATATATATATATATATACATTTTTAATGTTTACTTTTGAGAGAAAGAGAGACAGAGCATGAGCAGGGAAGGGGCAGAGAGAGAGAGAGGGAGACACAATCTAAAGCATGCTCCAGGCTCTGAGCTGTCAGCACAGAGCCCGACATGGGGCTCGAACTGACAAACCGTGAGATCATGACCTGAGCCGAAGTCAAAACACTTAACCGGCTGAGCCACCCAGATGCCCCAATAATCTGTCATATTTGAGGAGATAATTTGTAGCTAAAAGAAGTCAACTTAGTAAATAGTCTTGTTTGGAAAAAGGCAGTCTTTAGTTAACCAGTCACACAGACTTAAGACATTGGGGAATCAACACTGAAGAAAACAGGAGGAATGTTAAAGAGAATTGAGAGGAGTGTTGGTAGGTATTCCTAAGTAAGGTAGTTTACTTTCCTTAGGGTAGGCAGATCGAAGCCTGACTTCTCAGGATGCTTTTAAGATTTAGATAATCTTGCAGACATCCTGGACTTTTGTTCCTTTCCCTTCAGGTCCCAGGGCTTATTGAAATCCATGTTCTTTTTGAAAAAACTTTCTGACCATGATTTCTTAGCTTATGGCGTATACATTAGTGATAACAAGCTGTATTAATGTTGTTTCTTGTAGCTGCCTTGGGATAGTTTAAGGAGCCCAGCTTACATGGTATTGCTCATGGAGGTGATCCATGAGATCGCCTGATTTAATAACTGATTTAATAAATGAGCATCTCTGGGCCTTAATTTCTTCTTTAATATGAGGATAACACATGGCTTTCTTACTGTAATAAATAGCAGCTTAATATATATAATTTCCTATTGATGTTTAGTTATTGCTAGTGACAGTTTTTGTAGTTGGTATTGATTTAAATAGTTGGTATTAGTTACAGTGGGATTCCAAACTCCATGTGTTACCAAGTAATGGAAGATAACAAAAGATTTTAACTTCAGTTGTAGCATATCTGGCCCAGATGAGATGGCATATGTTAACTCTTCAAATGCCTGTTTTGACATTAAAAGGCTGTGGGTGCACAATATTTACTGGTTTTTCATCTTTTGTTTTCTTGTCACCTTTGGCTCCAGCTAGCCCCTATATAATTATAAATTCTGATCTTCAGCTTAATATCCAAGATTTCAAGAGCTTTGCTGAGCAACACCAGGTATTTTAAGTCTCGGCAACATTTTTCTGGGCTTTTAGCTCAATCCTAGTCTTCATACTGGAGAGACAAGCCTCTACAAAGCATTAGGCTTTGGTGAGGGTCTTTGCCACTCTTATTCTGTGGTCAGATATTCTCACCTGTACTTTACCAAGTCTACCTTAGTTTCTTAAGATGATAGCTTCTGACTTCAGCACTTAACATGAAAACTTGGTGGTATTTGCTTTTCTCTTGGACATTAGTTCATAAATGTTTTTTGTAAAATATCATTTAAATTATGGTACTTGGATATTATTTCCTTGGGCAAGATATAAGAAAATATACTTAAAGAGAAAATAGCCTTAGTTGTCCCCATAAAGGACTGTTATACTGTAAAATGGTTATATCCCGTAAAGATTAGATTTAATAGGAAAAGTACAGTGTAATGTACATCTCCATCTACATGGTGACAAACTGTATTTGTTTCAATAAAACTGAAAGGGCTGAAATGGAGACTGGCTTATGCCAGAGTAGTACCCTGTATTTTTGTTAACGTTGGTACCAAGCCCAAAAATAGAAGAGAAAAAATTGATTCAGTAACATAGTGGTAATTCAGTATTAACTTAGTCAAAATATAAAACTTTTACTGTTTGAGTCTGAATAGCCACTGTATTTTGGCATAAAATTTTATTTTTTACCCCAAATAGTACCTAAACATCACAGGTATTCATTGTGTCCTGATGATAAATAAGAAATTTTTTTTCTCAGTACCTTCTATACTTCTATCCTTGTCCCCAACTAGCTTCATTTGATGTAAGTAGAAAATGTTTGTTTATCCATGGTACAATAGTAATGTGCTAAACTATGATTATTTTAACCAAAAACTGTATATATTCGTTGTAAGGGAAGTTTGGAGAAATTACACACAAAGAAAACCCAGAAAGAAAATTACTCCGTTTATAAGCTCATAATATGAGTATAGGTAGCACTGTTAGGATTTTGGGGTTTACTTTTCTAGTGTTTTTCCTGTGCTTTAATAAATACCTGGAGCTGAAGTTAATGGCTTGAAGGTTATGCATGATTTTAAAGCATGTTGCCAAATTATTCCAGAATAGTTGTATAGTACAGTTTCTTTTCCCATGTACAGAGTATTGGAGTGCTGCTTCTTGGCACTGTTACTAATGGAAAGTTAAGAGTTTTACAGATCTTAGTCTTTATTTTTAAAATTAAGTGTGCAAATTAAGTGTGCATGTTAGTATGCTAACATACTTGTTACTATGATTCAAGTCAATAAAATACTTCCTGTTGTCAGTGCCATCACCATCTGCCCAAGTCACCCAGGCTTCTGGTATCATCTTTGATTGCTCTGTAGGCTTTCCCTCGGATTCTCTTAAGATCACTCACTTACATAGTGAGTCTGTAACTGTGTTGTCTGCACTATTCATTTCTCACTTTCCTTTCTGAATTACTGCAAAACTCTCATGTAGCAGGTCTTAAAGAATCTATTTTGTACTTGGCCATCACACACAATGATGCTGAGTAGGTAAAGGATAGTAATGCAAAAACCCTTTGGAAAATCCCCATTACAAAATAAAATCCAAGTTGATAGCCTGACTATTAAGATCTTCTTTACCTTTTGTTGTTAGCCTCCAAATGAGGGCTTGTAGTACTGTTCTCAAATTTGGTTTAAGAGTAGCCTTTAAAACAGTTAAAACCAAAATCTTTTCTTTTTGGATAGAAGAAAACCCCTGTTTTATATTTTGTGTAGAAATGCATAATCTTCAGTTCAGTTCTGAGAGACCTCTTGAGAAAGAAGGTGAATAATCACCTTCTCCTGGTATCACTGTGGTGTATTTTTTATACTGGAACACTGAAGTCCTTTTAATATATTAAGCGTATTTAATTAAACAGCCATTTGGGTGCATATGGTATACAAATTAAAAGACAAAAAGAGTATGTAGTAAAAGAAGCTCTCACTTTTCATTCCTATCTTCAACCACCCTCTTTGCAGAGGCAGTCACAGTTACTCTTTTTAGTGTTTCCTTCTCAACTTATTTTAGCCAGCACTGCCTCCTGTTAAGGAGGCAGAAATAAATAGTAATCCAGGTGCCCCTAGATCACTTAAAGGCCTTCTAATTAAACTGTGGTTCCTGCTCCCCAGGATAACAAACGTAAATGTGTTAGGAAGTAGAGAACAGTTTTGAAATTTTTTGGTTTGTTTTGTATGTGAGAGGACATAAGTTTATTCCAGCTTAGCTTTTTTATCACTCATTTTACTTTGGAAAAACTCCTTTCCAGCTACACGTGGGAAAATTTGCAGATCAGTTATGTATATTGAGTTGGTAAAGTATAAACTTAATGTTAAAAATAAAACCTCATCATTTAACATTTAATTGCGATTATACTTTTGTATGTTTGATTACATCATTGTACTCTTCTCATGAGTAATTTTTGTGAGGAGAGCAGTGTTACTCTGCTAAAATTCTTGAGACTGCTTTGCCCTTCTCCCCCTTTTCCCAAGTTATTAGATTTAACCTCAAAACTGTGGACCATCGATGAACATTAGATCCAAGAGAATAATAATGAAGTATGCTCTTTCAACTGAAATATTATAGAGGTGATATTGATTAAGTGTTTTGGAGCATTGCAACTAATCCCATATATATCAGGAGCAAAAAAAAAATTTTTTTTTTTTTTTTTGCTATTGAAGTTACTTAAATTTCTTTCACATCAAAAGTGAACAGCAGTGATTTAAATCCTATTTATTATTTGACTCAGCCAGTTATGAAATGGAACCCCTATCCCACTTGAGCCATAAAATGTGTTAAATTTAAGACTAATGCTGCTTTCTGCTTTTTGAATTTACATTTTGGCAGTAACTACCTTCTTTGTTCAGTGTTAGAAAAAAATGATCTAGGCTTAACCAAATAAGAAAACTGCCAAGTTCACAGGTCAGTCAGTGAAAGAAGCCAGAATTAAATGAAAGTCTAGTTATTGACTTTACAGAATATGCTAAGGGGAGATTCTGTGGCATTACAGTTTCTTTGAGACTAAAATTCTTCTATGGTACTAGCTGTTCTTTGACAGTGATTGATGTGAGAAATTCAGGCTGTGGACCTTACCTCCCAGAATCTATAAAACTGGAATAAAGCCAGCCTAGGAACGCCTGACCTCTTCTCCAAATGGCCAGCAACTGGTGCAGTTGGGCCTTGCCTTTCTATTTCAGACCTAAGAAACTCTTATGGAGGGGATCTAGTCCTTACTTTTAGCAGGATAGTGGTTTTTTTTTAATTAAAAAATTTTTTTTAATGTTTATTATTTATTGAGAGTGTGAGAGAAAGTGTGCATGGGGGGAGGGGCAGAGAGGGTGAGACACTGAATCCAAAGCAAGTTCCAGGCTCTGAGCTGTCAGCACAGAGCCCATGCGGTGCTCGAACCCACAAGTGGTAAGGTCATGGCCGGAGCCCAAGTTTGTTGCTTAACTGACTGAGCCACCCAGGCGCCCGACGGATAATGACGTTTTTAAGGGAACCTCTGTACATAAACACATGCATGCACCGTTTCTTTTTTTTTAATTTTTTAAAAATGTTTTTATTTATTTTTGAGACAGAGAGAGACAGAGCTTGAGCAGAGAAGGGGCAGAGAGAGAGGGAGACACAGAATCTGAAGCAGGCTCCAGGCTCTGAGCTGTCAGCACAGAGCCCGAAGCGGGGCTCGAACTCACACACTGCGAGAACAAGACCTGAGCCGAAGTCGGACGCTCAACCAGCTGAGCCACCCAGGTGCCCCAACATGCACCGCTGTTTCAAAGAAGTCAATTTACTCTTACCTTCGCCTTTTTAAAGCAGATTTCAAAAAATCTTCTTTTGAAACCTTGTGGTATATACAGATAGCTCCAGATCAAGATGACTGATAAGTCAACAGAATTAGAACTTTGTTGTCAGGTAGTTGATTTTTAATGAGCTATATTTACATCTTACTAGACTGAAAGAAGATCTCAGGAATAAACTGAACAGTCTGGGGAAACCAGTGTCAGTGCCATGAAGATACCTTGCATGTTCTAGTCACTAAATATTTGTTGGATAGGTGGATGGATGAGTGAATGGGTTAGGTGAAATGTTTATTATAGTAGTTGAAGCAGTAGCTAACAAGTTTTACCGAGAATTTGCTAGGCCTGTGGGCTGGGTACTTTGGGTGTATTGTTTTTTAATCCTTGCAGCAGTGCTGTGAGATGGGCACTGACTGACTGACTTATCTCCCCAGGAGGTAGGTGATCCTATCTAGTTAACTTGCCTAAGTCCACAGAGCTGGCACTCAAACTTTGAGTTCTAGTGCCCCAGCCTCTCAACTGTGCTATATGATTTTTCTGTTTGTACAGACCAGAGGTTCACATTTGTGTATACATTGATAAGAATGAATTTTTAAGCTTTTACTAAAGTTTTCTCTCTCACTTGAACATTTTTTTTTGAAAGAAATAAAGGGTTAGTTTTAGAGTTACTTTGTACAGCAAATGGAAGACAGCAAATCAAGTGTGAATGTCCGGGCTTCAGCTGGGCACAGTCTCTGGGTAATTTACTTTCTTTTGTCTTATAGAGCTTAGGATTGAAAGTGGGCTCCTGCTGCTGAAATAGATTTGTTTTTACCCCTGTTAGAAATATATTGTTCAGAGTGGAATCAGAACTGAGAGAATAGTGGTTTGACGCCATCTAAGGGGTATGCCTGTTCTCTCCTATAGAAGCAGCATGGAGTGGTAGAGAAACTATGGGTTTGATAGCCACACAGTTTGGAGTTCCCATCTGTTGGAATACTGTCATATTTTGAGAGGCTTCATATCAGTGACATAAATTAAGAAGTGTTTGGTTATAAAGTCTGAATTTCCAGCTTCTGGAGTTAGGAGGAAATGGTCTATCTGCCTAATGTTACCTCCTCTGTAAACCCAGTGCTACCTAAAGTAAGGGTATGGTTTGTGAACTGTTTGTGGTTTGTGTGAGATAAGCACAGGATTGGGATTGTTTCGAAACTTGTATCGCAGCATGATGTTGCTGTGATAGCCAGAGTATGATCCTTGGGCTTGTATTTTCTGTGTCTTTGTTTAAAATGTCACTTTCCGGGGCGCCTGGGTGGCGGAGTCGCAGTCGGTTAAGCGTCCGACTTCAGCCAGGTCACGATCTCGCGGTCCGTGAGTTCGAGCCCCGCGTCAGGCTCTGGGCTGATGGCTCAGAGCTTGGAGCCTGTTTCCGATTCTGTGTCTCCCTCTCTCTCTGCCCCTCCCCCGTTCATGCTCTGTCTCTCTTTGTCCCAAAAATAAATAAACGTTGATAAAATGTCACTTTCCTTACAAGTTTTATTTTTTTACTACTGTATGGGTCTGTGAGGGACTGGAGGAAAATGAGTTCTTCACCACCGATTGCCTGAGAAGCCCTGTTACAAACGATTTGCATACCTATTTTATTTAGCTAATAGCATCTTCCTATAACCAGAGTCTAATTTATTTAATAGTACTGTAGCTAAAATACTACTGTGATTATTAAATACCACTAGCTGTTTAAAAAGATGAACTAGTGGATTTAGTGTTTTCTTATTCTAGGTACACATAATAGAGTTTGCAGCCTGTGAACATTCCTTATGAACTTAACTTTATAAAGGAAGGTTAAACATGATGGTATAGTTCTAACAATTTAAAACTCCTTATGTCCCTAATTCTAGCTGAACTTTAAACAGATCCTTTTGATGTCTACTCCAGGGACAGTGGGAAACATGCTGCTTTTCTTGGTGAAGCTTTATTGCTATTTGCTCAAAGTTTGAATTGATAGTTTGCTGATTTGTAATTGGTTTACATTAGGCTTCTCTTAAACAGATCTGCTTGTTGAAAACCAGTCTGTATATCCAGAAGTTACTTCTTTCACCTTGATGGTGTGTGTATATGCATATTGTCCAGTCATTTGTGTATGTGAGTGCAATGGCATCTGTGAATAGAGTTGAAGTGCAACCATATCAGCAAGAGATTAGAATTTAAAGTCAGCAGGTGCTCAGGCTTTATAGTGTGTATTTTTTCATCTTCTTTCAAAGCCACTTATTCAGCCCAACTCCCTCCCTTTTTAACATACCTAAAAAAATATACTTAAATCAAGATGTGTCCATATTGTGTCAACTCAGTAGCACTGTCAAAAAGAAATTAGGTTTCTTTGGTGAGACTTCATGTAGTAAATTGCAGTGACTGCTGGATTTTAAAGTCTTTTCTGTTAACTTTTTCTTTATTTGATGTTTTTTGAATTGAAAACAAATGCATGCTTATTATAAGTAAGTAAGCAGTAACAAATTCATAAGAAAAGATATGTCCTTCCACACCATTCTTGTTGATGCAAACATAAAAGCATAACTGCATGTATATAATACCTTTTTAATTAATTTTGAAAACTCTAACTCTTTGTGTGTCATGGGCATCTTTGGGAGTATGATGAATGCCACAGACCTTCCTTCCAGGAAAATGCCTTAAATATGTAGAAAATATCTCTTAAATACCTAATTAATCTCATTAAATTTCAAAATATTTTAAAATAGTGGGAAAATTTTAAATATTATACTTTTTTGGCTTCTAAAACAGTACAGTTTAATTCTTGATTGCCTGGGCTTATTGTAAACATGAGTTGTTATAAACTTGAGTTTATATATAGTTATATAAAACTTATCTTATACATAATGCAGGGATATAGCAGTGGTTTTTAACCTAGCTCCTTATAAGCATTTCAGGGGATCTTTGAACTCTAAATTGAGAAAAAATTAGTAGTGGGTCATATGAATTGTTTCTTCATCAGACTTTTACAAATGTGTACAGGTTTCTAAAGTTAAGGTATTATTTATGCAGAATAAAATCCACTTATTTTAGGTGTATAGTGTGATGAACTTTTGTAGCTGTAAACAACTACACAAGGTGTGAAATAGTTGCTTCACCCTAAAGAGTGTGCCCTTCCGCAGTCAGTATCCTTCCCTTCACCTTGGCCTCAGGCGATTAACTACCTAGGGGTTTTGTTTTGCCTTTTCCAGAATTCCATAAAAATGAATCTTACAGTACATAGCATTTTGTTTGACTTCTTTCATTTCATATAATGTTTTTGAGATTCCTCTCTATTGTACTGATCTTTTGCTCTTTTGTTTTGCTGAGTAGTAGTACATAGAATGGATATATTGGAATTTGTTTATCTAAGTTTGGTGGGCTTTTGGGTTGCTTTCAGTTTTTAGCTGTTATGAGTAATGCTGTTATGAACAGTTGTGGACATATCTTTGTGTGGATGTGTTTTCATTTCTCTTGAATTCCTAGGAATAGGAATTTGGGTCATGTAGCAAGTAGTAAGTTTATATTTAACTATAAGGTAACTGCAGTTACTGTTTTCTACCTTTCCACCAGTACTTTGTCATGGAGCTGTAACTGTTTGGAAAGGTCTTGGTTTCCACTTTCCTGACTTGGAAGTTCAGGACACCCATCTTACGATCCAGGACAGAGGTTGGATTGCAATTCAGCTCCTAGCTCTTGGGTATTAGACCTAGGTCTGATGCACCTTTGGGCACTCCTGTGTTAACTCACAGGTTAATGCTCTGGTTGTTGATTTCTTTGTCTCACTTGGTTGGTTATTTAAACTTTTTTAGAAATATAGCATATTTAACATTTCTACATATCTTTCATGTACTCAAATTGGCATATTCAGGTTCTTCAAATTGGCATATTGCAAGGCCTAACAGTTCCAGATATAGTTCTTAAGTAGTTTACTTTTTGACCCTGAACTTTCTTAGAGTTGCTACCTTTGACAGAAGAATTTTGTGTGGTAGCTTCATAGACATAATTTTGCCAGGTAAAGATCACCTCTGACACTGGTATTATAAATATTGCTGATTAAAGTCTTGGTAATATTTCTTGAAAGGGTTTTGTTAATATATTGTTTTATAATTAACAAAAATTAATTGAAATTGCTCATCTTGAATTATGTAATGGTATCTTAAGACATAGCTGTTTGGATTTATTATTTATATGCCAGTGCTTTTGGTAAAAACACGCAAGCGTGCTACTACAGTGCTAGTGTTCATCCATCTCTAGGCCTTTTTGTTCTGCTGAAGTATGACTTGTGTGCTTCATGAAAAGTAAATATTAGCATTTCTGTTTAAACTGTTATTTAAAATCCATAGCTCGCAAATATTGGCTTCACCCAAGCTCACTTGCTTGTTCTTCAGTTTTCTCTGCTCAGGTGTCATCTCAGAGAGGCCTGTCCTGGACCATGCTCTTTAAGGTTACCTACCTTTTACTCTCCTTTTTATTTTCTTCAGAGTGCAATTCACAATCTGTAATCACATTCACCTTAATGGTTGTTCTGGTTCTTAAAGTGGGGGAAGCCCCTACACTTTTATATAGAGGGCCTCTGAAGTCTAAACTATTTTCATAGTAATATTTAAACATTATTTGTCATTTTTACTCTCACTCTTGAATGAGTGTTTAATGGAAGTTTCTGGATGCTACATGATGTGTGATATTAAAAGATTGAATGCAGAAGCAGACATGAGAATCTTGTTGTCTTTTATTAAACTAGACATTAATAGGATTCACAAGAAATGTGAAACAATGTTCTTCTATCCTGATTAAAATTTCTTTTTGAAAATGTGAATGTTACACAGAAATGTGAAACTGTCATTTTTTATATCCCGACTGCTTTTATTTTGGAAAAGTTATTTTTCTAACAAATGTATTTTGTGATAGCGTGTAATACATTTGTTATTGTTGTTTTTATTTATTATTATTATTTTCCAAAAATTTTTTAATGTTTATTTATTTCTGAGACAGAGACAGAGCATGAGTGGGGAAGGGGCAGAGAGAGAGGGAGACACAGAATCCGGAGCAGGCTACAGGCTCTGAGCTGTCAGCACAGCCTGATGTGGGGCTCGGAACTCATGAGCTGTGAGATCATGACCTGAGCCGAAGTTGGTCGCTCAACTGACTGAGCCACCCAGGCGCCCCGTTATTGTTTTTAAGTGAATAAATTATTTTGAACATTTTTCATTTTGAATTTCTAATATGTAAATATCAATGTAAAAATTCTTTTCGGGTCCTCAGTAATTTCTAAAAGTGTTAAAAGGAACTTTAGGATTAAAAACTTTTGAGATTTGCTATTCCAAAATATAAACCCTATCAAAGTAAATACTTTTTTATGTGTTTGATTTTAGTTTCATTTTCCCAGTTCGCCTGTCAGAGGTAACTGGCCTGTAGAAGTCATTCAGCACATACCTAGGTGAATGGATAAATGAGTGAATGAAAGAAGCCCAAAATAACAATTCTGGTGATTCTGTGCACAGCTTCCAAATCTGTCTGTAGTAACTGGTCTTTGCAGATATCATATTTGATAGAAAATTACTCTAATTCATCAGACAGCATAATCTTTATTTTGGTCAGATTTAAATTGTTCCCTGGTATGGAATTGAGTTTGGTAAGATTTTGATGGGTCTTAGAGATTGTGCTAAATGTTTCTTTTCAGGGAATTTTATCCATCATACTTATTACTCAGATTTTAGGTTTGTGGACTTCTGGTATAATTAATTTATTTGCATATTTTAGATTGTTCATATTTTATCCTATAATATTGAGAATACTTTGTTGTGTATAACATTTTGGGCAGAGTTAGGTTTTTATTTTTTTAGAAAGCTAGACACTTTAAAAATTAGTATTGTGTTCATTAGAGATGATGAAGTAGTTTACTTTGCTCTTTCAAATTATCTTCCTGAATAATAAACAATAGTAGAAAAAATGTTTCCTCTAGGGTAATTTCAGCAGACGAGACAGAGACATCTGTTTACTATCTTGCAAGTTGAGATTCCTTTCTAAGATCCACCCAGCCTGAGAATGTGCAAACCTCAGAAAGCTGGGAGACCCATTCTAGGGAGAGTTGTCATATTCAGAGACCAGTACTTACTTCGCAGGGCAAATCAAGTAGGTTATTAAACACTTAGACCCAGAGTATGGCAAAGTTTGGGGGTGTAGAAGAATTTGGTAATTCTACTGGCCAATATGTTTCCATCCTTTAGACTTAATTTGTAGGAAAATTTTTATTTACCCATGAATTTATAGGATAAACAAACCTGGTCAACAATAGCCCATAAGCAGGGTTTTTGTTTTTCGTTTGTTTTTTTTTTAAGTTAGTTTATTTATTTTGAGAGAGATGGAGACAGTATGAGTGAGGGAGGGGCAGAGAGAGAGGGAGAGAGAATCCCAAGCAGGCTCCGTCCGCTGCAGGCGACAGAGCCCTGTGTGGGGCCCGAACCCACAAACCTCCAGATCATGACCTGAGCTGAAACCTAGAGTCAGACTCTTAACCAACTGAGCCACCCAGGCGTCCCTGTTCATATGCAGTTTTAAGTATGGGGCATAGGTCTTAGAGAACACTTGATACTTCTCGCATGGATTGTTGGCATTACCTTCCTTCCTTCTCATCTCTGTGCTGTAGAGATTCTTCCAAGTAGGGCTTGAGTTCCTCTTATTGGGAGGATATTTCTCCTTTTTATATTTGTATTTATAATTTATATAATTTATATATTTATATAATTTATGATTTATATGTATAAATATATATGTATTTATAAAATATATTTATATTTTATATTTCTGCTTTTATAAATAAAATGTTCACTTTTGGGTCTGTGTTTCTCAGTATTCTCACTGTTTATCAACACAGGGAGTCTTAAAACAGGAAAGGAAACTTTGTTTTAACCAGTTGTGTGCATTTCATTCGAGGAACTAAAAAGAGGAAGCCTGGCCCATACTTCCACATTAAAAGTTAGAATGAAGTAGGATGTTAGAATCACCTGGAGAATCTAAAACAAAACCATAAAGAAACAAAATCCCCACAAATCAATATATGAATCTCAGCCCAGATCAATTAACTCAGAGGTTGGATTCAGGCATCAGCTTTTTGTGTCTGTGGTGGCTTTTGTTTTTTTTGTTTTGTTCTGTGTTTAATACTGACGGCTCTAATATGTAGCCAGGGTGAAGACTTCTCTTCATTTATTTAAAAAAAAAAAAAACCTCACGGGCCATTTTGGTAAGCTAAGAACAAGTGATAATAGAGCTCTTGAGTATGTGGGGTCATTTGTGAACACTTAATAAAATATAGGAGTATGTTTTTGTTTTGGAGAATATTAAGCTTTCATGTATCTGTTTTTAAAAGTAAGAGGAAGCATGACAAACAGGGTTAATTAAAAATATACCAGCACTGTTTTAGGGACAGAGGCATATGGTTTGGTTGGAGTGCAAGGAAGTGAAAGGGGGGATGAGCTTGACTGAAACAGGACTTTTGTGGTAGAACATTCCCATCTTGTGGCTTGTGAGAATAGTGCTGCTAAAGATTAGAAGCTGTATTGCATTCTAGCAATTAATGGCGGTTTCCTGTTGATGCTACTTCTAGTGATCAGGGCACAAAACATTTGACCTCTAACACCATTCTCTTAGAGTCTTTTTGCTGCCTGACCCTGTAACCTGACACTGAACTTTTCTACTTCTTGCACAAAACTCTGCTTCTGCAAGGGGGTTCCTCAAGGGGCTTCCTCAAGAGCTGTTGCCCCTGCATTCTGTCTGTTTCAGCCTCGTTACTACAAAGTTACTCACTTATTATGAAGTAATTAAAAGTACCTTGAAATTTGAAATCCTATCTCCCCTCCCTGATTTAATAATTTTGTGTCAGAATATCTGTTTCCTCATCTGTCAAATAAATGAAGAAATATTACTGACTTCATAGAGTACTTTTAGGGATTGAGTCATTGCATGTAAGACACTGACTGGAGTGTTTGATAGAAGTGATTGATAAATGTTCAGCATTCAGTCCTTCAGCAGATCTTTTTGAGTTATCTTTTATGTGCCAGTACCTGTTTGGATGTTGAAGATGGGCGAATAAAACGTCTCTTCATTTTTATGAGAATATTTAAGAGGGGAGACCATGAGCAGAACATGGATTTTTGTGTTGTAAATACCAAAAATCTATGCAACATTTTTATTTAAACAGTAAATTCTTGTTATTTCTGTAGAATATCAAAAGCTTGTATGTAAATTTGTATGAATTTGTTACTTCTGATCAGGGATTTCCTTTTGACATCTCCTCTCAAGTTTGAATTGCAAGTCCATTACATTATTTTTTGAACTAAAGAATTGAGATTTTAGCATGTATATAGGAAATAAGAGCAAAAAATGTCAAAGTGAAAAATGAGTTAGCTTAGTTTTGATAAAAATGTTTTTTTTTTTTTAATTTTTGAATGCTCTCTTTTAGGAGATTATATTACAGTGGCAAGATGACAGATACTAGAGTTGGAAATTACTTTAGTGATCACCAAGCCTTTCCTTAAGTCTTTTCATTTTGGATAACCTTAAATGTTAGAGAGAATTCACCCTTAAAATTTAAGTCTTGTTTCCTGATACTGTCATCTGTGGCCCTTATTTTGCCTTTCAAAGTAAGACACATCCTCTAGTGCCTCACTGTTTAGAAAGTGCTCTTTGTGATTGTCCCTGCTGTGGAGAGAGATTTGAATTTATTGAAGTAGTTCTCATCACAGGGTTTTAAGCTTTCTCTCTTACAGTACCCCTTCCTGTGTACACTTAACTTATGTTGATCATCTTTAGCAGGTAGTTAAACCATGTGCTTCTCCTTTCTCTCAGTTGGATACTATTACTGTAAATTTTCTCTCTGATCATATAGAGAAGTGAATAGAATAGGTCAGTGATGCTGAAAAGAGATGATAGTTTCTCTTAGTTGGAGCACTGTGCTTCTGTTGATGCTGTATGAAGTTGCATTGACTCTTTGGCCAGGCATATCAAGCTGCTGTGCTGTTTGGTTACATTGCCCTCCTACCCCCCATCCCTTCATAGTTCATTATTATTAGCGTTAAGTCAGTGTTACAGTATAAGTTATTTTTTAACTGTGATAACTCATTTTCAATTATAATAATAATTTTTTCACATCCCAGTTTTATTTGTAAAAGGAAATAAGGTTGTTTTGGCTTGGCTTCTTTGTGAAACTGCTGGTTACTTGTCAGCAACACTCCTTTTTGCACACACGAGCACCAGATGTTTAGGAATCAGCTCTGGAGTTTGTCCAAACATCTACATTAAGCTTTGCAGTCTTCTAGCATCTCTCATTTACTTTGATTTCAACAGTGATTCAGCGATCTCATTAATAGGATTAAGTATCTACAACCTAGGCAACCTAGACAAGTTGGTAGGTGTGTTTATAATAACTTTTTATTAGTTCTCTTTATCCCTTCTTGGTCATCTGTGTTTCTTTTTTAAGTGTGACAATAATTGTAGCCAAGAGGTAAGTTGAATAGGAGTTAAATAGTTCTCCTTTTTTATTTTTTTATTTTTAATGTTTATTTTTGAGAGAGAGAGAGCACGCACATGAGCAGGGGAGGGGCAGAGAGAGACACACACACACATAGAATCAGCTTCAGCCTTTGAGCTGTCAGTACAGCTGGGGCTCGAACCTAGGAACCATGAGATCATGACCTGAGCCGAAGTCAGATGCTTAACCAGCTGAGCCACCCAGGAGCCCCATAGTTCTGCTTTTTTTTTTTTTTTGACAAAAATCAATAATATTGATCATTTATTACATGTCAGACCCTGTGTGAAGTATTTACTATACATTATCTCATTTTTAATGGTGTCAGTATTGCTTTGGACAGCTCCATGTTGCAAATTAGAAATCAAAGACTTAGGAAGAATAAATAGCTTTTGCAACGTGACAGCCAGTAAGTGTTGGAGCTGGAACTCCTACCCATACCTGCACGACTCTCAAAGCTTATTTTGTGCCTTTTAAGGAGAGAGGTCTTTTCTAAAGGAATGTGTAAAATTGTGCACTTTCTTCATTTCATACTCTTGAAGGTCTTAATCAGTTGAGGTTCTTCCACATTAAATTCTTTTCCCTCCTAGGGCGCCTGGGTGGCTCATTCGGTTGAGCATCTGACTTCGGCTCAGGTCATGATCTCACGGTTTGTGAGTTCGAGCCCCACGTTGGGCTCTGTGCTGACAGCTCAGAGCCTGGAGCCTGCTTCGGATTCTGTGTCTCCCTCTCTCTGTGCCCCTCCTCCACTTGTGCTCTGTCTCTATCTCTCAAAAATGAATAAATGTAAAAAAAAAATAAGAAGAAGAAGAAAAACCTCTTCTTCCTCCTGCTTGCGATCCTTATGAGGTCTGGATCTTGTTGATATAGTACCTTTATGGGGTCTGTTCATCACAAAGTCTATGACTAATCCATTGTTTTAATTACTGAATTATTGCTATGAACATAAGTCTCCTTGTGATTAAAGTTAAAATACACAGCTTTGGAGTTTGACTTGGTTTAAATCTTGGCTCTTCCACTTCCTGGATGTGTGACCTTTAGCTATTTCTATTTTTGTATTCTTATTTGTAAAGTGATTATAGTCCTTTCTCCTAACATAATTGTGGGAATTACTTTCTAGGAGTTATTATTAATGATTACTGATACTGTGAACCTTTAAATTAATTGCCTGTCTAACCTTGCATTGTTACCTCTTTATCTTTATGGAAATGTTAAAGGAGAGAGTAATGCAAGAGCCAGTATTCTATTAGAGGTTATTTGGTATATCCTTCTGGTTGAGGAAAATTAGGTAGTGCTGGAGTCTGGGTTTTCTTTGATTTTTCTGTTACCAAACAGATCCTTCTTGGATACATGTTCCCATTGTTGCTTCCCTTGACTTAATGAGATGTTTTGTTCAGGAACCATCTTGAGAATTTAAGAAATTGTCAAGGGAGTGGCCTGCTTTCAGGTTTTCAGGTAATTGAGGACTTCATCTCTATGTTATTGATTATTTTATCATCTGTGTCAGGAAATTATCCTCCTGTTAACAAAAGTTAATAGGATCACTTCCTCTATAATGACCTTGAATTGAGGTGATACTGTTTGAAGCTGCTCCTGGATTCCAGACCTTTGAGAGCCATGACCTGAAGTCAAAAATGGACATTTTGGACATGTCTTCAGACTCCAGGAGTTTCAGGTGTACGTTTAGATTATGTGAGTTTATTATTTGTGTCAGAGTAAGAATTGATTTGTAAGAAAATTGGTTCTATTATATAATTCTGTGTTTTTTGCAAACCTACTTGTATGGTTCATTTTTTTCCCCTTGAAATAAAGGAAATAAAAACTGTAAGGATGATTTTTGAAAAAAGTTTTTTAATGTTTTTTAATTTTTGAGACAGAGAAGAGACAGAGCATGAACAGGGGAGGGGCAGAGAGAGGGAGACACAGAGTCTGAAGCAGGCTCCAGGCTCTGAGCTAGCAGCACCGAGCCCGATGCGGGGTTAGAACTCACGGACCGTGAGATCATGACCTGAGCCGAAGTCGGATGCTTAACCGACTAAGCCACCCAGGCGCCCCTGTAAGGATGATTTTTCAGCTCACTTCTGTATTTTCTTTTAGGTGGTATTAAAAATAATCAAACATTATCAAGAAGAAGGACAAGGAACTGAAGTGGTTCAGGGAGTGCTTTTGGGCTTGGTTGTAGAAGATCGTCTTGAAATTACCAACTGCTTTCCTTTCCCTCAACACACAGAAGATGATGCTGATTTTGATGAAGGTAAGGGTACTCATTTCAAAAATCTTTGCAGTGCACACAAATGATTTTTAACACATTGCTCACCATAACCTTTCATTATCTCTTACTGGGAGTCTATCAGGCCAGTCTAGTTCACTTGATTTCAGAGTTTCTTGAAAAAATTAGGCAAATTTGGGGCACCTGGGTGGCTCAGTTGGTTAAGCATTCAACTTCTGCTCAGGTCATGATCTCATGGTTTGAGCCCCGAATTGGTCTCTGTGCTGACAGCTCGGAGCCTGGAGCCTGCTTCGGATTCTGTGTCTCCCTCTCCCTCTGCCCGTCCCCCACTCATGCTTTTTCTCACTCAAAAATAAATAAACATTAACAGATTATGCAAATTCTTTGAAATGAGGATTTATATCAAAAGATTCATTAGTTTGGCCTTGTTTGTAATTTGAGATTCTGATTTTAGTAATTTGGGTAGAAACTGTGTTGTTGTTAAACTTTCCCATTATGAAATCAGCTTGCAAATAACTTACATCGTGAAAGGCAAGGATCATCATTATGTGTCCAGTATCCATTTTCTTCTGTAGTATTTTGATTTAATGTTTGAGAAGATGAAGTTAGCTATATATTTCAGAAAGAAGATACTCCTTAAGCATTTCAGGAGGTTTTTGGGGTTTTTTTTGGTGCTACAGGTATAATAGCTTTGTTAGCAAAAGCCAGTAGTAGATAAAACTTACACCAAAGGCCAAGGTCAATAACCTGAAAGATTAAAAAAAAAATCTAGTTGAAAGTAATTTCTCACTTGTCTCAACACTCAGGGATCATTTTCTACATAACTTTTTTTTATTATGATAAGAACAAGTAGTAAAATTTACCATTTTGAGTATATAGAGTGTTAACTATGCGCAGGTGTCATGGAACAGATCTGTAGAATTTTTTCATCTTGGAAAAACTAAAACTCTATATTCGTTGACCAATTGCTCTTTCCCCCTTTGCCAGCCTCTGGCAACCATCCTTCTGCTTTCTGTTTCTGAGAGTTTGACTTCTTTATATCTCATATAAGTGAAATTAGCAGTATTTGGCTTTTGGCTTTTTTGAGACTGATTTATCTCACATAACTTAATGTTCTCCAGGTTCGTGCATGTTATAGCATATGACAGGATATCATTTTTTAAGGCTGAGTAATATTCTATTGTATGTAATACCACTTTTTCCTTATCCATTCAACTGTTGATAAATAGATTGTTTCTGCGTCTTGACTGTTTTGAATAATGCTCAGCTATCTCTTCAGGGTCTTGTTTTCAGTTCTCTTGGATATATTCCCAGAAGTGGGATTTGGTGGATCATATATTAATTCTATATTTAATTTTTTGAGGAACTTCCATACTGCCTTTTAAGTGGTGACACCAGTTTACATTCTCCACCAATAGTTTGCAGGGGTTGCAACGTCTTCACATTCTCACCAACATTTGTTATTTTCTAGTTATTTATTTTTTTGATGGTGATAGCAACTGTACTAACAGATGTGAGGTGATATTGTGGTTTTGATTTTCATTTCCCTTATAGCAATGTTGAGTATCTTTTATATGCTTATTGTCTGTATGTATTCTTTGAAGAAATGTCTGTTAAGGTATGTTGTCCATTTTTAAGGATTGTTGTTCAGTTGGAGAAGTTCTTTGTATATTCTGGATATTAACCCCTTATCATATGTATGATTTGCAGACATTTTCTTCCATTCCATAGGTTACTTTTTACTTTTTCACTCTATTGATTTGTTTCCTTTGCTGAAGCTTTTTAGTTTGATGTAATCCATATTGTCTGTTTTTGCTTTTGTTGCTGGTACTTTTGGTATAACATCCAAGAGATTATTGTCAAGACCAATGTTAGGAAGCTCCTTCCTTATATTGTCTTCTAGGAATTTTATGCTAGTACCATTCTGCTTTGATTACTGTTGCTTTGTAATATGTTTTGAAATCAAGATGTGTGAGGCATCCAGCTTTGTTTTTTTTTTCTCAAGATTTTGGCTATTTAAGGTCCTTTGAAATTTCATATGAATTTTAGTATTTTTTTTTCCTATTTCCATAAAAATACCATTGGGATTTTGGTAGGGATTACATTGAATCTGTAGGTCAGTTTGAGTAGTACATTTTAACAATATTAAATCTTCATAGCTATGAATAAATGCCTTTCCACTTATTTGTATTGTCTTAACTTTCTTCCAACTGTTTTATAGTTATCAGTGTACAAGTTATTCCCAGTTGTTTTTATTCATTTCGATGCTGTTGTGAAATTTTTAAAAAATTTCCTTTTTTGTCATTTTTTTCTATGTAATTTTAAACTGATGACTTTTCACTTGGATAAAGTGTTATGTCACATTTCACATACTCATGGTACCTTGAAGATATTAATAGACACCAAATACAACCTTGCTAAGGTTAGTACCTTGATATTGCAATTTGGTCGACAAAAATCCTTTTTTTCATTAAAGTAATACCTTTAGAAACCAACCAAGGCTATTTTATTCTAGGCGCTTGAGTATTTGTGCAGTATGTGTCTTTTTTTTTTTAAAGCTGACTGAGCTTTCCTTGTTTCATCTGAACTACTATAAAATACTGGACTACGGTTGGAGATTCTCTGCAGTAGTAGATATCTCAGTTCCTCTCTTTACCAGCATATCTGGAGGGTGCTTAATTACATTGCAGTCATAACTTTTTATTTTTTTATTTTTAATTATGTTTATTTATTTAGAGAGAGAGAGAGAATGCACGTGCATGCAAGCTCCAGGGAGGGGCAGAGAGAGAGGAGGGAGAGAATCCCAAGCAGACTCTGAGTTGTCATTATGGAGCCCGATTTGGGGCTTGAACCCATGAACCATGAGATCATGGCCTGAATTAAGATCAAGAGTTGGATGTTTAACTAACTGAGTCACCCAGGCTCTCCTACAGTAATAACTCTTTTAGAGCTGGAAGACCAGGGGAGAAGACAAAAGGATTGTTAACATAGTTTTTTTGGTTTGCAAGTGAGGAGTCTGAGAGGTTCACTTGAAGTGACATACTCAAGTTACTGTGTTAGTGGCACAATTGGGAATAGAATCCATTCCTGTAGAGTTTATACTGTCACATAGTTTTCTCAGGTAATTTATTTTGTCTTATAAAATTCTCAGTTTTATGTGCAAGTAATAATCAGTGCAATTATGGTAGATGAACAAAGCAAAATACATTATTAATTTTAGATCTTGATCATTGGATGCTGACTTCTCTTATGGGCTTTCAGGTAATTGACCAATATGCTATTTCATTAACATGTACTTTAAGAAGCTCATTAAAAGTTATGTTAACAACCTGGAGATAAGAAATTTCAATTTAGCGTCAAATAATAAAAAATTTGTTGGGAATTGTGTGCTGTGTACTGTATGTACATTGCCTGTAATTAGTTGTTACTCTGCACATTTGAAGGTTTTATCAGTCTCATTTTCTAAATTAGGAAACTGATGCTCAGTAAGACAAAGAACTTGTCCAAAATCATTTAACTGGGAATTTATAGAATAGGGATTGAAATCTTTGGCTGTCTGGTTCCAAGTCTCATGATTTTCCTGCTATATGTTGTTGCTTTTGGACACTTAGTGAAGTGGAAGCCAGTGATTAAAAGGGTGTAGAGTTGGGAGCATCATTACTTTATGTCTGAAATCTGCTTTTTGGATAAAACAATTAAATTTGTTTTTCTTGATTTATCTTTAGAAGCTGGTAGGATTTCCCATTTTTCTTATATGTATGAAAAGTCTTAAGATAATACTTTATATTTCTGCCTAGCCTTGTATAGGCAGTCTTGAATTTTAGGTTCTCTCACATAATTCATTTAATTATCTGAATAGGCATTAGTATGTAGTCACCATTAGATTTTTATCATACCTAGATACAAGCTAAGTTTTTTCATTATATGGATGTGTCTTGGAATAGAATTGTCCTGAGTATTGATTATTTTAAATCTTTAAATCTTTCTAAACATCCATTGTTTTGCTTCTGTTGTTATTTTTTGCCTACTAAAACTAATATCTAGGGAAAGATCTTTTCTTCTGCCCTTCACCCTTTGGAAGTAAAGTACTCACAAAATATTTCATAATTTTAATGGTTACATATTTTGAGTTGCTTAGGTGTTTGTTTGTTTCTGTGTTTTTATTTGGTGCCTTATGTAAAGTGGAGAGTTTTAATCTGTGGTCTAATGTGAAATGTTTTAAATTAGGGGCTGGCGAGCTACAATCTGTGGGCCTGCTTTTGCATGTAAAGTTTTATTGGAACACTGCCATGCCCATTCATTTATGTATTTTCTTCTGTGGCTGTGTTCCTGCTACAGTGGCATAGTTGGGTAGTTGTGACAGAGACCATATGGGCACCAAACCTGAATTTTTTTTTAAACTGTTTGGCCCCTTAAGAAAGTCTGACCACTTCCTTCATACACACACACACACATACGAATATATATTCATTCATATACGTGTGTATATATGTACATATACGCACACGTGCATCATATATGAATATATAGTCGCATATATTCATACATATGTATATGTATACATATATACACACATACATATACACACATACTTTTTTTGTTATTTTTTTCTGTCATAAGGTTAAAGAATAAGGTAGTAAATAGTACTCTCTTTCCATCATAAATAGATGACTTTTTTTTGTTGCTTATTCCTTCTAGATACTGCTCTTAACATTGACTCTTAAGTCTAGAATGTATTATGAGCACTGTAATAAAAACATTGATGGGGTGCCTGGGTGGCTCAGTTGGTTAGGTGGCTGACTTCAGCTCAGGTCATGATCTCATGGTTCATGGGTTCAAGCCCCTTGTTGGGCTCTGTGCTGACAGCTCAGAGCCCACCTGTCTCTGTCCCCTTCCCAGCTCATGCTCTGTCTCTCAAAAAATAAATGAACGTTAAAAAAATTAAACAAACAAACAAATGTTGATATTATTAGGTATTTGTTTGTGCATCTGGAAAGTACCAGAAAATGTAGTGTTTCCTTTATTTTAACGCAGGGTACTCCCCCCGCCATACCGAGCTCTTGGTGTTTAGGGGAACTGTGTATAGATACTGGGAAGAAAGACATTCAGTTCACGGTTGTAGACTTGTGAATCAGGTACAGGTTTCTGCGAAAGTGGAGTGTTTCTGTGAAACCTTTGTCACAAAACGAAGAAGCAGTTACCATTAATTTAGATGGAAAAAATTTTGAGCATTCCCAGACCCCAAAAATAACCTCTCTTAGGCTTTTCTTATACCTGTATCAGAAAAGGCTTTTCTGATCTGTATCCTTGCTAATGGATACACAGAATAAATGAAGATGAAGCACAGATGCTCACACAGTTCTAAGCCATGGCGACTTGGTGCTTGGGGAGGATTGGCGGGGCCACTCTCACTGCTTGCCTTGTATGCTGCCTCTAACAGTTCACTGCGAAACAAATACTGAAAGTTGTTTTCACTTTTCGCCATTTTTTGTAAAAGTGGAAATTCTCTTTGGATTTCTTTCATTCAGTCTTTTGTAAAAGTGAAGTGGTGTACTGTCTGGAACTGTGAACTTCCAAAAGCAGGTATGCCGGTATTACGGAAAGGTAATGAATGGTATGAGGCCAGAAAAGTTGGGTGGGAACCTCAGCTCTGTAGAGATCTGTGTGACGCTGAGTGACTTTAGTTCTGAATTAGTTTTTTCCTGACTGTGTACTATCTTTTAGCACATATTAATTGCTCACTTATTGAGTACTAGAAACATAGCTGAAGGATAATTTCTTTATGAGATTATGAGATTAATGCCACCTTGGATTATGTTACAGTAGCATGATTCAAAACCAAGAAAACTTGTGGCATCAAGTTTTTCTTTTTTGTTTCTTTCCATGAATTCACCTTTTTTTTTCACATGTGATAACTTTTCCTTTAAGTGGCTTAAATCTTGATATACTTTTATATTACAGGATTAACTTTCTAGTTAAAAGTGAGGTAACTCACTCTCACCAGAGAACATAAGCTTTTTAAAAATTGAGTGGAAAGGCTCATATTAAAATTCCCATTAGGGGGCACTATTATCAAGCTTAGGAGAACTGGAGACTAATTTGTTTTCTTAGACATGCAACCCGAGGCTTGCTAAAAGGGAAAAATATTTTCATCTGATAAGATTCAGATACTGTTTTACACAACCGAATTCCTTAAATATGTTATAAAGTGCACTGAATTAAACACAGATCCAATAACTCAGTCTTGTTTTTTAGCCGACTAAATCAGTTTAATATTGCAGGTGATATAAGAAGCTTACTTTTTTCTGCTTCAGAGCCAAATCCATAATTTTCATATTTGGAGTGGACAGATTTTTTATTTTGCTCTCTTTAAGTCCAAAGGATGATCCTTGGACTTCAAATAAGTTTCTTTCAAAAGCGAAGCATGAAGACTGTGTTGTACTACTAAAATGCAGTTAGGGGAATGAAATGATGCCTAATTTACTCAGATAGTATGAACATGTGCAGCCTGCATAATTTCTGAAGTAATTCCACACATTGACGTGATATTATATACACACAGATAGCTTATGGCTTTTTTGTTCATTTTCAGGTACTTGAAAATTATTTTTTATTACTCATGTTTGGTGTTAGAGCAAGAAATATTGCTTTAGACTGTTACACATAATTATTTTGTTATCATTAGCCTCCAAAAGAAAAGCAGTGGTGTAGAGTATTAAACAGACTTTTCAAAGGCTAAATAGGAATTGGCAAAAATGTAATTACAGTAAAATGCATTGGGAATAATTTTTCACTGCATAGGTAATATTTTTGTACCACTGGGTTCAGAGAGAGTAGGTTTTGTCTAACTACATTATTTGCAACACTTTCCACATAACTAAACCATAGTTTGCATTGGAGAAAATCTCTGTTTAATCACTTGCTTCCTGAACTCTCACCTTCCTTCTCTTTCTTCTTAGTTTGCCTGCAGCCCACACCCAGGGCAAAACTGCTTGAGACGTCCTCCATAATTACTGTTTTGGCCTTGTATTGCTTTTGAGTTCAGGGAAGAGTTGAGTCAGGGTAGAAAAAAACTTTCGTCTTTTTTTTTTTTTTTTTTTTAAATAAGATGGGGACATTGTGTGACAAGACTGATAGTTATTATTTTGTATTATCTTCTGTCTGTGTGAATAATCAGTGATCATTGTGATCTGTTCGACAGATTCATTTTTTAAGAAACCCTATTTCTTTTACTGCATTTTTCCTAAGGAGCTTTCCTTGGTGCAGATCTGGGAAATATATACAGACAGTTTTGGAGGGTGTTTTGAAACTTATTGGAGAAGTAGGAGCATGTTTACTTTGTGACCTCAAATCATTAAGAGGTATCATAAAATGTTTCAAATATCTCAGGAAAAGAATTAGTTCTTAGTAATTCATTTCAGCATTTATTGAGCAAATTACATTGAATGGTTGGTGGAAAAGATCCAAAGATAGGAAATCCTGGTTACTGCTTTGAAAGATTTTAAGTGGGAGACAAATATGTAAAGAATTGTGAAACAGAATTGATGAGTCTAGAGTGAGGAACGACAAAAAGTGATGGGAACACTCAGATATGAGCTACTAATTCCTTTTGGGGGATGACTTAACAGGAGAGGTGAAGCTTGATTTTGTAGATGGGTGTTGCTTGTATTTTAAGTAATTTTTAAGGAAGTTAATGTCTTGTGAATTTGTTCTAATTATTGACATTTCTGGGCCCTCATAAATAACACAAGCATCTCTAGAAATAAAGAACAAATTATTTAGTAGGTATTCAGCTTGGCATCTTTATTGTTCAGTGACAGTTATGTTGCTTGACAATATTTTTCAAATTTTGTTGCTGATTCTATATCCAGGTATAGAAGCTGTTTTTGACATCTAGACTCTTCTGATACATAAAGGATTCCTGATGATAATTTCGTGCCATGTTTATAGAAATCTGGGACCCATGCTGCACTTAGCTCTGTTTAAAATAATAAATGTTTAAATGTGCTATTTAATGAATTTTAAATATTTAATAAAAACATTTCATGTATGTTTCATTTTAAATGAAACTAGGTATAGGTAGGTAACTAGAGAGAATCTATACACTGAATTATGATATAATTCTCCTGGGTACTCATCTCTTTGTTGTTATTCATGGTAGTATTTTGAAAATGTTAAACCATTCACATTTAATGGCTTATCACTGAATCTTCAGGGCAATGAACTTTAGGTTATTGCTTGCTTAAATTATTTTGATTGCTCAGAAAGCCTATGGTTTGTGATTTGAAACTAACTTGAGAATCTTACTTTATAGGTTTAGTCTTTGGTTTACTAAAGTGATTAGAATATGAGCCATACAGTCCAGATATGAAGCCTCAATTCCAGTGTTTTTATGCCCTTTTTGTTCTTTTCGTTTGGATATGTCAAGATATTAAATATAAGAGGATAAAGTCTAGCTTCATTTTAAAAGTTTGACGAAATTTTGTTCATTTGTTTAATGTTTCAAAATTTAGGTTTTTTTCCCTTTTAAATGAGTTGAGGAACTCTTACGTATGGAAGGATATATACTATTGAAAATGTGGTCAAGGTAAAAGATTTTTCTGCTTAAAGAAATTAAAGTGCTTTACACTATACCCTCCCTTGGTCCCTAAAGTGTAAGTGCTATGGTTTGGAAAGGAGCCAAGTAAAACGTGTTCAAATTTTGTGCAGACTTAAAGTAATACTTTAAGATTTGAAAATTACAGGTGGATACAGTACTTAAATAGTATTTAAAATTCCTAAGTTTCCCAAGTCTAAAAGTGTAATCCTTAAATTACTATTCCCAGTGGTTTACATTTTAATTAAATAAGAATTGTCTTACTTTTGAACCCAGCAACTTTAGGTATAGATATTTGAATTTATTACTGAACTTTAAGGTAGTAACCATTAAAAATGAACTGTTTGGGCACTAATTAAAATGTCAAAAATCTACAGTTACAGTGTGTAACCAAAGATCCTTGCTCTTTCTATTTTTCCAAAAATTATCCTAAGCAACACAGTTCAGGCTTGCTTCCTATCTTGCCCAGAAGTGCTAACTAGCTTCCGGCCCCAATTAAATATATTATGCCTGATTTGCAAGTTTTATAGAATGATAGATTAATTATAATTAGATTTGATGTTTTGGTGCTACTGCTGAGTTTTCCAAACTGCCCTTTATATTAGAAGTGTGGTATCGTCATCATGCCGTGCTCTGTTTTACGTTTATCTGTGTAGGTGAAATTTTCATAATTTTCATACACCTTGAAACTTTTACTCTTCATGACTTACGTTATTACCACTTTCAGAGTGGTGTTTTCCTACCTTTATCTATTCCCACCTTGAGGGTTATTTGCTGCTACTTTTTTTTTTTAAAGTAGTAATTTTCACTGAGTGCATTTTAGATGCTTTCTGATATATTTGAAAACAAAGGTAATCTTTATTTTGGCGTAAGTAACTATAATAGTATAAGTTTATAATGCAACCCTACATTTCCCCACTACCCTCACTCCCAGACACATTCACCCTTTGTTTTCTCTAATGTCGAACCTACAGACATTTTATTATACTGTATAGACAACCTTTCTTCCCTGCTTGATTGGTGAGAAGATCACAAAATTATTCCAGTGGTCTTTGCAGAAATATACCTGTCAAATGCCTGTTTTGTAGAATTGGACAGTGCTGACCTCAAAGAGGAAGTTTTTGATGGCAGGACCCCTCCACTAGCAGCAGTGGCTGTGGGAGTCCGGCAGCACAGAGGCGTAGGTGGGGCTCTTTGGGCTTGCAGCAGCCTGCCGAGGAGAACCCAGCAGGCAGCAGCAGCCGTGTCCGCAAGCCCCTGGGGCTTCCAGGCTCCTCTGCTCTCACTTTACCTTCTCCTTTTTTTGTCTTTATCCCTTTGTTATTCATTCATCAAATCAGTATTGCGTTGGGAACTATGTGCCAGGCATGTCCGCCGGCTGTTGTGTACTTCTGCTAAGGATGTTTTCTGAAGTGATCATTGTTTAAAGAATTTAACTATTCTAAGCAGTATGTTTGACTTGAAGCATGGGAAGATTTGTTAGCACGTTATTTTAGGGAATTGGATTATTAGTATAAAGTCTAGATTATGTTACTATTCAGGTGAAAGTATCCAGAAGATATTTTTGTGTAGTTGGAGAATGACTTGGGTTTACAAGTATGTATCTGCAAATCTGTACATCTCCAAGTTTGCAACTCAGAGATTCTGTTGCTTTGTTACAGTAATTTTGTTCCTAAAAATGTGTAAGTCATCATGTATTTTTTACTTTCATGGTGGAAGTATATATATATATATATTTTAAATCTCAGTAGTGACTCCCAAGATTTCAGATGAAAGTTTTTCTGTCAATAATTTTAATCTATAAATAAATGTATGTGGTTTTGAAAGTCTGTTACCGAGACTCTTTCGGTAATGTGAGTTACTTCTTAGTTTTAAAATTTCTTCTTCTCCTTTCACTCCCATCACCACTCCTGTCCTGAAAATATAGTAAGTTAAGACAAAACACTAAAAAAATTTAGTACTAGAAGAGAGTGAAAGGCTTTATGAAGAGAATTAGCCGTTTTCTGTGATGATCACAAGAGGAATGGGATGGTGTGGACATAATGTGAAATATTAAGATCGCTGTGAGCCGTATCTGGGTTGTTTCTGTGCTCCTTTAGGAGCTATTTGACATAACTAACAGTGAGACTATGTTGTTTTGTCAGAATCCAGGCTTGAATTTCTTTCGAATTGTCTGTTTGTCCTGTTGGGAGCCTGGTAAAAAATTAGGTAGCCAGTTTCACATATGTGGAAATGATGTGTGCACACATAAATACCATTATAGTCTTAGTTGAGAGAATTCCTAAAATCATTTATAGACAGATCTTGCAAACTTTTCTGAAGGGGATAAAAGGAAGGACATTTAGACTGAGTTCTGGCTAAAGTTTTGGTAAAGTTCTGGCTTACTACTAATTGAAGTCATGGGTCTCTCTAGCCTCAGTTTTCCCATTTGCAGAGTGGATCACAACAGGAACTTTTGTGATTCTTTTAACAGATGAGAAACTGAGACTCAGACCCAACTCTAAAATTAGTGGCAAATTCAGAACTAGAAACCCCAAAATGAAATGTGTAATCCACTGCAATTTGGGAGTGTTGTCAGTGATCTGAGTATTTTGTCAAAATCACTATGAATAAATGATATAGGTGCCTGCAATTGTGACTTGTAAGCATGATGTATTTACTTAAAAGTTTACTTCTTGGTGTTATCAGTTAATGTTAACACTACTGGAATCAAATGATTGTTGAATTTAACACTGAACATCAGAGTTTCCCAAGGTTGTGTTCGTATACTCAGTATTAAATAAAAATAAAGGGCAATTCTAATCTTCAGGTCAACAGAAAGTTAATGGTGGTTTGATATATCCACTCAGCTCGGACACTGGAAACCCATTTAAATACTGAAAGTACAACTTCTAATATTTTGTTACATGGAATGCAGAAAGTAAGTATAGATTAATCTGGGTAGATTAAGGGATGCAAATGTGTTCTTATGAAATGCCACTGAATGCAGTTACAAACAATAGGTTGAATAGATAGTTTAATTTGACTTAGGAAATCAGTGTTGACTGACACAGGAAAACTTTCTAGAATACATTGCTTCTTTGCAGATGACTTAAACAGACAGGAGTGATAAAGACCGTCATGTGAATTTCCTTCTTTACTGAGTACACAGCATTGTTAAGTGGTATATTGTGCGATGTTTCCAATCTGCTGTAACTGCCATCTGCGCAAGCGGAATGAAAGACAAGAGAACATGAAAAGGAAATGGATCAGTTAGTTGTAAGGAATCTGTGTGAACGCTGGGTGCCACTCATGAAACACTGAGCAGTTAGTGGTTTTCCTTTGTAACCAGTGCAACTAGCTGTCTGTAAACTGGAGTTGTGCACCACGTGCAGCTCTCACAGTTCACCTTTTGGATGTCCTGGTGTGCACCTGTGGTTGAGAGCAACTAGGAAATCCAGGGACTGTAACTGTGCTCATGCTACCCTTTTCTTATTCTTTATCTTTGGATGTAATCTTTTTGCTGCTTTGGTGTTTGGTACCACTGTTGAGGTGGATGTAATAATCCTAGAATGTTTACTGTACCTAAATAGAATTTTTTTAGAAACAAATTATGCTATAAGACATGTTTCCTGAGAAACATTTAAGTACTTCTGAAAAAAGTAAGACCTATAGATAAGAAAACAGCTTCAAAATCTTACAAGTTATAAGCAACAGAGAACCATGTGAATGATGGAGAGGTTTTGTATGGGTGAGAGGAACTGACTGGTAGAATCTAACCTGTGTGCCTATGTAAGTGGATAAACTCTTATTTGAATCTGAGGTTTATAACTTGTAAACAGTTCTTTTTATGTCTGTATGGTTACCTTTTTGATGTAAACATGTGAGCTCTTATAGTTAGTTATGAGTCATCTGGTACCTACTTAGGAATTAACAGATACTTATATAGATGACTAATAATACAAAGCCACCGTGGTTTCTGTGGTTCTGTGGAACCAACCATGGTTCCAGTTCTAAAACATTTAAAATGAGACGGCTGTCTCTTTTTAAATTTTTTTGGACAAAGAGTTGTCTTATCAGAAAACTGCAGTAACTTAAGCAGATCCATAACTGGGGGGGGGATTAATAACAGAAAGTTTTTGTTGACACCAGGAAGTAGATTAAATAGTGCAATTGTGGTAATGAGTACCATATATGATAAGCCTGAGCCACCTGGGTTTTATTAGGCTGCTTGATACTTTGATCACAATATTATTTCAAGGCTTGTCTATTTAAATTGCTAAGGTTTCTTGTCATCTTTGTGATTTAGACCATAATTTCTTTCACTGTGAAGAGATTTTTTTTTTTTTAAAGAAAGACTACTCAAGCCAAAATTGTAGGGAAGTGCAAGTTCAACAGCTAAGCAAGCTATAGAATGAGAAAACCTGTTAAACATAAGATTAAAAGCTTAAAAGTATAGCAGTTGAATATCAGGTTCATCTGACCTTGCTTTTCTTTAGCTTTTTGCTTGGATCATAATTACACTTTTGTTTATCATATATGGTAGTGGAGTATTATAAGGACATTTGGCATAATTCAATTAATTATTGTTTGGTATAAATATGTGCATTTAAAATACATGTTTCATGCTTTGAGAATGTGGTATTGCTATCTTTTTTCCTTAGATGATAGTAAGTGGTTTTGATGAACATCTTTGAGAATTTATGGAAAGATTTTAACTACTTCACCCAAATGAATGAATTATATAATAATCACAGAATTTAATTTGTTTGGTAGATTATCTTGTTTTGTCTTTGAACTTGAAATTTTAAACTTTATAGTCTGATACAGATGAAAGAAATTTTTCGTTACCACAATCAACAGACTTTCCATCTACTAATTTTCTTTACCATAGAAATAGTCTTTCATAGGTATTTAGTGGTATCTTTCTTTTGTATTTAAGCAAATATTTTGGCTTGGGAAAATAAATACTCATTTTGACTAGTAAAGGGAAAGGACAGGGATGATACAGTAATTTAAGATATTGTTCTTAGCTTCATATAGAATAATCATTATTAAGTACCATTTTGGAAATTTACATTTAAAATGCTTTATACGTGTATTCATTAATTTTCACTGTTTGCTTTTTGAATACTCTTAAAACTGTTGTAATTTGGCCTGAAGTTTCCATGTCCCAGTGTAACTTTTAAGCCTGGCTAAGGGCACTTAAGAATATAATGGTCTTCTTTTAATATATCTGATTTGCCTTTGGCAGTGAAAGGAGTATATGGAAGTGGCAATTAACAGCCTTTTTCTTTTCCTTGATAAGACAAAGGAGCAAAGTGTTAAAAATAGGAAAAAAATGTGAACGTAGGAAGAGTTGCTTACCAGGAGTTTGTAACATTCTTATTTTTGGAAAATAAGGGAGGTACTTGTAAGTTTTAAGGATATGTGACTCATTGATTTGGGAAAGGTGAACTCATACAAGAAGCAGAGAGGCAGGAACAGGCATGTGATAACAGGCTTAGAAAAATGAGAAGGTCTGTCAATTAGAGCAAAAACTTATTTCAGGGCAATAGTATGAAATAATAGATAGGGTCAGATTATGAAAGACTGAATGCTTGAAAAAGAAGCATAGACATGAAGCAGCTGTTACTCATTCTAGGTTCCCCAGCAGAGGTATGATAGTATAACATCAATATTTTATGGCTTGAGGCAGGAAAAACAGATGGATAATGAGGGTTTGAATGAAATATGGGCAGTAGCAGTAAGAATGGAAAAGTGAATACTAAAGAGATGGAAGAAATGGCAAATGATTGAGATCAAGGGTATACACACATTTTGAGGATTTGACTTCAGGTACCAAATAACTTTAATATCTGACATATTCTAGAACTAAATTTCTTATCGTCATCCCTTTCCCTTCTTGCATAGTTTGTAAAAAGCACTAGTTCTGTGATAATGGTACGTTTGACAGAGCAGATGGGTATAGTAAATGTAAGCCGTTGTTAGCCAGCAGGGGGATTTCTGCTCTTATTATAATTATTATTGCTATATTTAACATTACTAAAATATTAAATAAGATTTTTCAACTGAGAGAGTTGTTTGGTCCATTTTGAAAGTACATACATTGTTTGGAGTAGTCAGTGTGAGATAAATGTGAAATGATATTTTTAGTTCTGTCTTAATGTAACCTTAACCAACATGAGTTTGCTCTTTGGTGAGTCACAGGTAAAAACTACACCAGGTGGAGTTGTCGCACAAAGGAAACTTTATTTGCGTCAAATAAGGAGATCACGGGGAATAACTTTCAAAGTCATGACTCCCTGAGCAAGGGTGAATGGGTTCGTTTTATTTAGGATTAGGATGAATATTTAGATAGAGAATCCTTGCCATCATATGTAGAGATGGGCATGAGGCTGCGCCTGCGCCATAAGGAAACGTGCCTATACGTATATATTGTGTGTTATGTAGGAAAGGCTTATGCTCCTCCTCAGGCAGAGATTTTAGTATTAGATGAGGTAAAGGTAGTTGTCTGTCATTCTAGAAGTCACTTCATGGTCCATCTCTGCAGGTGTGAATTAGGGTTTTACCCTCAAACTGGTCTGGGTGGTCTGGGCCAACTGGTGGGAGGTCGTTTTAGGGCGGTCGCTATCACTTGAGGTGTGGGTTTGGTTTCCATTTGTCTGAATTAAGAAATTAGCTGGAAAGAAAAGCTTAAGGAAAAATGTGGGACAAAGGTCACTTTGTTAAAGCAGGTGGGCAGTAAAGGTCAGGTCTAGGAGTCTAGCTGGTGACATTGAGAGGATTGATCTTTTTTATTATAAAGATCCAATGGACAACTAACATCTACTAAGATCAACTAAAAATAGAAATAAAGTAAATCTACTTCACTCTTTAAACAGAACAGTTCATTCATGGGATGGGATTCCTTAGACAGTTGTGCTCTGACTTAATGATAGCTTTGTAACTTGTTGGGTTCATTCATTTAACAGATATTTACTGGGTGCTAGCTATCTCAGGAGCTTTGCCAGATATTGAGGAATAAAAAAAATGAACAAGTGGAGGAGAAAGACATTAGACCGTCTAATTACAAATAATTACAAGTTGTGCTAAGTACCATGGAAGGAATAAACAGATGCTTTAATGGGTGGTGTCCCACCTTAAACGGGCCTCTGCAAAGAGTCTCTGATATGGAGGTAAATTCAACTGAAGGATAAAGTATATTCAGTTGAGGTGAAGGATAAGAAGGAGCTAGCCAGGTGAAGAGCCTGGAGTAGAGGAAAGCCAAGTGCAAAGGCCACACCTGAGGTGGGAGTGAGCTTAGCCTTGTCCAGCAACTCTCCAAAAGCTAGCGTGCCTGAATAAATCCTGCTAAATGAGAAGCAAGGGGCTATGCCATTGAGAGCCTTTTAGGAGTTTGGGTTTTATTAATTAAGCAGCAAGAGGCTATTGAATTGAAGATTCTTAAGTATATGCAGTAATCTAGTTGAATTGATGATTATCATATTCTTTGTAATTCTGTGACCTAATCAAGACTTTCAGTACTGCGTTTGAAATATTTGTGGAAACATAGCTTTGTGACTGGATTCATTAGTGATAGTGTTTATTCCAAGAAAGTTTATCCGTGGCTACTAGATAACCTTCACAAACATAAAATACAAAGTTAGTCTGCAGTCTTTATGTTTTATTAAAATTTGCATTTTGGAATAGTTTTCGATATACTAGAAAGTTTCAAAGATAGTGCAAAGAGCTCCTCTGTAGCCCTCAACCAGGCCTCCCTAAGGTTATCATCTTACATTACTGTGGCACATTAATCTAATTAAGAAACCAAGATACGTAAGATACATTACTGTTAACTAAACTCCAGATTTTATCCAGATTTCACCAGTTTTTTCCCTTTAGTCATGTCCTGTTAGTACCCTCTGGTCTGTGACCATTTCTCAATCTTTCTTTGTTTTTCATGATCTGGGTAGCTTTGAGGCATACCCTGCAAGTGTTCTGTAGAACGTCCCTCAGTTTGAGTTTGTTGCGTATGTTTTTATGGCTAGACTAGAGTTACAGGTTTTGAGGGAAAACCCCACAGCGATTAAGTGCCCTTCTCATTACATTCTGTTAGAGGGGAGAAGGATACCCACCCGACACCACTGGTGATGCTAACTTTGATCTCGTGGTAAGGTGGTATTTGACATCTTTTTTGAATTATACTGTCTTGGAAATCTGTATAACTTAAGGAATAATCAAAACACAAATGTTTTGGTTGAAAAATGAGAGTTTCTCTCTTGGAAGAAATAGCTTGAATAATTTTCCTCCTTATAGTGTATTGCTAATAGTTTAATATTTAAACAACATGGGTGAATGTTATATGTTATGTGCCTTACTATGTAATTTTTCACAGGGATCAGATGAAAATTTTGCTTGTATACTATACCATCTTGGACATACTATCTTGGGTATCTAACTTCGTACAGGTGGGTTAGGATCTTTCTCTGACTGAATCTGAATTAGATGTTGGAGAAGATTCCTTGTATCTTATCAGCACTTCCATATCAGGAATAGTTGATAGCAGCAATTAACAGTTCCCATTTCTCATGCTACAGAGTGTTATTGGCATAGTTTGTTTCCACTGTACGCTGCCTTTTATACAAACGAACTCTCCGGAGGTTTGCATTTGGGGTAAATATACCTAGACGCTGTCCTAGAGTATACTACCAATGTGAGAGGTACACACTGGCATACAATATGAGAAAGTAAGAGATGAAGAAAAAAATGCTTGAAATAGTTTGCTTAAAAATAGCCTTAAATAGCTTCATGTTTCTTTCTTGGATATTTAAAACATTTCAACTTTTTAAATTCTTAAAAGTTAAAAAAATAGGAAAGGATATATTGAAGTTTTAGGGACATCCTTTGGTTTCCTTTTATGCAGTTCTTAAACTTTTATTTGGTCTCTCTTCATATTTGTTGATTAACCTTACTCTTCAATGTATGGAATAAGACAGCAACTGTACATCCAAATTTTATTTGTTAGTAAAGCAGAAATTTTTTATTAGCTATCAGTAAGAACATAACAGTAAGGAACTTTCTTTTCCCTCTTTTTAACCGGGAAAGTAACAGGCTTGAAAGGTGGTGGTGGGGAGGCGGTAATCTTTGAATGTTGTCATCGTCGTCATCATTACCGTTATTGTACATGTCAGCCACATTGTAATTCCTCACATTTATCGAGCACTTGTCATGTGCTAAGCATTGTGTCGGGCACTTGGCATTCCTTCATTTAATCCCTGTGGCTGCTTTATGAAGTAAGTACTGTGCGGTTGTTCCCAGGCAATACATGGTGGCTGGTATAGGGAAAGATTTCAGAAGAGGAAGAGTCCTCAGCACTAGTTTGAACAGTGGGATGAAGCTTGTGCTTGAAGATAGGTGGCCTCTGCTTCTCTCTCTGACCTTATTTCCTGGCACTACCTTTCACCCTCCCCCCCGTTAAGCCAGCTGTACTAAACCACTCCTTTCCCACCCAAACCAAATATCTATCTTGTTGCTGTTGCCGGATAATCCATTATCCTGTTTTGTCCATTGTCTTTACCACCCTAGCTGATTAACTTCTTGTATTTCAGGACTCAGTTTAGACATTTTCCTCAGATCCCATACATATCCCTGAGACTGCATATTCTCATAGGTCATATGTTTATTCCCTATAAAACTTATTAGACTTTCGTGTATTTAAGCCTCTTACTTGGAAATGATTTCAGTTGCAGTTGTATACCCGTCATCAGTTTCCCTTAATATTAACATCTTATATAACCATGGTGTATTTATCAAAACTAAAAATTGATACAGATTTTATTTAGATTTCTTCAGTTTTCCTCCTCGTGTTTTCTGTTCTAGGATTCGACCCAGGATACCATGTGCTATAGTTGTCCTGTCTCTTTAGTCTCCTCCAATCTGTATCTTTTCCTTGTTTTTCCTGACTTTGACATTTTTGAAAAGTACTCTTAGCTGTTCTGTCTGTTGTCTGTCATTTTGAGTTTGTCTGATGTTTTCTCATGATCAGATTAAGATTTTGAATTTTGAGGAAGAATACATGTGAAGTTCCTTTTTCATCTTATCATAATAGGGGGTACATTAACTCCACATGTCTTAGTACTGATGATATTAACCTTGGTTATTTGGTTTAGGTGGTGACTGGCAGGTTTCTCCACTGACAATAGTGTTTCCCCTAGAATGAATCCTAAGTCCAGTCCATACTCAAGAGGAGGGGAGTTCCACCCCCCATTTGGAGGAGTATCAGAGAATTTCTGGAGTATGTGAAAAGCACCCCAGTAATTAACAAATATTATGAGGACTGTCACACTATATCTTTTTTATTTTAATTTTTTTTTAACGTTTTATTTATTTTTGAGACAGGGAGAGACAGAGCATGAACAGGGGAGGGTCAGAGAGAGGGAGACACAGAATCCGAAACAGGCTCCAGGCTCTGAGCGGTCAGCACAGAGCCCGACGCAGGGCTCAAACTCACGGACCTCGAGATCATGACCTGAGCCGAAGTCGGCCGCTTAACCGACTGAGCCACCCAGGCGCCCCTGTCACACTATATCTTAATTATCTTTTCAGTTACTATTATTTTTACCGATCTGGCTGCTCATCGATGTATTGTTTCCCTTGAAGGTAGAACAGTGGCATGTGGTAAATAGTAAAATCTTTGTTGGATGGCTAGAACTGAAACAGGGAGTTTGTGAATTGCTTACAAAGCTGAAGTAGTTAAGCTTGATCATGTAAGTAGTGAGCGGAGCAGTTTAACAGTATTTGAATGATGTGATAAAAAAAAATTCGTTCTCATTTCCTTTATTTTAATTTTGTTTGTGATTAGGGAATGTATTCTTCCCTAATTTTAACGTAGTTAGAAAAAGGTATTTTTTCTTCTTAGCTTTGAAGGAATACTGATTAGAGTAAAGCAATTTAACAAAATAAATTTAGACCAGAAGTCTTATTTTATGATTAAAGGTACCAGTTGAATGTTTTCACCATACCCTATGTTTAGAAGGGTGGACTTAACTTGGGAAAGCATATAATTCTAAGTAAATTAGCAGTGATAGAAAAATCCCTTCCCATTTCTCAAAAAAGGTGTTTAGAAGTACCAGTGTTATGTTTAACCTAGCTTTTGCATTCAAAATGGACTCTGAACCCTAAACATGCTAAATTTAACTTCCATATTGGATGGAAGTTAACTTCCATATTGGATAGTTTTACTTATGGATGCCTTTCTAGGTTCCTTTCAAACTGTCTAAATCTTTGTGTGTTTTTTTTCCTTCTGGTTTTAAAAAGAATGTTGGTCGATCCACTAGAAACCAGAACAGTAAGCCATGCTTGCATTTGACCATTGGCGTTTTTGCTAAATGGTAGCTAAAGAATGAAGAGGATTCTTTAAGAGTAACTTGAAAGCGTTAGGAGATTGACAGTTGGCTTTAATCTTTTGTTTCAGCTGCTGTTGCCACTACCCCACCGGATGAGTGTTCTCTTTTCTCTAGGAAGTTAAGCAGTTCTTGCTCTAGGGCCAGATTATCAATGGCTGTTTAAGATTGTTCAAATCTGAGCCTTCGTGGCTCAGTTGGATGAGCATTAAGTGAGGACTCTTGATTTGGGCTCAGGTCAAGATTCCAGGGTTCTGGGATGGAGCCCCACCTCGGACTCCACGCTGAGCATATGGAGCCTGTTTAAGATCCTCTTCCCTGCTTGGCACGTGTGTGCACTCTCTTTTTCTAAAATTAAAAAAAAAAATTCTTCTACTTCATTATTGCCATTAGAAAAAAAATCTGCATGTCATTTGCAATTGACTCAAGGTCCTTACCTTTAAAAGAGAATGAATAATCAGCACCTGTGTGTTCCTTTAAATTAGCAATTTTTGTGAAAAATAAGGAAAAAGTTTGTGGAATTTAGAGGCAATCAAATATCCAGTGTTACTGATGACAAAAGTTGGGAAATAGAACTGTGAAGTGGGTGGAAATGTAAATCGGTGTCATCAAATCATTATGATTTTTGTAATCCATAAAATGATACAGTTGGATGACTTAAGAATGGGGGACCTATAACTCATTTATATAACATATAAATGTGTGTATGTAAAATTTATATCTAAATTCTTAATAGCCATACCTCTGTTACTGATAACAAAAATGTCTTCTATCACTCAGTGCAAAAAATCTTAAAACAATGAAATTTAGGGGAAAACAGCATTAAAGAGGTAGGAATTAACATGAGAGATTAGGATTTCTCAAAATTGGGGAGGGGGAAGAGGTAGGTGGTGGGGAGCCTTTTGGAAATAGAGGCTGTTGCATGACCAAAGGCACTAAGTGATGCAGGATATGTACAAGTTAGTGCTTCAGTTTCTTCATTCGTAAAACGAAGACAGTCGATACCTATTAGTCGTGATCATTTTGCTCAACACTTTGGCCTTTATAACATTGAAAGTGGGCAACTATGAAGGCTTTTGAGTATTATGACAATGTTCATATCTGTTTTAAGAAAAAATATTAGAGTACAGGAAGATCAGTCAGAGTATTGGTAATGAGAATGAAGAGAAGGGATAGATATGAGAAATTTGATGTCTTCTGAGTTAAAAGGGGTAGTTTGTATTAGTGACTAATAGCTAACTTGATTTACAGGCTAGGCTTATGAGGATCTGGAATATTGTGGCTTAAACTTATTTTGAATGAAATGTGTATAGTTTAGTTCTTTGAATAATCAGCCTTGTCAAGTTTATTTTATATCAGAGTGATCAGTTTATTAAAGCTGTGGTAAAAATAGCTGCTATTATAGTTATTTGGTGTGTGAAATCATAGCTGCCTAGGTAGACATGATAGTGGCCCTCTGGTGGAGAGGTCAAGAAATAGGCTCTCCTTTTAAACAGACTGCATTTGAATCTGATCAAATTGAGTGTGATACCGTTTGCCATTCATGGTTGTTCTGGGGATTAAGTGAGAATGTGTGAGGGGCACCTGGCTGGCTCAGTCAGAAGAACATGTGACGCTTGATCTCAGGGTTCGTGAGTTGGAGCCTGACATGGGATGTGGAGATTACTTAAATAACAAAATTAAAAAAAAAAAAAGGATGCATGTAAAACATTAAGGTGCGGTACTTGGTTCCTGGTAAACAGTCAATGAGCAGTAGATATTGCTGTTACTTTTCACAATTGTGGGTACATTCGGGGCATGATTTTGGGTTCACTGTATGAAATACGTAGTATTTGTCTTCCTCCATAATTTAATTTAATCAGTTGAGATTCTGCTTATCAAATTTCAAGATCAAACCTTATTGAGAAGACTAATTTGCACTGTATAACATATAATACAAAGTAACCAGGGCAAGTTGAAATTTAGATTTTTAAACAGTATGATATTTAATAGGAACAAATAAAGGCTTAGACCCTAAGGGAAGAAACATAACTATTACTAATTCAGTGCGAGGAGGACATGCTTCCCTAGAGGTTTCTGGTAAAGGGGGGTAAAAAAGTTTGTAACATAATGTAATGTGTACCTTTGTAGTGGCTTTACACCTTTTGTAGTGGCTTTTTAATAGGGACAATGGCTTGAGTACAGATGGGGAAGGTTGTGCCAGTTTAATTCACAGGCTCACTGGTGGAGTGAACTCCACTTTGTTCCCAGTGTGTGGGAAGATATTTATTGGTAGTAGAACAAAAGAGAACGGGGAGCAAATCTGTCAGCATTGGGGATGGCTGGTGAAGGCAACAAGTCTTCAGTATCCTGTATATTTGCAAAGAGGCCTGCATTTTTAAAAAATAAACTTTTCTAAAAATCTCTCCTTTCTTTTAAAAAAGTTTAATCTAGGCCCAGTATTTCCCTTGGGGTGATCTACAACCTGTTGGAAAAGCCATAGTGAGACTACTTCTTCTGTGCCCTTACTATATGAATGTGTAATAATATAGGGAGGGTTGGTGTCCTAGCCTTTTTTGTTTGACTGCATGTACAATCTTAACTATTTTGTTTTGTTTGATTCTTTAAAAATTTTTTTTGGTCTCTGTGCTTTTCATTCTGTTTTTAGAGGGAGGCTGTTCTTTCTATATGTTTTTTTAGTAAGATTTACATACCTCACAAATTACTTTGATTTTTGTTTCTCAAGAAGACTAAACATGATACAGGGATTAAATATTTGAGTATATAATAGTAATTCAATATCATTCAAACAACAACAATACACTGAATTGTAAATATTCTGAAGCCCTAGTTTTGGAACCCTATATTTGAGACAGCAGTAACAAATTATTTCAGAAATAATTTCTGTAGTGCTTTGGAATCTAATCCTTGATGTAGTCATGAACTGTGCTTATTTTCTGTTAAATCTTAATCAGTATTCCTAATTATCAATTATAGTAGAACTAGCAAACTTTGAATAGTGTCAGGCAAGAACCGTTTACTAGTATTTGGCTGAAGGTAAGGAGGGATATTTGGACACTTTGTCAGCATCCTATTTAAAAACTTTTCAATTTAATCATGTGTACTCATGGCTTCCTTTTTTATTCAGTGGGTTATTAGATGTTACTATCATTATTTATTTTGATGTTCATTTTATCACCAGTTTGATCAGCAGGATCCCGCTCAAGGTAGCTGTGGCCTTTTGCAATGTCTCCATCAATTATTTGAGCATCATTCCCTTGCTCTATGATATAACATGGTATTCCAGACTCATTTTGTACTTTCCCTGTCACAACTTTGAATTCAGTCAGTCTTTATGCTCCTTGAGAAGAATGGTATTTAGGTGAGAACGGGGCCCTGACTGTGCTCATTGCTGCTGGAGTATCACTACTTTTATGCTGATGGAGTTAGGGAACGTATGTATTTAAGTACACAAGTAATGTACACATCAACACATTTAGATCTATACTTCTGTATTTATCTATATTGAAAACTATGAGTTCACACTGAAATGGCCCAACTCTAGTGTACTAATTTATACTCGTTTTCTCCCTTTCCATGTTTGTAATCCCTTCTCTGATAGTAAAAAATTGGCCTATGTTATTGTTAATACATTTACTTACCTGGTTAATTTCTCCTTTATGTAACTAATCTATCTCTGTTGTCATACCTTTTCCTGTGCAGATGTCCTCACCTTGCTCAGACTCTCACTGCACACACCATCTCCATCCCCCACACTCATGACACCTTCCTCACCTCCATTGGGCTCTGATACTGTATGCTAGATCACCCATCTGTGGGGTTTCCTGATCGGATGGGGCCACCAAATGTGGGGTGACCCAGTTGGGTAGAGGCCGGCAGTGCGGGCTGTGAAAGAATTCACTCAAAGCAGAGCAAAGGAGATAGAAATTTATTGAACACACTGTCAGAAGACCGTGGGCAGGATAGCAAAGCAAAAACTGTCTGCCACAAAGCGGTGGTGGGGGGCTCTAGCTAAAGGGGGAAGGTGAGGAGGTATGGGGAGGTATAGAATTTTTCTTTTTTGGTACCTGTGTCTGGGTGTAGGTAACCCATTCCTTGGCTAGGGCTTGTGGATATTTTGAGGTGGGTCACCTATTGCCTGTTTGTATTCAGTCAGGGGTGTTGGGGGGGGTGTGTCACCGTGGACCCTCTACCTTACTCAGGTTTCCATTGTTCAAGTTGGTTGCCTAAAAGTGGCCTCTGTACCATCTATGAGTTGCCTTGCCCTTCCTTTCCCTGCTCAGAAGTTGACTTTTTATGCTGTGTTTTCTACCATTTTCTACCCTCCTCACTTTACTGAGTCCCTCACACTCCATGTCAGCCATCCTCTTGTGGGGCTGCTTTTTTTACCCTGTTTAGGCTTGGACACCCTCTTCACCTGCTTGGGCTGTAACACTCTGCCTAGGGCTATTGCACACCCCTCTGCCCTCTGCCCCCAAGGTGTGGACTTTTTATTTAGAAAAAATGTACTGTGCACAGGTAAGCACAAAAATTTATGAGGTTGATCCTACGTTTTAAGGCCTTTGCATTAGATGGGATTTTCTTAGTGTTTAAAGATAGTGTGGCCATGATCGCGGGATGAATAGAGGAAGTATGGAGAGAAACTTTTATTTTCTCATTCCCTGTTACTATGTTGGAATACACCTCCATGAGTTAGTTTTAGCTCATACTTCTTTATTTGAATGACTAAGCTGTCTGCATCACATAGTATATTTCATCTGAACATAGTTTAGTTTTAAGAAAACTTTTAGGGAGAGGTAATAGAACTACTTCTCAAGAATAATTTACATATAGGCCAAAGATTTCAGTATAATAAAACAAAAAATAAAATCATGAAAGAACTAAGGAAAACATGAGTGAATTATTTAATATGCATTCTAAGATTAGATAAGGTCTTCCTGTGTATGACACAGAACCCAGAAGGCATAAAATTGGTAATTCAAAAAAGTAAAAATTAAAACATCTGTATGGCAAAGTAAAAATATTTATAGTTCAGCACTGACAAAAAGCTAATTTCTAAATTAAGTATAAATCACTTTTACAAATCAGATGGGTGGGGAGAAAGAAAACATGTAGATCCCTGGAAACAATGGGCCAAAGATGGTTCAGACAGTTCACAGGAAAAGATTGCAAATAGCTTAACCTTATTTGTAATGTAAGAGATGCAATTTAAAATTACAGCGAAATGCCATTGTTCACCCTTCAGATTTCCAAAGATTAAAAAGTTTTGTAGCACACTGAGTTTGACAAGACTATGTAGGAAAACAGGCACACTTACATTGCCGATGTGGGTGTAAATTGACTGTATGAAGAGAAATTTGGCGGTGCAAGTTTTTCCCTCGTCTCAAAGTAGAGTGTTATATGAAACCTTTTGTAAGCCTAAATGATATGAAGGGAAAAAGTAATTACCATTAGTTTATATGGAAAAACCTCTGAGTGTTCCCATACCCAAAAAGTAATCTCTTAGGCTGTTTTGATACCTTAGGACACATCTTGCCAATGGATGCATAAAATCACGATACAGCCTAGATGCTCACACAGTTTAGAGCTAGGGCAGCTTGATGCTGAGATGCTCCATATAGGTCCTGAGGAAGGAGCTTGGAGGTCCCACTCCTGCTGCTTGGAGTGCTTGCTGCAAAACAAATTCTGAGCGGTTTTTACTTTTTGCCTTTTTTCTGTAGAAGTGACAGTCTTCTTCAAATTTCTTTTAGTAGGTCTTTTGTAAAAGTGAAGTGGTATAACATGAACTTTTGAAAAGTGGGGAATACCAGTATCAAAAATGGAAATATTTGCTCACAGTTCTTTACCTTGAAATTTCCCTTAAAGGAATTTGGTTTACCTATTCCCTTACACATATGTGAAATGATTACATAAAAGAATATTTCATTATAGAAATGTGTAATATCAGAAGACTGAAAAATACTTTGTGTCCACCAGTAGGAGAATATTTTAAAATATTAGTTAAAATATTTGACATCCATTCAGTGGGATGTACAGAACTAGGAAAAGCTTTATGAACAGGTGTAGAAAAAGTCTCTGAGACTTTTTTTTTTTTTAAGAGAGACAGAAAGCCTGTGTGCATGCAGGAGTGTGGGAGAAAGGGGGTAGAGGGAGAGGGCTTGATCTCATGACTGTCTGAATGTGACCTGAGCTGAAATCAAGAGTTGGACACTTAACCGTAAACTGAGCCACCCTGAGACATATTTTTAAAGGAATAGTTTGGAAGGCTCTTTTTGGTGGTATGCCACCATTTGTATTGAAAATGTATGAATTTAGTATCCTTATGAGTAATAGGCTTGTATAAACATAGACTGCCCCTTTAAGGATATATACACTGGAAAGAAGGTGAAGTTCGAATGAGGGGCATAGGAGCATGAGGAGGACCTAACTTTTCACTTTGTACATACTGAATTTTGAAAGATAGGCATGTGTTATTTAGGGGAAAACTACAGAATTAATATAGTGGGCAAATAATTTTACGTTGACTTATTCTGATGTTGATGCTTGCATGCTGTTTCCTTGGTAAGTTATTGCCTAGTGTCTATCTTAAGTGTAGATGACTTTGCATTTGTTGGTTGAACCTCTTTATTTTTTTGAATCTGTGTCTTGGGAAGAGGTTTAATAGATAAAACAAATTTATGTAAAAAATAAATAATTCTTCCATCATGGGTTCAAGGTGATTTAGTGAATTCTCATAGCAGGCTGCCCAGTTTAGTATTCAGCATCCACTTATCAATGCTGCAATGTGATTCTCTGCTCATTATCATGTTGTGGATGATACCATTTGAAAAGCATTACAACTTTGTTTCTTTCTAGAAAAATGGCTCTAAAATTGTCATCCCTTACTCTTTAGGGAGCCTGTTCTATTAAGCCATCACTTATAATTATGAACAGTTACTGAAGTTTGCTGATATAAATGATGTTAATGTATTTACATTTAGTTTTCCACAAACTAAACATTCACTATATTTTTAGATATACTTTACCTCTATTTGGTTATGTACCATAACCAAATTTGTTATTTTGACTTCCCAATAAATTCTTGCATCATTATTACTGATGCCAAAAACTTACCTAGCTTTCAGGATACATAACATTTTGGTTTAATTGCATGCTTTTCTGGGCATGAACTTTGAATATTTAAAGATTTGGGCCTTAAGGAATCTTCTTTACAAAGTTGGTTATGTTGGCATATACATTAATTTCACTTTATTCCCAAGTAGAAAGAGGTAAGAAGGAATTATGGTGTTGATGTAAGGATAACATTAATTTAAGCTTTATACCAGATAGAAGAATTTGGTATTTATTAAGAAGAGATGGTAGAAACCAGTTGAAGACTTGCTACTCTCTCAGTGTCTCTTAAATTTGATACTGAACTATTTTATTTTAATACTTTACCTCAATAAATTTATTAAATACATTATTATAAACAGTATTTCTAAGTAAATGTCCATCACAATATAAAATGAAAATACAGTGAGAGTGTCAGGAAAAAGGTTTCTTTTCTGAAGAACAGATTGTATTTTTTCCTGAGTGCTCCGTAATTGTGTTTAATTCTTACTGTTGTACTGAAACATTCTGTAAATGTTTTGCCTAAGTTGGAGTTAGGCTAAATGTTAAAACAATATTTTTTTTGGTCAAAGGTAATAAGCTAGGTGGTCTTTTGTATGAATCATTAAATTGGTCTTTACTGATGGTTTAAAATATATATATATATGTATGTGTGTGTGTGTGTGTGTGTGTGTGTGTGTATGTGGTCTTAAAATATATATTTGTACTTTTGTAAATTTCATGGTATTTTAAAATGTACTGAGAATTTGCTGATAAGGAATCTCGGGTAAGTCTTTATGAAGTGAATGATTCGTTTCCCTCAGTTTCTTAGTTTATTTCATGTTATTGAAATCAGTTGAACTTTCATTAGATTTTTTTTTTTAACTTTTATTAGATTTAAGGAGCCTTTCACAGTGCTTGCAAAATTGTGTGTAAATGTTTCTATTCTTATCATTGTAGTCTGTTAGATATAGTTTACTCCAGTAGGTAAAATACATGGTGCTAGAGTGGGATCCCAGGGAGGATTCATAGGAGGTTGTTAGTCTAGAAAGCAAGATCTTATCCACCAGTGTAAAACAGTGAGCACTGGGAAGAGGAAATTCATATTTGTGATTTCACTAGTTATGAATAAACTTCTCATCCAAGAGGAATATTATAGAAATTATTGTTTGTTCTTATATCAGATGAAATAGACTTTAATACTGTAATAAAAGAAGGACACTAAATAATCACAAAGGGAACATTCCAACTAGAAGATAACAGTTGTAACAAAGGAATAAATCCAAATCAGCCAGGAGGAAGTCAAACTTTAACTCTTTGCAGATGGCATGATACTCTATATGGAAAACCCAAAAGATTCCACCAAAAAACTGCTAGAACTGATCCATGAATTCAGCAAAGTCACAGGGTGTAAAATCAATGCAAAGAAATCGGTTGCGTTCCTATTCACTAGTAATGAAGCAACAGAAAGAGAAATCAAGGAATCGATCCCATTTACAATTACACCAAAACCCATAAAATACTTAGGAATAAACATAACTAAAGAGGTGAAAAATGTATACGCTGAAAACTATAGAAAGCTTATGAAAGAAATTGAAGAATACACAAAGAAATGGAAAAATATTCCGTGCTCCTGGATTGGAAGAACAAACACTGTTAAAATGTCAACATTACCCAAAGCAATCTACATATTCAGTGCAACATCTATCAAAATAAAACCAGCATTCTTCACAGAGCTAGAACAAACAATCCCAAAATTTGCATGGAACCAGAAAAGAACCCGAACAGCCAAAGCAATCTTGAAAAAGAAAACCGAAGCTGGAGGCATCACACTCCTGGACTTGAAGACATATTACAAAGTTGTAATCATCAAGACAGTTATGGTACGGGCACAAAAACAGACACTCAGATCAATGGAACAGAATAGAGAACCCAGAAATGGATCCACAAACTTATGGTCAACTAATCTTTGACAAAGCAGGAAAGAATATCCAATGGAATAGAGTCCTTCAGCAAATGGTGCTGGGGAAACTGGACAGCGACATACGGAAAAATGAACCGGGACCACTTTCTTACATCAAGCACAAAAATAAACTCAAAATGGATGAAAGACTTAAGACAGGACGCTATCAAAATCCTCGAGGAGAAAGCAGGCAAAAATCTCTTTGATCTTGGCCGCAGCAACTTCTTACTCAACATGTCTCCAGAGGCAAAGGAAACAAAAGCAAAAATGAACTATTGGGTCCTCATCAAAATAAAAAGCTTCTGCACAGCGAAGGAAACAATCAGCAAAACTAAAAGGCAACCAACGAAATGGGAGAAGATACTCGCCAATGACATATAGGATAAAGGGTTAGTATCCAAAATCTATAAAGAACTTATCAAACTCAACACCCAAAAAACAAATAATCCAGTGAAGAAATGGGCAAAAGACATGAATAGACACTTCTCCAAAGAAGACATCCAGATGGTGAACAGACACACGAAAAAATGCTTAACATCACTCATAATCAGGGAAATACAAATCAAAACCACAATGAGATACCACCTCACACCTGTCAGAAAGGCTAACATTAATAACTCAGGCAACAACAGATGTGGGCGAGGATGCGGAGAAAGAGGATCTCTTTGGCATTGTTGGTGGGAATGCAAGCTGGTGCAGCCACTCTGGAAAACAGTATGGAGGTTCCTCAAAAAATTAAAAAGAGAACTACCCTATGACCCAGCAATTGCACTAGTAGGTATTTATCCAAGGGATATAGGTGTGCTGTTTCGAAGGGGCACATGCACCCCAATGTTTATAGCAACACTGTCAACAATAGCCAAAGTTTGGAAAGAGCCCGGTTGTCTGTTGATGGATGAATGGATAAAGAAGATGTGATATATATACACATACACACACACACAATGGAGTATTATTTGGCAATCAAAAAGAATGAAATCTTGCCATTTGCAACTACACGGATGGAACTATGCTAAACGAAATTAGAGAAAGACAAATATATCACTTCATTCATATGAGGAATTTAAGATGCAAAACAGATGAACAAAAGGGAAAGGAAGCAAAAAATAATATAAAACAGGGAGGAGGACAAAACATAAAAGACTCTTAAATATAGAGAACAAACAGAGGGTTATTGGAGAGGTTTGGGAGGGGGGGATGGTCTAAATGGGTAAGGGGTATTAAGGAATCTACTCCTGAAATCATTGTTGCACCATATGCTAACTTGGATGTAAATTAAACAATAAATAATAATAATAAAAAGAATATAATAGTTGTAAATAATTATGCACCCAACATGGGAGCACACAGATACAAAAAAGCAGTTAGTAACAAACATGAAATAATTGACAGTAATACAATGCTGGTAGGGAACTTTAAGACCTCACTTACATCCGTGGGTAGCAGAAAATCAGGAAACAGTGGCTTTGAATGACACATGGAGCAGATGATCTAGCAGAACATTCCCTCCTAAAACAGTAGAATACTCCCTCTTTTCAAGTGCACATGGAACATTCTCCAGAATAGACCACTTATTAGGCCACAGAATTAGTTTCAACATTTGACTGGAACACTATGAAACTAGAAATCAACCACAAGAAAAAATCTGGAAGATCACAAATATATGGAGTTAAATAACATGCTATTAAACAGTGAATGGGTCAACCAAGAAATCAGAGTGGATATCAAATATATGGAGACAAATGAAAATGAAAAACAATGGTCCAAAATCTGTGGGATGCAGCAAAAGTGGTTCTAAGAGGGAAGTTCATACAATACAGGCCTACCTCGAAAAGCAAGAAAAATCTCAAATAAAGAATCTAACCTTACACCTAAAGGAGCTAGAAGAGAAGAACAAACAAAACCCCAAACCAGGAGAAGGAAGGAAATAATAAAGATTCAAGCAGAAATAAATGAAATAGAAACTTTTTAAAAATATAGATGAAACCAGGAGATGTTACTTGGGAAAGATCAATAAAATTGATAAACTTTTAGCCAGACTCAAAAAAAAAAGAAAAAAGAAAAAAAAAAAGTCAGGGTGCCTGGGTGGCTCAGTCAGTTAAGCATCCTACTTTGGCTCATGTCATGATCTCGCGTTTTGTGAGTTCGAGCCCTGTGTTGGGCTCTGTGCTGACAGCTTAGAGCCTGGAGCCTGCTTCTAATTCTGTCTCTTCCTCTCTCTGTCCCTCCCATGCTCATGCTCTGTCTCTCTGTTTTTTAATAATAAACATAAAAAAAAAAAAAGAAAAAGAAAAGAGACTCAAACCAAACTAGAAATGAGAGAAGAGAAATAACAAACAACACCAAAGAAATACAAAGGTTTATAGAAAATATTATGAAAAATTTACATGGCAGCAAATTGGACAACCAAGAAGAAATGGATAAATTCCTAGAAACCTACAGCCTCCCAAAACTGGAGGAGGAAGAAATAGAAAATTAGAATGGACCAGTTACCAGCAATGAACTTGAATCAATAATCAAAAAACCCCAACAGAAGTCCAGGACCAGACAACTTCTTAGGTAAATTCTAAAGATTTGAAGAAGAGTTAATACCTATTATTCTCAAACAATTTCAGAAAATAGAAGAGGAAAGAAACCTTCCAAATTTATTCTGTGAGGCCAATATTACCTTGATACCAGAATCTGATAAAGACACTACACAAAAGGAGAACTACAGGTCCATCTCTCTGATGAACAACATATATGCAAAAATCCTCAATAAAATGTTAGCAATCTGAATCCAACAATACATTAAAAACATTATTCACCATGATCAAGTGGGATTTCTTCCTGGGATGCAAGGTGGTTCAATATTTGCAAATCAGTGAATGTTACACATCACATCAACAGGAGAAAGGATAAAAAAACCATATGGTCATTTCAAGAGATACAGAAAAAGTATTTGACAGAAGTACAACATCCACTCGTGATAAAAACCCTCAACAAAGTAGGTTTAGAGGGAACATCCTTCAACATAAAAAGGCCAACATAGGAAAAACGCATAGCTGACATCATACTCAATGGGGAAAAGCTCAGGAACAAGACAAAGATCACTCTTCTTCAGTAAGTTTGCAGGCTACAAAATCAATACACAGAAATCTATTGCCTTTCTATACACTAATAATGAAACATCAGAAAGAAATTAGGAAAACTATCCCATTAACAATTGCACCAAAAATAATAAAATACGGAGGAGTAAACTGCACCAAGGAGGTGAAAAGACCTGTACTCTGAAAAGTATAAAACTTTGATGAAGGAAATTGAAGATACAAATAAATGGAAAGATGCTCATGGATTGGAAGAATTAATGTTGTTAAAATGTCTATACTGCCCCTATCAAAGCCGTCTACAGATTTAATGCAATCCCTATCAAAATACCAGTAGCATTTTTCACAGAACTAGAACAATCTTAATTAAACTTTGTGTCGACCCACGAAAGACCCCAAATAGTCAAAGCAGTCTTGTAAAAAAAGAACAAAAGTGGATGTGTCATAATCACAGATTTGAAGTTATACTACAAAACTGCAGAAGTCAAAACAGTATGATACTGGTACAAAAATAGACACATAGATCTATGGAACGGAATAGAGAGCCCAGAAATAAACCGACAGATATATGGCCAATTAATCTTCAACAAAGCAGGAAACAATATGCAATCTGGAAAAGACAGTTTCTTCAACAAAAGGTGTTGG